>NC_090932.1:1344892094-1345198760 GCF_040938575.1 Ambystoma mexicanum
AGCAATTAAGCCTTCCTGCTCGCAGTGGAGTATTAGCCTGAAGTGTCATCTTTCCCAAGCTGGGTACTTTGAAGTCAGAATTAATTAATTAATGAACTCTATACTGGGTTTTGACTTTAAGATTCACCTAAATCTTTCATTTAAAACATATAAAAATTAACACCATTTATAGGGGATTTTGACATTTAAGGAATTAGGCCTTTCACCAAAACATGCTTTTAACAAGGCGATTTTGCCCTTCTTCATGGAAAAAGCACATTAAAACTGAATCCTTTACATCAGAGTATCCTCTGCAGTAGACATTTTATTCAGCACCAGTTCTTCTCTTAAATGCTGAGATTTGTTTGCCATCATGGAAGTATGTATCCAGCCTTTGCTTGGAGTTTTATCTGCACAGCTGAAATTGTTACATATTTGGCCATTTTTAGCTGCATTTTTCTTGTGGAACTGAAAGAAATATTGCTGGGCTGTCTTTTTCATGAGATACATTTCTTAGCTGCTGTCAGTCAATGAGGCCCGGCTTCTCTGGATGATCTGTACCCCTTTTAATTTCAATGGTTCACTGAAAAATGAATAGATCTAGCACCAAAACAGCATGTTGAAGGTTGCAAAGCTGCATTTTAAATGGCATTTTCAGTTTTCAGCCCAATTCTGTGGCCTTGCTTCATGTTAAATGTAACCGCAGCCACTGGCATTCGCCTGCAGTGAGAATTCTGTTGTCACCCCAACTTTTACAATGTGGCAGGGGCGTGCAGCCTTTTGTGACCCACGCGCAATTTTGCAGATTTTTGCACACACAGGGGTTAGCGCCTCCATTTCTGGCTGTTTCTTTCCCCATTTGTAAATTGGTGCAGTGGGGCAAATTGGCATGGGTCAAAATATCCCACAGTACATCAGACAAGAAGTGCCCTGAAGTACAAGCTAGTGCGCAATTATAATATTTGTTGCCACACCTCGAGGTGAGGCATGGAGGGATGGACTCCACTTGTACTTGCTGCTCGCGTGTATTAGTTGATCACCAAGTCAGATTATTGGTATCTTATTTCTGAAACATATGCATTCATGACTCTATTAAATAATAGACACTCCAAGTGGTGGATTCACCACCACTTTGAACCTTAGAGTTCGTTTTCAGTAACAATGTTTTTTTACTGAATTTCATAGGTTTTTAGTAGTGCAACTTAACCATAATGTCCCGTTAACAAAGTTCTTTCACTGAATATATATTTTCATAGTGTGAATTTGATAGATTCCCTTACTTTATATACATGTAACAAAGAACATACTGAACCCCCTGCTAATGATGTTGATGCCCGCGGACTGTGTGTATGTCCGCGAATGGCCACGGACAACATCAACACTACCCAAACACTCAGATATATAGGTTCCACTTCTTATTTATTATTACATATAATGTGTTTATGTGCTGCTTTTTGAACTTGTGTAGTGTTTATATGGCATGCTAGAACATTTTAAGATACCCCCTAACACATCAACCATCCATTTAAATACCACATGTACTAAAATGGAATATGCCAAAACAAAAAAGATATGCTTCCAACACAATTACCTCACTGAAACTGCACAGCTAGGAGCAACAGCAGACCTACACAACAGTAAGAATACAACTTACCAGAAACTAGTAAGTCAACTTTATTTTTCTTATATATCTCTAAACTTTTTGTAATAGATACTCTAAAATAAATATATTTTTGTTTTTTACACAGAAATGTCCAGTACTTTGGAATGGCTTGAGGAAAATTTCCCACGTGAGGAAATGTCTGAAGACAGTCCTACTAATGGTAGACACGTCTCTTAATAAGCAAATTAATAATCATTACTTTATGTGCACTTAACATATATATATATTTTTTAACAGACCATACAAACATTGAAAATAATACATCAAAAGACACATTGGAAAATACTATGCAGCGCATGGAACAGAAAATGGACATGCTCATGGAAAATTTCAATCTTTTGAAACATTTTGTGGAGGACCACATAAAAGAAAAACTTAAATACCATTGTCCCACATGTACCTGTTACCCCTCTCCATGTCCCAGTCAACTATCCCCAAACCCTCAACACCAAGAAAAACGTTATGATGAGACTTCCATCCCTTCATGCCCTCCCATCCATCTTCTCCAAACCCCTTATTCCCCTATATTTGTATCAGTTTCTGCTTCCCCGTCTCTTTCATAAATTGTGTATGTGTATATAATTAAAAAAAAATGTATGTGTCTTTTAATTCAATCCTTCGTGTCTTATTTTTTTTAAAAAGTCAGATGGGGTGTCCGAGGACAGCACGCCTATCTGGAATATTCGTATTCAGCCAAAATGGGGGTGTCCTAAGGACACTATACCTGTCCATACCATTCACAAGCAAGATGGAACTGTTCTTAGAACAAACTTGGTGTCTGGGATGTTAGTAAGTGAACAAAATGGAGATGTCTTAAGGACACTATACCTGTCCGTACCATCCGCAGGCAAGTTGAAACTGTCCTAAGAACACGGGCAGTGTCTGGGATGTCCGTAATTAAACAAAATGGAGGTGTCCTAAGGACACTATACCTGTCCGTACAGTCTGTAGAACATCTACGCACATGCGCACCACACCCATAAGTCCTGCGAACATTGCGCCTGTCCGTAACTTTCTGTCTCACTTGTGTTGCACTTTTAATTTGTTGAGGACCCGGACACTGTCCATAGAACACCCACGCGCATGCGCATGATCGTTCCCGTGAATTTGGTGTCCTGCGGACACCCGTTCCCTTCTTGGACGTGTTCCCAATGTCATCATGTGACCGCACCCACGCTGAGCGTGTGTCCTGATTTGCGGACACTGTCCGGTTCCCCAACATTTTAAAATAACTTTTTCAGACAATCCAAATTATTTTACAGTAGAAATTCATCATTGCACATGTCCCAGACAATGACCCTGGCTTTCCACATACTTTTGGGAGCTTTTTTAACCTTTTTGGGTGTGTTCGATCTGTCCGCAAAGCGCACCCCTCCACCTCTATAAAAGGCCACACCCCAGAGCTGATCTTCATTGTGCTTCTGGCTATTGCAGATTGACTTTTGCTGCCCTTGCTGCTCTTGCTGAGATTATCTCATCAATCCTGATGGCATCCATGGCTGCTGTTGCTACATCTGCCTCAGCACCACCCCCAAACCCTCCACCACCTCTCCAAGGACCTGCAGAGGGGGACAGGCATGAGGATGTAGAGGACGAGGATCAAGAGGATCAAGAGGATGAGGTAGAGGAACGCTCTACTACCAGCACTCGCTGGGAGTTTGGGTGTGGCGGTTGTTTACCATTCATGGTAACGTACCAAAAGCACATGTGAACAAGGTCACCTGCAACCAGTGCAAAATGGTGCAGAGTCGTGGGAGACGTGGTTCGTACAGCTTTGGTACAACATCCATGAAGTGACACCTGAAGTCGTGCCACGGTGGGGCCGTTCGCAAGGCTGTACCTTGTGATGAACGTAGTAGGTTGAGTTCCTCTACCACATGCTCCGTTTCCGCTCCTCTCACCACAAGAGATAGTCCTGTGGGAGAGCACATCCCTCCTGCTGCCTCACAGGCCATTCACAATGCTGTTGACCCTTACCTTTCAAAGGGTCAAAATATCATAGTAATGAGGTGTGCACAGAGTTTCAATCACATAATAAGTCCGGGAGCAGAGGGTGGGCGTCAGGTAGGTGCGTCAAAAGAGTCGTGCAGGTCAGGGTAGTTAGATGTAATTTGCTCTCAGCCACTTGGTGAGGTTCTGTCTGAATTTAGCGAAGGGCTGAGGTTCTCTGATGCCAGGGGGTAGGGAGTTCCACAGCTGCGCAGCCTTGACTGGGAAGCTGTGTCCTCCTACAGTAGAGAGTTTGAAGCGCGGAACTTGGAGGCAGTTCGCGTTGGTTGTTCTTGTTGGTCTGGACGAGGTTCTTTTACATAGCCTGTCCATGAGGTAGGGTGGTGCTTTATTGTTGAGGCATTTATGGGTAAGGGAGGCGATCTTAACTTGGATTTTGTCAGAAGTGGATAGCCATTTGTATTCTCTTCTTACAGAAGATATATGCTAATTTCTGTTAATCTTAAGAGCTGCCCTCAGGCAATTATTCTGGAGGACCTGAATTTTATGGATGGTCTGTTTATTCGCCCCAATGCAGAGTCCATTACAGTAATCCAATTTAGAAAGTATAAGGGCTCTGGCAAGTGTAATGCAACTGTCTGTGGAGAGGAATTGTTTGCTAGCTCTGATGAGTTTGCATGTGTATGCAGTAGCAGAGGCTAGCGAGTTAACTTGTTTAGCAAAGTTCATGGTGGCGTCTATGTAAAAGCGTAGGGTCTTCACTTCTTTCGCTACTTTTATGTTCCCATCGATAATGAAGTTGGCGTAGTCAGGGCTGAGTTTGGATATGTAGGTTGGGGTGCCTAGGATAATGAGCTCAGTTTTGTCATTGTTCAGGCATAGGCCGTGGGTAGCCATCCATGCCTGAACGATGCTATAGATTCTGTTCACTAGAGCCAGATCTTTGGCGTAATCTCCTGAAAGCGGCAGGAGGATCTGAGTATCGTCTGCGTAGTTAGTGTAGGCGATACCCAGATGATCCATTTCGTCAAAGAGGGGCTTCGTGAATACATTGTAGAGAGTAGGTGACACACAAGATCCTTGTGGTACACCGCAGGTTATAGGGATCGGGTCTGCTGAGGCTGATGGAGAGAAGACTCTCATAGTTCGGTTACTCAGAAATGACTTGATCCATGTTATAGCCTCTTTAGAGAAATGGGCTGCAGAGTCTAGGTGGCTACATAAGACTGTATGGTCAACTAAATCAAATGCAGCTGAAAGGTCCAGAAGGAGGAGTAGGGCTGCTTGGCCATTGTCTCTGCACTCATCTAAGTGGCAAATAAACAGTGCAGGGCCATGTGCATTTTTTTTAAGTCTGCGGACAGTTCTAGGACTTCTAAAGTTGTCGCGTGCTGCTCTAGCAAAACCAATGCACTTTTCTCTGGGAGGAAGTGGTGGCTCTGAAAAGAGCCTTTTGGTGGTGTTTTTGTGTGTTTGAAAAACTTAAAATTATCAACATCTACTGCAAAATAGATTACTGTAATTCCAAAAAAGGTTGCAATGCATTTTGTACTTTTCTCAAAAAAATCTGATTGCCAGCATAAGTAAGATGGACTCCATCTCGGCTAAAAATGTATGTGCTACGAAACATAATATTTTCATTGTGAAAAGAGGACATGCCAACATCTCTTAGAAAGGCACAAACAGCCTTATTGACATTACGCCTCGCTTTCTCCATTTGTGGACCAAATGAAGAAGAACGCAGCCACATTTGTCTCTGCGGCATACGTGAAAAAAATTCCTTGGGAATTTGGAAACATGTCCAATGCCTTCCCAAGTCCTTCTTTCATTGCAAATTGCAAAGAACTTCCAGACACATGTCCTATACTGTTCCCTCCACAATGAATTATAATTATGTCCGGATGATGCCCTATCTCTAAAGTAGCACATAGAGGTACCAAATCCAGCCACTTCATTTCACGCACTCCATGCCAGTACACTTCCACATGAGGGAATCCAAGATCTGCAGCTACTCCACAACATTGTGCATGCACCTCCAACCAATGTATCCACGAGTCTCCCAAAATCCAGATGATCTGTTTTCTGAAACACATAGCCATAGCTATCTTTTCTTCTCTCAGGAAAAAGACGTTCTGACAAACTCTCTCCTTACACAACACACCCAGTAAACTTTACTGATCAATCCCTAGCTCTGCTCATTCTCATTTGCATGCCTATCCACCCCAAAACCCCTGTATGAGAAACGCTCTATCCGCGGACTACCATGAATTTCATTTACTTAAAATTCGACTCATTTTCAAACCATGATGAACTAACATATTGTAAATAACATATAAAGGCTGCACATAGTCAAATGAAATGCATGCATACACTATGTTCAGATATCAAACAAGAATACTACTACAAAAACATAAAAATCAACATCTAAATTAACATCAGTGCTATTAACACACAAAATTATTAACTTCTTTCTTTAACAATTGCAGCGAAGACCACGCTCCTGAAAATCAGCAGCATCTGAACTACAAACAACATATCCAAAGAAACCTGATCATTCCACAAAAAAAGAGTAAGTACAATACTACCTTAATATACTTACTGTTACTCAAACACACTGTGTAGTTCATTCATGTAATTTGCGCACCAAAAAAACTGAGATTTCTGAACCATTCTGCCCACAAATCCCCATTTATTAAACAGGGATTAGCACGCAGAATGGCACACAAATCCTCGTTTTTTGGAACACAAATAACATACCTCAACCCCTAGAATGTTAGTATTACAAAACAAAGAACTGTTTTAATTGTATACCATTAGATGTACTATTAGTGCTTCTCCTCACCACTAGCTTAGTTTCTACCGTCATCTGAACAGCAGTATAGTAACACACAAATAGAAGAATAGCCTTCCCAACTAATTGTAGCTGCCCAATGCACAATCACACACCACCACATACATCTTTACCATCATACTCAGACACTCATGCACACAGCACACATACATTGAAGAACAGCCCAACCCATACTTTCTTTTTTTAACAGACTCCAAAGAATGCCTACCAAAAAGCAAGTCCGTAGAAAGCAACGCAGAAATAGAGCAAATGTAAATAAAAGTGTCCAAAATAAGCATCCATCTCTAGCAAAGTTTGTACAAAAAGTTCAAACAAAACAGCTAATGCAGTCATTTAGCGAAACAAAACAAGCTTCCAGTACAGAAACTTTGCCTCCTCTATCAAAATGTAAAACGAAACAGAAAATGATTAACAAGAATTCAGCTACCACTACTGCTAAAACTGCTCATATAAATCTTGATATACTAGCAAGTAACCATACCAAAAAAAGTATTTTAGCAAAAATGTTCTGCCAAAGAGTCCTTCAGAATCTTATAAAAATAGGAGATAAATCATGCACAACCCTTAAAACCCACCATAGAAAATTAATCTTAGAAGCTTTGATAGACAGTGCAATCCATCTCAAAAGAAAGTTATTTATTTTAGTGTTAAAGAGAAAGAAGAAACCACTAACAAAACTAACTACTAAATTAAACAAAAGACTTCTCAATAAACGGAATGTCAACAAAAATAACTTCTTAAATATCCCCAGAAAACTCAGAAATACCTCTCCATTCGACTGAACCAGAACGTCCAGTGTACAAATGGCCATGCACATCAATGTGTAACATTCCCAAAAAATCTTTCAAATCTTTATGCCAGTTCCTCAATCAGCATGTGAAAGGCAAAGACAAAATCAAATGAAACTGCTGCAAAATATGGATACCTGTCCAGTGCGCAAATACACAGGACTACAAGGACATTAATTAACCTGTATTTCAGGACCTATTTGCAAAATCACCTTCAATCATATCAAAATGATATCAACACATCATTTAACTATAGGAAATCTACTTTATAAACTGTACTATACTAAAAGTCCTGCTTTAGCACTAGCCAATTTAAATAACAAACTTCTACATGGTACAGCCAAAGACCTACTTGAAGAAATAGACCATATCCAGAAAAAATATTTTGGAAGTGAAAGCCACTTACAAAATGCAATAGCTTTACAACAGACTAGCAACAATTCTACACATGGCAACCTTCTACTACACACATACAAAAAAGAAATACTAAAATTTAAAAGTACATCCGCTGAAGTACCAAACCATGTGTGTGTGTGTTGCCGCAGAACATTTTATGAAAGTAAGACAACAACTATAGACGTAACATACAAAATAGAAGACAATGAAGATTCCAAAGGTTATGAATTAGCTCTCTACCTTATAGCAGAAAAAAAATACAAAAAACTGACCCCTTAATAATTTGCAGTTACTGCACTACAAAACTTGACAACAACAAAACTCCTTCACGTGCTATCACAAATAACTTGGAATTATTCCCACTACCAAAACCCCTCCAACAACTCAATTTATATGAGAGCATCATAATTCAAACAGTTCACCCATTTCAAGCAATAATAGGCCTTCAACCAAAAACAGCAAATTTACCTCCCTCTGAATTGGTGAAAGGCATTTGTGTCAAAGTTGTTTATTTACCATTAGATCTAAAAGAAAATGTGCACACTCTGGGAATTGCAACATCCAATAGAGCAATCTTCAATTGTCTTACTAAATGGTGCACCTACAAAAGACAAAAAAAATTGGCAACAACTCGTTGACTTACATAAAGATAGACAAGCCTTGCAATATCTAAAAGACCATAATGAATACTACAAAGAAATAAATATTGAAGAAAACTTAAGGGAAACAACTGAAATAATTCAAGAGTCACCAGATACTGGTCAATTGGAACTTCTAGATCCTGCTAAAGTATCCAATATTGTAGACCATTATACAGTTCATCCATTACACTTTAATTGGACCATATATGATGCACTAGAAAGTACCAAATGTGACAAACCAAAGGATCAACAATCAGCATATGGGAAAAAAGTATAGAAGCACGTGCTTTTCCACTAGTCTTTCCTACTGGCAAAGGAGGAAGGTACAATGATAGACCTATTCAGATAACATCATCAGAATAACGCTTGTTACAAATGTATTCTGAAGATCCCAGATTTAGATTAAATGTGGAATGCATATTCCACCTACTCTTTGAAAGTGAACTAGCAACTCTATGTTACAAAGTTGCACACACATTGAAATCAGGAACCCACTTTCAAATATGTCAGACCGTTTCATTTCGAGCTGAGGACCCCGTATACAGAGGTACGCCGGACATACTGCGATCTGGGACCCACTGTGGCCCTTCACAGTCAGCGGGAACCCGAGAGATGTCGGCCTGAAGCACTCTCAGGCATATTCCTAAGTGCAATCACGCACACACTATCCTTCAACCACGTGAGGATAGTTCCCAGCTTGCCACTGCCACCGGAGCAGCAGAATCAACGGACAGCACCACCAATGGTGCCTCTCCTGACGAAGGCCAGCATATAGACCGGCTTCAATCAAGCCATGTTTTGGCCGAAACACACCTGTGTCGATCCCCGTGACACAACTGTATCTTCCCCCTCGTGTATGTTGTGTAAATATCTGTTGTGTACACCTTGTGTGAACTAACCCTGGGGCCATTTTCAAGCCTCAGGCATACTTTCCCTGCTTGATAGTTCTTTCTCTATCACATCTATACAGGGAATGTACTTCAGTGTGGAGTTTTAACCTCAATACATCAGAGGTTGACACTTAACCCGTGTTACCACCGTTCACAATCACTTTTGTCCGTTTGATGCCAAAAAAACTTTCGTGCTTATCGAAAGACCTGTAAAATAAATTGTTGAATGAACTAAAAAAGGACTGTGTCAATGTAAAATAAACATACATGCACGGCGAAACTGGCTTACTTGTAGGATCTTCTTCATCCTGATTATTCCTTTTGTTGTACATATACCCACCTGGGTAAATCAGGACTCCGCCAGGCGCCCTATATTTTCTATCAGCTCCGCAATTAATACAAAAAGTATAATCAATGCAGACATTCCTAAATACCATTCACCTCCACCAAATCAGTTGGAGCACACCTACCTGTGAAGAACTAATTTCAAATAGTAATTGTTAGGGAGATTTCTCACACAAGTGCTACATTCCCTCTACCATAGAGCCCTCCAGCTCTTTTGTTATATTTTTGGGCTTTGAACTTTTCATTTGCGATGTGTTTTACATTTATTTGCTCATGGGCTATGGAGTCTCACCCACCACATAGGCATCATCTTTTTACTGTGTGTCACACAGCACCTTTAGAGCATTGACACAGGGTCGTCTTTTCTGAGTTCCCACTGTGAACTCCATTTTCTGGGAATAACTACTGTCTCCCAGAGCATGTAAAGTTACCATTGACTTTACTAGTCTTTTTAAATTTACGGAACCAGTACATCCTATCTTCCAATAGAGTAGTGAAGGGGTTAATAGTTACCCCCTTTTGTCTGATTCTCATGGAACATTGAAGCCCTTTCATTAGAGGCTATGGTGGTATCCTCAAACTAAAACCCGTTAATCCACGTTGGTTCCTGTCGAGTTGTTTCACCATATCTTTTTGTAAAGGTCTTTCTAGTGTTTTACTCTGCGTGCTTTACTTCTGCACAGAAGCCCTCCTTAGGCGCCTGAGTGTCTGGGTGGGCAGGATGTGAGAGAGGGGTTTGAAGCCCCCTGCACAGGGTCTCCTTGGAGACCCAAGTCACACGCTTGTTTGATTGGCTAGGTGGCTGCCGTGCCATGACAGCCACCCTGCTGTGTGATTGACAGCCCGGTTGTGTGAATGGGGGATTTGGATTTTGGAAGGCAGAGTCGCCACTGGAAAGACAGAACCAACAAGAAGCTGAAGGAAGACGACTGCTGCAACTACTGGACACCCTGCTGCAGGTCCGAATCACCTGAAACTTCAATGACAGAGAAGATCTGCAAGGAATCTTCTCCCCTTGAGCTTGGTGGGAACAACCAGCTCGCCAAACGCCAGACACCGGTCCTCATCCTGGTCAAATTTGCTGTGCATCGCTGCAGTAGATCGGATAGCCAGTGGGAAGAGAACCAGTTTGGGTTTTAAGGAGCGCAGATTTTATTCGACGTTTTGCTCCACTGCTGGCTTCTTCCCTGTGCAGTACAGGACCCTCCAGCCAACCTCGTTCTTGTCACCACGACTGAAGCTTCAGGAACCGTGAGCCTGCAGGAACTGCCAGGAACAACTGCCTCAGCTACAGCCGCCTTCTTCTTTTAAGGTACTGTGCAAATTCAGTCATTTGTTTCGTCCGACCACAGTGAAAGTGCAGGAAATATTTTGTCTCTTCGAAGGCTTGTCCTTCTCTTCTCCTTTGAATAACTTTTCCTCCGACCAACTTCATTTTGAACTCTTGGCAAAGACTTAACCGCAAACTACTTTGAACTTTGTGATCCTCT
Organism: Ambystoma mexicanum; assembly: GCF_040938575.1. Taxonomy (NCBI): domain Eukaryota; kingdom Metazoa; phylum Chordata; class Amphibia; order Caudata; family Ambystomatidae; genus Ambystoma; species Ambystoma mexicanum. The sequence continues at coordinate 1,344,903,088 of NC_090932.1, forward strand.
GCAGAGACTCTGAACCATTAGCATTGGCTCAGACCTATTGACTTGAATCCTTGTTGTATTTAGCCTTTTCTAGATTGCCCTGCCTATAACTTGTTGGTGGTATTGATTTTGAATAACCTTGTCTTGTCTCCCTTTTAAATTGCTGGAGTGCCATTTTGCTCACACTTCATTTTGTGCTTAACTTGTCCAGAATTGATTGGGTGGTGTTGTAGTATATTAAGACTGTGATTTTCTGCTGCTTTATGATAGTGAACTGTTTTATAAATGATGGTGTAAATAAATGTATATTCTTTTACTCACAAACTTTTAATCAGTCTTTATTTGAATCATAGTAAGTGTTATCCTTTGTGTAAACTCTTGTACTGCTCACTTTACTCTTGAGATAAGTCTGGCTGCTCAGCCATCGCTGCCACTTTACTGTGTAGTACAGGCTTGTACCAAAGGTGAAATTGTACTTGCACTTGTAGTCTTATTTGTGTGTAGTGTTCCCAAAGGGTACTGCATATGATTCTGCCTAACATAATCAGTTTGCCCTCAAGGGAAATCACCACTGGCTGATGGCTTCCTCTTTCATTCTATGAGGCACTATCCGCAGTCATATCACCATTTCGGGCGATGATCTACATCAATGATATATGATATGATATGATATAATATGGCATTTGTAACGAGCCTATACACAAGTGTATCAAGGCGCGACGAGGCAGGGGGGGACAAGGGGAAGACAGACAACGATCCTACTAGGCCAGGTATCATTCAGACCGCACAAGTGCAGGGGTAGGGGAAGGGAAAAGTGCAAGGAGAATGGGAGGGGGAAGTGCAGTACAAGTAAGTAGAATAAAAAATAAATAAATAAATAGGGCCAGCTGGTGGCAAGTACAAGGTAAGTGCAAGCAAGTGCTGGGAAGGGGGGGCTGTAGGGATACAGAGACAGTCCCGCAGTGCAGGGGATGCGATGCCAGGGAGGCAGTGCAAGTGGAGAGTGGCTGGGCCCAGGACCGAGGTCGGTGAGAGTGGCCCAGTTGCAGATTCAGTGCAATTTCAGTGTAGAATTTAGCAGGGGAGAGGGACAGAGAAGGCAGAGGCAAGGAGGAAGGTTTTGAGGTGCTTCCAGAACCGGAGATGGTTCTCCTCAAGTTTCAGGGAGGCAGGAAGGCTGTTCCAGAGGGAGGCCCCTGCCGCGGAGCGAGATCTACCCCCAGCTCGTTGCTTTGAGAAGCGGCTGACCCTGAGGGAGTTGGAGACGGATGAGCGAAGGGCTCGGGAAGGAAGATATTTAGGGAGAGAGAGTTGAAGGTATTTTGGCCCCAGTCCCCAGAAGGCCTTGTGGATAATGCAGAGGGTTTTGAACTTAATCCTCGCAGCCACTGGGAGCCAGTGTAGAGATTTCAGTCCTGGAGAGATACGGTCCCTGGGCTTGAGGCCAAGGACAAGTCTCGCAGTTCTGTTCTGGTTGAGTTGCAGAGGGCGGAGAGTGGAGGCAGGCAGATTAAGATAGAGGCTGTTACAGTAGTCCAGCTTCGAGAGAACCAGGGCTCGGGAGACAGTGAGCTTCTGGGGGAAGGAGAGGAAGGGAAGAATACCTCTGAGGAGGTGCAGCTGGTAGTGTGACTTCTTAGAGACGTCAGATATGTGAGGAGAGAAGGAGAGTGTAGAGTCGAAGATGACCCCGAGGTTTTTAGCCTTGCAGGTAGGAGCAGGAAGAGGGCCAAGAGAGGCCGGCCAGGGAGTTGCAGGGAAGGAGGGAGTGGGTGTGCCAATGAGTAGAATCTCAGTCTTACTGGCATTAAGGCAGAGGTCATTGGCGGCACACCATACCTGGATAGCAGACAGACAGTCAGAGATGATGGAAGGAGAGGAGGAGGCCGAGGGTAGCCTGAAAATGAGCTGGATATCATCCGCATAGCACTGAAAGTTGGGACAGAGGGCGGCGATGCAGTGAGCAAGGAGTGACAGGTACTGGTTGAAAAGCCAGGGAGAGAGATTAGATCCCTGGGGATCACCACAGGTGGAGAAGAAGACATCATAGAGGAAGGACCCAAGTTGGACCTGGGAGGGTCGATTGGAAAGGAAAGAAGTCAGCCACGCCAGAGCCTGACCAGTGATACCCAGGTTATCACGGAGACGGTTGAGCAGGATGGCATGGTTGACAGTATCAAAGGCAGAAGAGAGATCGAGCAAAATGAGAACACAAGGAGTGTTAGAATCAAGGTTGGAGAGTAAGTCTTCACGGATGTTCAGGAGAGCAGTTTCCGTGCTTCTGGCAGCTCTGAAGCCAGACTGATGGTCATGAAGGCTACCAACAGATTCAGCATGGAGGTTAAGCTGGGAGATGGCCAGTTTCTCCAGGAGCTTGCCCAGGAAGGGAGTGATGGAGATTGGGCGATAGTTAGCCGGGCAGGAGGGGTCGGGAGAGGGTTTCTTAAGAAGAGGGTGCACAAGGGAGTGCTTGAGGGGGGATGGGAAGACTCCAGAGGCGAAGGAGTGGTTGCAAAAGTCAGCCAGGGCGGGAGCCAGGGAGTCGATGTGGTCCTTGATAGTTTTGGAGGAACAGGGGTGAACCTGTTTAGACAAGACCTTCATAGATCGGACTTGTCTGGAGACCTCGTCAGCAGAAAAAAGGGGAAAGGCAGAGAAGGAGGGAGGAGGGGTGGCTGCAGAAGGGCCAGAGGAAGAGCAGGGAAGAGAGGGAGGGAGGTGATAGGAGGAGAGTGAGGACAGGATGTCCTGAGTTTTAGAGATGAAGTGAGAGGCCAGTGCTGTGCAGAGGGCCTGGGAGGGGACAGGAGAGGTAGAGACTGCAGCAGGGTTGGCAAGCTCCTTGCAGATTTTAAAGAGTTCAGCCGAGTTGTTAGATGCCGCAGAGATGCGGGCTTGGATAAGGGCTCTCTTCTTGATGAGAACGGAGAGACGGTATTGCCTTTGGAGCATGCGGCAGGCCAGTTTGTCAGAGGATGAACACGAAGCACGCCATTTCCTCTCTGCCACCCTGCACTTGCGTTTAAGGGTGACGAGATCCGAGTCATACCAGGAGTTACATTTGGCTTTGGGCTTCAGGCGGATTCTCATGACAGGGGCAAGGATATCAAGAGTATCAGATATAGCAGAGTGGAGCATGGAGAGGGCTGTGTCAGGGTGGGAGTCAGCCGAAGGGGCGGGGGGGGTGAGAAGGTGGCAGCGAAAGCCTCAACTGACTCGCGCTTCATGGGTCGGATGGCCGAGAAGGTGGGTGGCGATGATGAGGGTGGCTTTGCCTGAGGGGTAGGGAGGGTGAGGTGGGAGGATAGGAGAAAGTGATCACGCCAGGAGAGAGGAATGGAGAGAGGGACGGAGAGGGGAAGGTCAGAAGAGATCAGAGCATCAAGAGTGTGCCCTGCAGAATGAGTAGGCCCAGACGGGAGAATAGAGAGTGAGAGAGAGTCGCAGAGGTCACGAAAGAGTCCAGTGGGGGGACAGGAGGCATCCAGGTGGATGTTGAAGTCACCAAGAAAGAGGAGTTGAGTGGTAGCGGACAGGAGTGAAGAGGAGAGGTCAGCCCACTCAGAGAGGAAGGGGGACATCCAGAACATCCAGAACATCAGAGAAGGGCAATTTCCTCCCTCAATTGAGATGTGAACCATGATTGTCCCATACAAGGCTGTCTTGGACCCATATCATTGATCTTGTCATCACCCAGTTAATGTGAGAAATATTGATGTCAAGATACTAATGAAATTATGGGCTACAAAATGTAAAGAGCTAATGCACACTGTATTGCTTAAAGATCAAATGTGTTTCATAAAGGGCACGCCTGGCTGGGACAATTCCTGGCTGTTCACGATGATCAAGCAATGCTCACAGCAAAGCAGCAGGGCCAACCTTCTAAGTCTTGATGCAGAAAAGCATTTGATAGTCTACAGTCACAAATCTCAAGAGAATTAATTGTGAAGAGAATATTTGCATGCATTACCAACCCTTTACACTTCACCAAATCCAGAGTACTCACAAGTGGTTCGTTTTCAGATCCAAAGGTCTTGTATTTGTATTTCTTTATTTGTGTAGCGCTCCGGGCCCAAGGGCATCTGGGTGCTTAATTTGGGTTACAGAGACATACAAATATGATTTACAGTATAATACATAATGATACAAGTAGAGAATAAATTAATGCAATATACAGTCAAAACAGAGTGATAAGGTACAAAAGTATACAATGTGTTGAACCAAATAATAAAATACACAGGGATGAATCATGGCTGTACACTGCAAATTCAAAGTATCTACAAAATGCAGGTTATCAGCAGTGGGGGAGATCTCAGGCAGTCAGAGGGTTGACAGGTTCTGCTAACCACAGTTTGGTTTTGCTTTTGGTTTTGTGTTTAAAGGAATGGAATGAGGGTTCCAATCTAAGCTGATTGGGCAGAGTATTCCATAGTTTGGGGAGCAAAGTGGCAGGCAAGGTAGATGGGTGCCTGGTTGTTTAGGCATTTATGGGTGAGGGCCAGTGATTTCAAGGAGATTCTTTGACAAACTGACAGCCAGCGTAAATTGTGTCTGGTATCCGAGATGTGCTGACCCCTCAGAAAGTTTAGGGCCGCCCTGATAGCATTGTTCTGAATGATCTGAAGTTTGTTTAAGTTATGTTGGCTAGTACCTAAGTAGAGGGCATTACAGTAGTCAATTTTGGACATGATAAGAGTTCTAGCTAAGATGATACAGTTAGCTGTGGTGAGGAAGGGGCAGCAAGAAGTGATAAGTTTGCATATGTATGCGGAAGCTGAGCTGGCAGCATTAGTTTGCCTTGAAAGAGATAGAGTGGAATCGAGGTAGATGCCTAGTGTCTTAGTGTCATTCAAGACCTTGATGGTGTTGCCAACGATGGTTAAGGTGTTGAATGCTGGATCGAGTTTCTTAAGTCGGTAATTAGAGCCCAGAATGAGGAGCTAAGTCTTGTCATCATTGCGGCACAACTCGTGTTGAGCCATCCACGCCTAAATGACCGCATAGACTTTATTCAGTGAGGTGGTGTCAGCCTGATAGTCTCCTGTAATGGGGATTAATATCTGGGTGTCATCAGCGTTTTTCATGTAGGTGACACCCAGATAGTCGAGAATATCGAATAGAGGTTTGGTGAACACGTTATATAAAGTGGGCGAGACACACAAACCTTGTGAGACACCACATAATACTGGTGAAGGTTCGGCGATGCTGAGGGGGAGAAGACACGCATGAATCCATTATTGAGGTGAGGCACAAGATAGGCTTAACTGCTCTCACTGTTACTATTTGTTCTGCCACTTACAACAACAGCATTTGCAATTAGAACAGTTTCTGACATTTAGGGCATTGTGGTGAAGTATGTTTACTGTAGGGTAACTTTGTATGAAGATGATATGCTCCTCACTCTGTTGTGGCCATGCCCTGAGCACACATCCCAGCGGTCATCAAGCTGATCACATACTTTGGTCAATTCACTGGTTACAGAATTTACTGGACAAACCCAGTTTTGCTGATTTTGAGGTCATCAGACAAGATATAATAGCCCTGATAAAATGGAACTTCATGACAGTGGATGGTATGATATGTTAAATGGCATTTGTATAGAGCCCAATGCCATTGGCATATCCTCAAAGCACTGTAGGGTGAACACCCTTGGATGAGCGAAGTCCAAGGTCTGAGTATTAAAGGTGGATTTTTAGAATGCGTGTGTGCATTTCAGCCAGCAAAAAGGTAGGAGGGACTTGCTTGAACCTGATAATTACCCATAGGGAGTTGGCTTTTTGATGGGTGCTGTGATAGACTGTCAGGAGAGTAGGCGAGTCAAGGAGACTGATTATGTTCCCAGCTGGATGGATTTTTTGTGGTGGAACTCAGCTGCATTCTAATGGCACCGGTGATGTGTGTTATGAAGTCTAGTAGTGCATTGCTGCAGATGTATGCGGGTGAGTGGCCTTGCCCATGATGGTAAATGGCTATATTCCATTGGGATGGAGTGCTATATGTACAAGAGAGTCCCTGAAAGTTTCAAAATGCAAACCTACAGCACTATCCGTGTGGGAAAAGATGCAGGGTGATGGCACCAGATAGCAGCGAGATTCAAAATGCAAGCCTACAACACGGTCGCTGTGGGAAAACATGCAGGGTAGTGGCACACAACAGCAGTGAGATTCAAAATGCAAGCCTACAACACTGTCCCTTTAAGAAAGATACAGGATAGTGGCACAAAAAAGCAGCAAGATTCAAGTCCACGCCTACAACACTATCCCTGTGGAAAAGGATGCAAAGTAGTGGTAGAGAACAGTAGCTATATTCAAGACACCGCTAGATCAAAATACAAGCCCACAGCACTATACCTCTGGAAAAGATGCAAAGTAGTGACAGAAAAACAGTAGCTAGAATCAAAATGCAGCCAGACCCAAATACAGCCCCATGGCACTATCCCTGTGGAAAAGGATACAAAGTAGTGGGACAGAACAGTAGCTAGATTCACATACAGCTAGATTCAAAATACAGTCCTACAGTACTTAACAGTAGCTGGATTGAAAACAGACCTACAACAATGTGTCCTCCCTTACTTGATTGTTGCAGCAGACAGTGGTCAATGCCTGGCAGCGCTGGGGCACCCAGGCAAACAGGTTATGGAGGTGCCTAAGGAGGTGCCCTTTGCCTGAGCCCCTAGCCATCTGCCCAGGCAAGGCTGCACTGGGTGGAAGACACTTATTGATGTTCCCTTATCGGAGGTGGCAAGGGCAGGCTGTGGAACGGGGGTGAGTGGCTGGGTCCCGCGCGCAGGCCACTCAGGGTGTTCAAATGCAGAATAACTTCTATCACTAAGCCACTAATGAGCTGCTCCACGGTTGCATACATCTCTAAGAACACAAAAAAAACACCATGTGCGGCTCTAGTTATAATAGCCGTTCCTTTTGCATCCTGACTTTTGTTCACCAAATAAACGAGGCCCTAATCAGGTATGCACCTGGGGAGGCAGGATTCTGTGATCGGGTGATTGGGTGACAGGTGGAATAAGTGTTTCTCAAGCTCCTTTCTCCATGTCTTTTTGGTGTATCGCACCCTCTGACCCTTAGCACCGATCAGAGGTGGTGAGAGAGGACTGTGGGAGGTGGGATGAGTGGTTGGCTCTCTGGCCCGAGAACCGCTCAGGAAAGCTCTGTGACACCAGATAAATAATTGAGTGGCGGAAGGAGTGGAGGAAGGAGGTGATTTACAGTAGGGCTCTTTCTTTAAAGCCAAATGTCTTCTAGTCTTTTTAGAGAGTCGTGTTACTGATGGTTTCAACCATATATTGTGAAATCAGATATTTATGTGCACTCATTATGACAAACGTGCAGGTCTAGTTGGTCTTAACATCTCTAGCTTTATCTTAGAACTTCAAACTAGGACTTGGTGTTGGCCCAATGCAGTTGTTGATGGTTGGAAAGATCAGCATGATAGAAGTGGCCATCCTGCCAGAATAATTATATGACCTTGATAACTTCCCTGTAATACCTGGGAAGGACATGTCATAGTTCGATCAGCTGAACAAGAGGTTATTTTGGTGACCCTACTGCACACCACAGATCCTACTAAACTGGCCAAAGGTTTCACAGTGGAGAGGATGCTTTAGATACTCACACCCAGTCAAGTATCACAAGGTTTTCATACTGCACAACTACAGCTACTGTAGCCAAGGTAAATTCAGACAGACGCCAACATTGGTAGAGTTGGGGTGGGCAATGATGTCAGGAAATCCACTCCAAGTGGTCGTAGGCACAAAATAAGTTTCTTTAATGGAACACCTGCCAGAGACTGACACAATGTTGAGCCATGCTTTCAAGGACTTGACCGGCATAAGGGGAGCAACTTCTGGACAGCTGGATGGGTCTAGATTATGGTTTATGAAAAACCTGCAATCAACAAAAAGATGCTGCTTTGGCCATTTAGGATGAATAGGGGTATTACCTGCATAAGTAAACTGTGACAACCTGTCCATCCCACCCACTGACTCGAATTGTTGAAATGGAATCACTTCCTGAGTTCAGAACAGTAAAGCTATGAGACCCAGTGTAATATTTTAACTGGTTAAATCATATCATGGGACATTGACGAGATACAACCATTGTTGGCCCTGGTTAGGAATGTTATCAGATATGACACAGCAGTACAGAACCAAATTGACAATATCTTTCTACTGTTTATATTACATAATGTTGATTTCTCTAAACTATTGTCAGTTCCCACTACAGCAAACCTTTGCACTGTAGTGATAATGTGCTAATTAACCGCAAGTCCGTTAGGTGACGGAATGATCTTGTCAACGAAAATTTGCTAGCCTGCAGTTACACCCAGAGAGAAATGATGCCTCTTTTATCACCCTGCTTAGACCTGTTACAATCCGCCAACATTCTACTTATGTTACCAATCATGTCAACTTATGTAATACCAGCATTGCTAGAGACTTACTGATATATGCGCCAAACACCTCACTTTGTGTCCCTCACTCAGTGTTGACCGGCGGCTCTGGTGCTCCTCTGCTGCCCCCCTTGTGCTTCCTCCAGCCCACGCTTAAGAATGCATCTGACATCAGCACTCTGCCTATTAACAGGTGAGTGACTACAGGCGTAGCATCCACAATCCAGGCAGCTGCCTCGGGTCATTGCCGTGAGGACGTTAGGCATGATACCCCGATGCAAACACCAGCGCTATCCACTACGACCATATGCCCTCGCTCCCCAGCTTAGCCGCCCCAGGCACGGCCCCATGCCACTTATACTCCCATTACCTGCCGGAATTCGCACAAGCATAATCTCGGCTGCACACGTACACTTAAACCACAACCCCCAGAGTTCTCCACGAGCGTGCATGCGCACTGGATTCTCCCGCCCACCCGTAAAGATCTTTGTGCACCGCTAGCAGAAGCCACGCTTTCTAGTGTTAGTAATACCACTTTGCAGTTCATCAACACGTCCTGCCCCAGCATTAACATGGCTGCAAACCCCACTCTCTCCTCTAATGGAGCGGGCAGCTAACCATGACATCTCCCACCACTCAAGCCCTCCACCGCACTCACACCACCAGCTAGGCACGATGATCAACAATGCTCGCCCACAGCGCCTGCCCATTTCCCCCTCTACACAATTGAGCTTCAGAGCTCGGCAGTCTGCAGTCCCCCACCTCTTCACCAATCAATCATATCTGCTCATGACATCCACCCAGCTCACGAGACACCACAAGTTACACTCACTAGGAATGCCCTCCCCTCCCATTTCAAAGACTCTACCATGTCCAGCCCACAGGCCAGCAAAAAATCACTCACACCCTCACCTCCCAGGCACATAACCCCCTTGCATAACTCTGCTGCCCCACGCCTTCACCCTATCTACCTACACCATCATCCCCATGCCGACACCTACCGCCTTCCTTCCACCCCTACACCCTTTGCAGGTCCACTTTTGTACATGCCACAAGACACAGCTACATGACCCCAATAGCTCGAGATCATGCTCTATCAGCCAGCATATCACTCCACCTTATTCCTTGCCCACCACCTCCACATCTGCCAAATTCTACCACCCACATCCTCTTGCCACCCACAGAATGCTACCCTGCCTAGGCCTTCTTATACACAAGCGTCTATGCTGACGCACCATGCTACAGCCCTGATAGAGCTGACCGCCTAGGTGCTCGCACAATCCCCATCATCAATGCACGCTCGCTCTATTCGCGAATGCACAATATATCTTTGACCTGCTACTGGAAAACGATCTTGATATACTCGCCATCACAGAAACATGGCTGCAAACCCCACTCTCTCCTCTAATGGAGCGGGCAGCTAACCATGACATCTCCCACCACTCAAGCCCTCCACCGCACTCACACCACCAGCTAGGCACGATGATCAACAATGCTCGCCCACAGCGCCTGCCCATTTCCCCCTCTACACAATTGAGCTTCAGAGCTCGGCAGTCTGCAGTCCCCCACCTCTTCACCAATCAATCATATCTGCTCATGACATCCACCCAGCTCACGAGACACCACAAGTTACACTCACTAGGAATGCCCTCCCCTCCCATTTCAAAGACTCTACCATGTCCAGCCCACAGGCCAGCAAAAAATCACTCACACCCTCACCTCCCAGGCACATAACCCCCTTGCATAACTCTGCTGCCCCACGCCTTCACCCTATCTACCTACACCATCATCCCCATGCCGACACCTACCGCCTTCCTTCCACCCCTACACCCTTTGCAGGTCCACTTTTGTACATGCCACAAGACACAGCTACATGACCCCAATAGCTCGAGATCATGCTCTATCAGCCAGCATATCACTCCACCTTATTCCTTGCCCACCACCTCCACATCTGCCAAATTCTACCACCCACATCCTCTTGCCACCCACAGAATGCTACCCTGCCTAGGCCTTCTTATACACAAGCGTCTATGCTGACGCACCATGCTACAGCCCTGATAGAGCTGACCGCCTAGGTGCTCGCACGATCGCCATCATCAATGCACGCTCGCTCTATTCGCGAATGCACAATATATCTTTGACCTGCTACTGGAAAACGATCTTGATATACTCGCCATCACAGAAACATGGCTGCACGAAGCTGCAGGTCCTTCGCTTTCCCTAGCCATACCCCCTGGATACACCTTGCTGAGATCTGATAGAATAACCCAACCTGGCGGCGGAGTCGCCTTCATTGCCAAAGCCTCCATTTCCATCAGATCCCCCCCTTGAGACACTGTCAGGTTACAAACTCTCACTCGCCAAACTTGAACCTCATCCACAAACCACCATCAACCTCCTCTTCCTCTATTGTCAACCTGGTCATACTACCTCTCCAGACACAGACATCAAATCACCTCTTTTCTCTCTGAGTGGGCTGACATCTCCTCCTCTCTCCTGGCCTCAACCACTCAACTCCTCCTCCTTGGTTAACTTAACATTCACCTTGATTCTCCCTGTCCCTCAACATTGCTCTTTCGCGACCTCTGCGATTCACTCTCCCTCTCTATCCTCCCATCTGGCCCAACGCACTCTGCAGTGCACACACTTGATGTCTTGATCTCCTCTAGAGTCCTCATATCTATCCATCTCTCCACTCCCCTCTCCTGGATTGACCACTACCTCCTCTCCTCTCACCTCTCTCTCTCTTCCCCTCAAGCCAAGCCTACCCCAACATTGCCACCTACCTTCCTGGACATCCGACCCATGAAGCGTGTGTCAGTCGAGGCTTTTGCTTCCACCTTCTCCCCACCCCCTCTTCCTCTGGCTGACTCACACCCTGACACAGCCCTGTCTTCTCTCTAATCTTCTATTTCTGATACTCTTGATGTTCTTGCCCCTGTCATGAGGATCCGTCCTGAAGTCCAAAGCCAAGTGCAATTCCTGGTATGACTCCGACCTAGCTACACTTAAACGTAGGTGTAGGGCGGCTGAGAGAAAATGGAGGGATTCCTGATCATCCTCTGACAAACTGGACTGTCGCCTTCTCGAAAGGCAATACCTTCTCTCTGTCCATACCAAGAAGAGAGTCCACATTCAAGCCCGTGTCTCTGCGGCATCTAACAGCTCGGCCGAACTCTTTAAAATTTGTAAGGAGCTGGCCAACCCTGCTGCAGTCTCTACCCCTCCCCTTGCCTCTCAGGCTCTTTGCAATGCCCTGGCCTCACACTTTATCTCAGTAACCCAGGACATCCTGTCCACACTCTCCTCCACCCCCTCTCCTCTCCCCTCTCCGTCGGTACTCACTGACCGTCCTCCAGCCACCCCCCACCCTCCTTCTCTTCCTTTCCTCTCTTCTCCCCTGATGAGGTCGCTAGACAAGTCTGATCTATGAAAGCCTCATCAAAACAGGTTCATCCCTGTTCCTCTAAAACTCTCAAGGACCACATTGATACCCTTGCTCCTGCCCTTGCCGACTTCTGCAACCACTCCTTTGTCTCAGGATCCTTCCCCTCCCCTCTTAAGCACTCCCTGGTGCATCCTCTCCTCAAGAAACCCACAGCGGATCCCTCTTGTCCGGCCAACTATCGCCCAATTTCCATTACCCCCTTCTTAGGCAAACTCCTTGAAAAGGTGGCCATCTCTCAGCTAAACCTTCATTCTGAATCTGTTGGCTGTCTCCATGACCATCAGTCTGGCTTCAGATCTGGCAGAAGCACGGAAACTGCTCTCCTGAAAATCCATGAAGGTCTGCTTTCCAACCTTGACTCTAGCATTCCCTCTGTTCTCATCCTACTTGATCTCTCCTCTGCCTTCGACACGGTCAACCATACCATTCTGCTCAACCATCTCCGGGATAACTTTGGCATCACTGATCATGTTCTGGCCAGGCTGACCTCTTTCCTCTCTGATTGACCCTCCCAGGTCCAACTTGGGCCATTCCTATCATCTGTCTTCCTCTCCACCTGTGGTGTTCCCCAGGGGTCTAACCTCTCGCCCTGGCTTTTCAACCAATACCTGGCAACTCTCGCCCGTTGTATTGCCATTTTCTGCTCAAACTTCCAGTGCTACGCAGACGACACTCAACTCATTTTCAGGCTGCCCTCGGCCACCTCCTCCACCTCTCTCATCACTGATTGCCTAACTGCCATCCAAGATTGGTGTGCCGCCAACAATCTTTGTCTTAATGCCAGCAAGACAGAGATCCTCCTCATTGGCACACCATCACCTTCCTTTCCCCTCACTCTCTGGCCAGAGCCTCCCTTGGCCCTCCTCCTATCCCCACCTGCGAGGCCAAGAACCTTGGTGTCACCTTTGATTCCACACTCTCCTTCTCTGCCCACATCGCTGATGTATCAAAAAAGTCAAACCTCCTACTGCACCTCCTCAGAGGTATTCTTCTTTTCCTCTCATTCCCCCTGAAGCTCACTGTCTCCCAAGCTCTGGTTCTCTCTAAGCTGGACTATTGCAACAGCCTCTTTCTTAATCTACCTGCCTCTACTCTCCGCCCTTTACAACTTATCCAGAACAGTACTGCAAGACTTGTCCTTGGCCTCAAGCCCTGGGATCATATCTCTCCAGCTGTGTAATCTCTCCATTGGCTCCCTGTGGATGCAAGGATTAAATTCAAAACCCTCTGCATTGTCCACAAGGCTTTCTGGGGCCTGGGTCCAACATACCTTCAGCTATCCCTCTGCAAATACCTCCCATCTTGAGCACTCCGCTCCTCTACCTATAACTCCCTCAGGGTCAGTTGTTTCTCAAAGAAACGAGCTGGGGGTAGAGCTCTGTCTTCGGCTGGGGCCTCCCTCTGGAACAGCCTCCCTGCCACTCTAAAACTTGAGGAGAACCATCTCCGGTTCCGGAAGCACCTCAAAACCTTCCTCTTTGCTTCTGCCTTCTCCGCCCCTGTCCCCTGTTGATTCTGCTCTCCCTCGGCACCATGCACCTGGCCACCCTCTGTCCTATGGGCCCAGGTACTTGCTCATCTTGCCACCCTCACGCACTGCCTCCGGGCCACCCCTTGCACTGGGGTCTGTATCTGTACCCATACAGCCCTCCCCTTTTCTTCCTGCACTTTCAGACCTATACGGCCTGCTGCCATAAACCCAGCACTTGCCACTTGCTGGCTGCACTCCCATTGTCTGTTGACTTTTTATTTATTATTTTATTATTATTTGTTTCCTTCTCGCTCCGCACTCTCCTTTTGTTCCCCCTTCCATGCACTTCTCCCCCTTCTCCCTCTAACATGCACTTGCACGTTCTCAATGTCACTGGGCCTAGGGAGATTGTTGTTTTTGTTCTCCCCTGTTCCCTTTCCCTGCCAGGCCACGCTCTGAAACACTTGTGTATGAGCGCGATAGAAATAAAATATCGATCAATCAATCAATCCCCCTCCTCCTCACCCCACTAATCAAGCCTAAAACCAAACTACTACTCCTCAGGGACTTTAACCTTGGACTCCTCGATACAACTGACTCCAAATTGTCTGCCCTCGCTACCTCTCTACAAGAGAGTAACTTTTCACAAGCCATTAGCTCTCGCACCCACATGAAGTGCCAGACCCTGGACTGGCTCATAGCCATCAACCCTGTCCCCTGGACCAACCACTCCATGATCCTCTTCCTCCTACCCAAGGAGCACTCCAATTGTTGTAACAACCCCAAACGCATCCCCATAACATCCAGACACCTGCACAAACTCACTGCAGAATTACTCGAACCTACCATTTCATCTTTCTTTGTCAACTTACCTGCTCAAAATTACCCCGACTCCATCCTCACTGCCTAAAAAGCCTAACAACTACCTGATACTCCACACACTTGACTCTAACGCACCTCCCAAAACCACTAAACACTAAAGAGCTCTTTAAAATCTTCAAAGAACTTGAAGCCCCAGCACCCTCTATCACCAACCTTCCCAAGGACAAAGCATGGTCCACTACTCTTCAAACAGCTCTATCCTACAAAAATGACAAACTAACAAATAAGACTATTCTCAAGAAATCATTGCTTACTGCCAAAGACACCCCTCTCCCCATCCCTTTAGAACCCCACCCCCTGCCCTTCCTACATTCCACTTCTCCCCTGTCTCCCCTCAAATGTCCTCCACATCTCCACATCATCCAACACCTTATACCCTCAAATTGCAAGGCTGACCTCTAACCTGCCAACATCATCAAAATGTGTGGTGAGCACCTGGCACTCATCATCTCTAATTTCATCATTGCCTCTTTTCAAACGAGCCCTGTCCCAGCTTCTATCAAGGAAGCCCGGGTGATCCCCCTCATCAAAAAACCCAGCCTCGAACCCACCCTCACCACCAACTACTGCCCCATTACTACCATTCGTTACCTACTCAAAATATTAGACCGCACTGTATACGTCCAACTCCAAGCCTACCTAAAATCCAAAAACCTACTGAGCACCCGCCAATCAGGTTTCAGACCCAGGCACAGCAGAGAGGCTGCCCTACTCGACCTCAAAATCCATCTTGATGGCATCCGCGATGCTGCAAACTAGCCATCCTGCTCCTACTCGACCTCTCTGCAGCCGTCAATCTTGTGGACCACAGCATTCTCTGCCAACACCTCACCACCAAATCTAACTTCTCCATAGAAGACACCAACTGGATCAAAGCTTTTTTCAGCAAGCGATCCTCAAGAGTCTTCACAGGCTCGGAATCTGCCAATCCCTTACCTGTCCCCTACGGTGTCCCACAGGGTTCCTGCATTTCACCCACTTTGTACAACATGTACACTAAATCCCTATTTGACCACCTCCATAACCTCGGGATTTCTATACAAACTTTGCAGATGACACACAAATTCTGCTAACACTAACTGGTAACCACACCACTGATTCTGCAAACATTAATCAAGTCTACAGCATTATTCGGGCCTGGATGGTTGAACACCATCTCTGCCTGAATGATGACAAAACCGAGCTCCTCATAGTAGGCTCTCCATACCGTCTTAAATGGATAGACCCTGCCTTTGCTTCCTTCTGCATTGACGGAAACCCTACCAGTGTCTCAAGCCACATGAAAACACTGGGTGTTCTCTTAGATGCAGAATTATCCATCCACAAAGATGTTAAGGCCCTTCACCTCCTCAGCGGCCTACACCACTATACTCATAAAACTCAGCAAAAAATTCTTATCCACTGATAACTGCCTCACCCTCGCCAGAGACATTATAGACAGTAAATTGGACTACTGCAACACCATCCTTGCAGGCACCTCCTCAAAATATCTGGTTAAACTTCAACTCATCCAAACCAATGCCCTCCGGGCTGTATGGGGCCTCAAGCACAAAGACCACACCTCCAATGCAAAACGTGATGCTCACAGGTTATCTATCAAAGCACACATCGATTTTAAGATTCTCTCTCTCACAGATGCATCCACAAACACTGCACCCTCCTTTCTCTCCCACCGCATCTCCAAAAGAATCAAACTCCCCTGCCTATGCTCCTCATCCATCTTGTCATTAGCCATTCCTATATTATTGAGAAAAATAGCTGGGGGCACTTGCTTCACAGTCTTTGCCCTCACCCTGTGGAAAACCCTACCTCTTCACATCCAAGAGCAAGCTTCCTACCTCATCTTCAAAATAATGCAAAAAACCTGGCTGTTTGACAAATACAACTAACCTGAATTTGATGTATCCCTCCTGAACCCTACCCGACTCTCTGCTGCATTTACTATCATGCTTATGTACCATATTTCTACCTGTGTGCTGCTTCCTTATTTTATCAGCGCCATAATACTTATGGGTTTGGGCACTGTCAAAAAATGCAATAAATGAATCAGTGCACAGCACAGCCTTAGGCTACAAATATATGTTTCCCGAGACCCCAATGCTGAAGATCAAGACAGGAGTTGCAGTTTCTGCTGCCTAGAAATGGAGTTCCTGAGTGTCAAGGTATGTCTGTATCAGCTCAAAGATGACTCGGATATGTACAGCTCAAAGAGTACTTGAAGTTAGATTGGATAGAAAACTGCTTAGGCTGGGACAGATGGACACTTAATCACGTTGGAGATGTGCAATTCCAGAAGCAAGCTACATGCATGCCATGACATGCATAGTATGCCACAAACCTGTAATAAACCAAACATGAAGCAATCACTATTCAGTTTTGCCTTGCATAGGATACCTGACCCTACTTTTAATTCAACATTCTTGAGCAAATATTTCTTATTACACATATCATGAGGATGGAAGTGCACTCATACATTTCTGTCAGCTCAAAGGAAACAAGAAGACACTTGGTGGTCAAAATAGTGAATGTTTTAACACTGTCTTTCATTTCATTATAGCCACACTAAGCATAGGGGGTCATCACGAGTTTTGCAGTATTCTGGCAGTAAATCTGCCAGAATACCGACCAATGCAATTACTGTTTCCGCCACTTGGTCCAGCGTTATTACTGCCGGATTACAAGTAACGGTGGTGGTGTAGGTCCCCATTTTTATTGAATCCTTAGGACTCAATGAGGCATTTTCGGCAGAATTACTGCAGCTGTAATTACACCACGGTAATTGCAGCAAATATGGCCAGGAAGCCAGCACATTTACCTCCAGCTCATAGCTGGATATGAACCCTCCAACTTTCTGCCAAACTCCTAGTTGTGCGGTGCGGTAATGTGGCGGTTACAGTATTACCACCTCTTTTTTACTGCATCTCGAACTCATGATGAGGCCCACAGCATTGTAAGGGAATTTACTATGGTCAAGTGATTGAAGGGTGTGCAGAATGCCATGGTGGCTAACTGAGAACATACACTCATTGTGCCCTCTTGCATGTAAAACACAGGCACACCATATGCTGTAGAACCTAGGACATAAGCTTCCACGCACACATGAAGAGACATATGCACACATGCACGCACCACAAAAAAGCACATAGACACACACGCATTCAGTGTTTCCATATATACTTCAGTGAATAAAGATTTTAAAGCGACTTAATGGTTGCAGTGTAAATCAAAAATGGCAAACAATTTGACAGTTATAGTTTCAAAATATACTTAACTCCAACGTCATTGTAAAACTGGCATAACTAGGCTACAACAATGTTCTGCACATGAAATCTCTCTTTCTGCTAAAGTGACTTGGTGAACTCCTCCCGATAAACCCTTTCCCGTTTTTAATGAGGACTCCTATCTTTTCTTGTCATGCACATGAGTTCTTCAAGAGAAGGCCACCCACCAATCAAGTGCTGTACTGCATTGCGAGACAGGTCCACGTTGCGGGGCAAGTCTGAAAATGTCAAAAGAAATTCTCTTAATTTTCAGTAATGATTAAGCAAAAAGTGTGTTTGGTTTGCTTGCAAGAACAAATTCCGGAATTATATCCTTAATGCCTTACCTACCAACCAACACAACATGCCATCCAGATTGGACAGTTTTATTCACTTCCGGGCACATGACCATCAATCGTAGAGGCACTTACTGGGCATTATGGCATGTTTTTCCCTCCTCCCACCTAAAACAATGTTCCCAATTGTTAAAATGACAGCAGTCCCGCATTTGCGTTCTTGTTGAGAGATAGTTCATGGGGATGTAGTTCCGAGTAAAGATGGCGAGTCTATCAGACTTCTGGCCTCGTCCTCCTCCAGCGAGGGGCAGAGGCTCGTGCCTTCATGGCATCCTCCCGCGTGGATTTGAGGCCTATTTTGCTCAATGGTCTGAATTGGTGAGATCCATTGGCTTGAGTTCAACAGCCTTGTCCCACTGACCTGGGAAAGCAATAAAGTATATACGCTCAGCAGTGTAGGTGCTTATGCGCAGTCTAGTTCATTATAGGCAAGCATTGTCATTATTAATTAGCGGCCAAGTGATGCCCTAACCAAAGTTAAAGGGAAACAAAATAAACGCTAGGGTCATGTGCGCGGGATGACACCATGATGGGGGTAAGAACATGTTTTCCTCTTAAATGATAGTAATAAGAGTTTTTCAGTCCCACCACTCAATTAATTGTCTTCCCCACCCCCCTAATTGATGCATGATTTATTATTTATTTATTTCATTGGCTGTGCCCTATATTGGTGAGTGCAGCCACACGTGTTGTATTAGGACAAAGTGGTACAACATGGTAAACACGGATTCTGCATGACAAAGAGTCAATGTGTACATTGGAGACTTTGTTATTTCTAGAGATTTAGAAATGCAATTCAAATCTTTCAGCTATTAAATCTTGTATTCCTACATAATATTTGTTTAAAGAATATATGAAGTGAACAGAGGAATTACATCACCTGGTTGCATGTGCAGGGCTGATGAACTTTTACCTATCGTGATGCTTGACATGCTTGCTGAACTGTTCTTATTTATTTCTTATCAGATCAGAATTCAGAATGCTCCTTTGGAATATTAATAAACAGGGAATGAGTAATTAGGTAATATTCAAAATGTAGTCATTCAATTACAGAACAGATATATGGAATAAGGACAAAGGATCCGCAGAAAGGATGCACATATCTTGGGTTTGAGAAAATAAAAGCAAATCGTTCTAAAAACGTCTAGAAAGAGTGACAAAGATCCCAGCAACTCTTAAGATGATAATGGTTTTTGAGCAGTAGAACGTGTAGTGCTGCATTAAGCTGTTTTGGGATTTCACTGACCCTGCAAGTGACAGGATTGATGAGCAAGATCACAGCAGCTTAGGTCAGCAATGCAGCAGCAATACATATAATTTGCTGATGTAACCGATGTTATGTGTTAACCTGATGAATCAAGTTAGAAAATTAATGGGCGATGTCAAGTTACATGATTGAACCGCTGGCGGATCTTAATGTAGTAAGTAGTGTCCAGCTTGCTCTTTGCTTTCCTGAATTAATCCCGCTGCTGGTCCTGTGTTGTGCACTTTGCTGCAACTGAACATAAATACTAGGGGTCCTAGAATGCAGGATGGTAATCCGGCCTTATTTGACCCTGGGGGGTGATTTTAATGTAACATCTACGGTGATGATTTTAATTTACCTTGTATTCGAGGGATGCAAAACCTTTGACATTGTTTATAGAAAGAACACATTTGCAGTACATTCCGCCAGGTTAAAAAAGAAATAATGTGATCGTTCATGTATTAAACTTGGCCGTTGTTTCTACGTGACCACTCTAGTTCTGACTCTGCCCAACGTTGGACCAAATGGTTCCAGTAAGTTAAAGCATGCACTCATTTGACATCTCATGGCAAGGTACCATAGGCTTGAACTAAAACACTTAAATGAAGCAACACAACGTTGAGTTTCAAAGCAGGAAAGATACACTTTTTTTTTATAATGAAGTAACAAGAAATATTTTCAGGGCCTTAGTAACAAGTTCAAATGCACAGAAAGTAATGAAAGCTTAAACAGGAATGTGTCATAGATACACAAAAGTACCTTTTAGCTACATTTTGATTCTGGAAAACGTTAATTCCAATAGGACCTAGAGGCTAGAAAATTGAGAAAATTCAGATGTGACATCATCATCCAAAGCCAACGCTGAATCTCTGCAACCATTTAGCTTTTCACCCC
This sequence comes from Ambystoma mexicanum, assembly GCF_040938575.1. Lineage (NCBI taxonomy): Eukaryota > Metazoa > Chordata > Amphibia > Caudata > Ambystomatidae > Ambystoma > Ambystoma mexicanum. The sequence goes on from NC_090932.1 coordinate 1,344,923,030, forward strand.
TTTCCATCACGGAAGTTGAACATATCATTAACACCCTCAAACCATCCAACTGTCAGGGGGACCTCTGTCCTGCCCCCATTATCAAGGAGGCCCCACATAACTGATCCCCCTTCATCACCGCACTTATTAACACCTCTTTCAGTTTGGGGATCGTCCCAAACAACCTCAACGATGCCTGGGTCATTCCACTCCTAAAAAAACCCACTCTGGACGCCAACATACCCACTCATTATCGGCCAATCACCACGGTCCCTTTTCTTCTTAAAATCCTTGATCATGCAGCATACCTGCAGATCCAAGAGTATTTGGAAACCAACAATCTCCTAGGATTTAGTCAATCCGGATTACAACCACGCTACAGCACTGAAACCGCTCTTCTAGATCTCAAAACCCAGATTGAGGACCTAAAGGACAAGGGCAAACTGGCCCTACTACTCCTTCTAGATCTCTCTGCGGCTTTTGATCTAGTAAACCACCAAATATTATGCCGCCACCTTAAAACTGCTGCCCACTTCTCGGATAAAGCTACTGCCTGGATCACCTCCTTCCTTGACAATAGATCCATGAGAATTTTCTCTCCTACCGCCACTGCTGAACCTTCTCCTGTCACTTGTGGAGTCCCTCAAGGATCATGTGTTTCCCTGACACTCTACAATGTTTCCACAAAACCCCTCTTTGACATCTTGGATTTACTGGGCGAACTACGCTGACGACACCCAAATACTTATCCCCATCACAGGAGACCACAAAACTGATTCCCTAGCCATCAATGCCATCTACCAAGTCATTCAAGCCTGGATGGCTCAGCATGAATTGTGTTTAAATGATGAAAAGACTGAGCTCCTCATCCTTGGCTCACACCAAAGACTCAGCTAGCTTGACCCTGCGTTTAAAACCTTCACTATTGATGGCAAGACTATTAAAGTTGCTAAGGATACTAAAACACTTGGTATCTACATTGACTCCACACTCTCATTCTCCAGACAAACCAATGCAGTATCATCTGTAGCAGCTTACACATGCAAGCTCATCACAGCATGCCGCCCCTTCCTCTCACCAGCCAACTGCACCACAGTAGCCAGGACCTTGGTCCTTTCCAAAATCGATTATTGCAACGCCCTTTACCTGGGCACCAACCAATGCAATCTAAAAAACTACAAATCATCCAAAACAACGCAATCAGAGCAGCTCACAACATTCCTAGAAACCTTCACATCTAAGACTCCAGATGGAATCTCCACTGGCTATCAGTATCCCAAAGAATTTCTCTTAAAGCCTCGGCGCTCACACACAAAAGCCTCGCCAACCAAACCCCCAGCTACTTAGCCAGCAGATTTACACGACACATCACCTCCAGACCACTCAGAAGTGCCCAAACTAACTGCCTTGACATCCAACGCTTTAACCTCCCCAGATTCGGTGGACACAGCTTCCCAGTCCTAGCAGCCAAGCTATGGAACTCGCTACCGAATCCCCTGAGAGCTGAAACCTCCTTCCCAGTCTTCAAGCGCAAAGCCAAAGCCTGGTTGTCCTCCCACAACCTACCATGCCCTTACCTCAAAAGTAATCAGCTATAGCATTTACTGCCTATTGCCTTAACCTGCTACTCTACACTTGCATATTCCCCGCTTTATGTTTGTATATTCCTGTATATTTAACTCTATTGCTTGTATATAATTCAATTGTCTCTGTCTGTATCATGCCTGTAACTAAGTGATGCGCCCGGTTGCCCTGGGGCCTTGTGTGCTTTATAAATAAAATAAATACAAATACAAATACATCATAAATGCGACATCGTTCCTTCATACCAATTACAGACAAGGAATCAGGAGTCATTACAACAAGGCACTCGCAACCCTCCACGACTATTGTCATAAAGAAAACACAACCCCTTCAAGCAACAATATCACCCCTTCAATAGAGACTACCACACTCCTAATAGCCCCAACGACTTCTTTTTCAAAATACGCCGAGGACCAGTAAAGGGCCGAAGAAAACCTCCACCATGCAAACAAACTTGCCACAAGACCAAATTGTGAATCTTTCGGACATTCCACTAACGAAATTGCAACACCAAACATTATCATTAGGTTTATCATTTGTGATGACAAACGAGTCAACCTTATTACAAGAACGCATATATCTACACAAGTTCTTTCGCAAAATGCGACTCAAAGTATTTGGAATTCAAGCCTAAAAGTAGATTCCACCCACATGTGTCCAACAGAGCAGTAGATATATTTGAGCAAATGGTCCTGGATGACTTTAAATCAATTTGCTTCAGGCCACAGAGGAAATGAAATATGCCCCAATAAAAAACAAACACTTTAAAAAATCCAGCTGACAATCCAGTGATCACATTCAAACCAGCCAACAAAGGCGGTGCCCTTGTCGTACCGAACAGGGATGATTACGTTCATGAATGTGAGAGGCAACTCGGTGTTAGGGAGAATTCTCATAAATGTGCTAATTTCCCTTACCTTTGGAGACCCCCAGCAACTTTGTATTTTGATGTGTGTTTTACTTTTGTGTTCTTTGGATATGGAGTTTTAGACAACTCCATAGGCATCATCTTTTTCTTGTGTGTCACACAGCACCCTCAGTGCAGTGGCACAGGGATGTCTTTCAGACTTCCCAAAGTTTAAATACCTTCTCTGGGACTGACTACTGTCTCACAGTGAATGTAAAGTTAAGTTGACATTGCTAGTCTTTTTAAATTGCTAGACCCAGCTCACACTGCCTTACAGCAGAGTGCTGTGAAGGAATACCTAGTATTCCCTGTGCCTAGAAAACTCATGCAGCGCTCAAAAGTTACCCTTTCCTCTCAGAATGGCCTGTGGTAGTGGTATTACCATGCTTTTCCCAATCCACCGCCGCCATGTTTTTCAAGATGTCTTCTGAGTCCCCTCTGTAAAAACAGGTTCCGATCGACTTTTTTTGCCATTTCTTTTTGGAAAGGTCCTTCTAGAGTTTGTCATGCGCGCCAAACCAGGTTGGTCCCTTTGTTTGTTTGCCTTTGGTGGGCCTCTGTACTGAAGCCCCCCTCTGGCGCATGAGTGTCTGGGGTGGACAGGATGTGAGGGAGGTGCCCGGAACTCCCTGTGCTTAGTCTCCTAGGAGACCTGAATACACTCTGGCGTGATTGGCTGGCTGACTGTCCGGCAAGGACAGCCACCCTGCTGGGTGAGTGGCAGCCAGACTAGACTGAATGGGGCAAACTGTTTAAAAGCAGGTATCTGGGACTTGGAAGGCAGAGTCGACCACTGGAACAAAAGAACCGAAGACAAGCTGAAGGAAGACAACTGCTGCAACTCCTGGACCATTGGTTTGCCCGGTGAAGCCCTGCTCTGCAGGTCTGAATAACCTGAAACTCCCTCAACAGAGAAGCCCCTTAAGGATGACTTCTTTCTTTGAGCTAGTGGGAACAACCAACTCACAAGCCACCTGGAAACCATCTCCATACTGGTCGAATTTTCTTCAGAGTGCTGTTGAAAACCGGATAGCCTGTGAGAAGAATACCAGTTGGTGGACATTAAGGCACTCACACCTTAAACCGATGTTTTGCCAAGCTTGTGGATCCTTCCCCGTGCAGTGCAGGAACCTCCCGACATCCTCCCTCTTGTCCCCACTACTAAGGCACAGAAACAGTGAGATCAGCCGGAACTGCCAGGAACAATTGCCTCAGCTACATCTTTTCTTCATTACAAAGGTACTGTGCAAACGCGATTGAGAAATCCTCTCTGCTGTGGTAACATTTTGTGAAACTTCGCCAACTTTTGAGTCTTGTTTGCTCCTAATCCGACATATAACTATTTTCCATGCAAACTAATTCTAGGAACAATGGCAAAGACTTAACCGTTTACTACCAGAACTGTGCTATCCTATCCAAGACACTGATCCATTGACTTTGGCCCAGGCCTATTGAAATGAATTGCCTCTTGTAGTGAACTGAAACTATTTGCCCTGCCTGAGAAAGTATTTGTGTTAAATTCTTATAACCTGTGTCTTTTTACCCCCTTTTAAAGTTACTGAAGTGCCATTTTGCTCCCACTTCAGGGGAGCCTAACTTGTTCAGAAACGTATTGGTTTGGTACTGGAGTGTATTATAGTGTGATATTGAGCTGCTTATTGCTAGTGGAATGTTTTCTAAATGACTGTGTACATACATTAATAGTGTTTAAACAAGAAACCTTGAGTAAGTGTTTGTTTGAACCACTGTGATTGCAAGTCCTTTGAGTAACGTCTTGTACTGCTCACATCCCTCTTGAGATAAGCTTGGCTGCTCAGCCCTGCTACCACAAAACTGTGTAGTACAGACCTATACCAAAGGTAAGATTGTGCTTACACCTGTAGTCTTAATTGTGTGTAGTGTTCCCAAAAAGTTCCTGCATGTAATTCTGCCTTACGGTTACTAAATGACCCCACACCAGCTATACAATCACTTATTGAAGAGGTATTAGAGCAAGCAGAACTTAATGATCCTACCTCATCTAAAATGAAGGACTTTTGACTTTGGGACTCCGGAAGTAAGTCCTCTTTTTCAAATGGGACCCCAATGGCAAACTTCTAATTTCATCTAAATAAATTGTATTTGCTTACAAAGCTAAACATTCTCTCTAACCTGGAGTGCAGACCCCCATTCTAATGTTCTGCATGAACGTAAGCTCAACATGACAGTAAAAAATAAAAAAAAATCACTGGCAACATATGCAAAACCTTTGCCAGAAATGTCACAAGTACCAGGGAGGAAGTCACAGAGAAGGTGTTATTCTGCAATGGGAGTAAGGCTACAATTTCTCTCCCATAGCAATTCACCATTTTGCACTTCCCAATGTTTGCTCCAAAACTGACACCAAGATCTGTTTGGCAGAATCATATGCAGTACCCTATGGGAACACCACACACAATTAAGACTACAAGTGACAGTACAATTTCACCTTTGGTTCAAGCCTGTACTACATAGTAAAGTGGTAGTGATGGCTGAGCAGCCAGACTTATCTCAAGAGTAAAGTGAGCAGTATCAATAGTTACACAAAGGACAGCAATTACTATGATTCAAACAAACACTGATTCAAGGTTTCTGAGTAAAAGAATCTACATTTATTTACACATCAGTTATACAACATTACACTATTATTGAAAAATCATGATCCAAATACACTACACCACACTCAATAGATTCTGGACAAGTTATGCTAAACATGAAGTGTGAGAAGAATGGCACTCCAGTAATAAAAAGGGAGGGACATACAAAGTTAGATAAAAGTTAAGCAGCACCAACAAGTAAGTAAGCAGGGCAATCTAGATAAAGTAACTACAGTGAGCAAATCAAATCAAAAGGCCTGGGCCAAAGTAAATGGACCAACATCTTTGCAGAGGATCACACAGTTCAGAGTAGTTCACGGTTAAGTCTTTGCCAAGAGTTCAGAATAAAGTTGGTTGGATGAAAAGTTACTTTAAAGAACAGAGAAGGACAAGCCCTCGGATTGGCAAAAGATTTCAAACACTTTTACCACGGTCATACGGAACGAAGGACCGATTTGAACAGTAGCTTAAATGGAGAAGAAGGCTGTAGCTGAGGCGGACGTTCCTGGCAGGTCCTGTAGGCTCATGGTTCCTGAAGTGACTGTCAGACTGACACGAAGTAGGAAGACTGGAGGGTCCTGCACTGACCAGGGAAGAAACCAGCAGCAGAGCAAAGTAATGAATTAAAGGTGTTCTCCGTAAAACCCAAGTAGGGTCCAATCCTCCTGGCTATCCGGTTCACTGTAGCTGTGCACAGCAGATTCACCAAAGGAGGGAAATATGGCTTGCAGTTTGGCAAACTGGTTGTTCCCACCAGCTCAAGGGGAGAGGATTCCTTGTAGATCTTCCCTGTCGTCGAGGTTTGAAGATTCAGACCCGCAGCAGGGCTTCACCGGGAGGTTCAGTCATGGTAGAGGTCCTCTTCTGTCAGCTTCTCTTTGGTTCTCTCGATCCAGTGTTGACATTGCCTTATCAGTCCCAGAGACCTTCTTTTGATGCAGTTTTACCCCATCCCACAGCCTGGCTGTCAATCACACAGCAGGGTGGCTGTCCCGCTGGGACAGTCACCAGAGCCAATCATACCAGAGTGCGACATGGGTTTCCAAGGAGACCCTGTGCAGGGAGTCTCAAACCCCTCCCTCACATCCTGTCCCCCTCAGACATTCAGGCGCCTATGGAGGGCTTTTGTGCAGAAGCACACCAAAGGTCAGCGACCAAAGGAATAAAACCTGGTTTGACGTGCAGAGTAAAACACGAGAAAGACTTTTACAAAAAGAAATGGCGATTAAACCCAGCCGGAACCATATAAAAGTAAATATGTTCCAGCGGGTTTAAGTTCGAGGCTATGAAGATAGCCTAAAACAATATCAAGGCTATTTAGAAAAACCACGGTAGGAAAAATATGGTAGATACCACTGCCTCTAGCCAAATCTTACTGTAAAGGGAACGAAAAAATGTTCCATGAGAAACAGACAAAAAGGGATAAATATTAACCCTTTCCCGAACTCTATGTAAGATAGTTTGTACTGGGTCTGTGAGTTTAAAAAGACTAATAAAGTCAATGGCAACTTTGCGTGTTCTGAGAGACAGTAGTCCGTCCCAGAAAATTGAGTTTAAAGTGGGAAGTCTGAAAAAGACAACCCTGTGTCACTGCACTGAAGGTGCTGTGTAACACATAGTAAAAAGATGATGCCTATGGAGTAGGTGAAGCTCCACAGTCTATGAACACAAGAAAATGTTAAACACACACAGCAAAACACATGTAAGAGTGGGAAAAAAGGCTCAGACTCTTACCAGGTGTAAAAGATAAATCCTAGAAATCCAGCAAAGCTGCTGAGGACTCAGTAGGTAAGGAAAATTAGCCATTCTGGAGAATTTTCTCCCTAACAGAGCCACCGCTCGACGGCACACAAAACAGTCAACCGAATACAATGCTGTGTGTTGCAACTTCCATGAGCTAACACCACCCTGTTGCTTCTCTCTGCCCCTTGCTACTCTATTCTTTCCTTCCTTGTCCCTGGCTGCTTGTGTCGCTTGCACACTGAGCTCTTCACTTCCCCATGCTCTGAGCTCTGGTGAGTTCCTGTCTACCTGTAATTTGTGGATACCTTTGTCTGTGTTTGCCTGCAACCTTCTCATCACCTGTAATTTGTAGCTTCCATCAAAAACCAGCGTTTGGTCCTGCGTCCAGTTAAAGTCCATTCGGCATTTCATCCATCATCTCCAGCACTTCGAGAAAATCAACTGCAAGTTAAACCCGAGAAATACCTTTTTGACAATTCAACTGTACCATATTTGGGTTACGCTTTATCTTCAGAAGTTGTTTTCATGGATCCCCACAAGGTTTCAGCTATTCTCCGATGGAACAGACCTCAGAGTGTCAAAGAAGTGCAAAGATTTCTCAGTCTGGCAAACCTCTACAGGAAGTTAATCCCAACTTTTTCACAAGAAGTTCTTCCTATCACCTCCCACCTGAAGAAAAATCCACAGGAAGACATGCCTTTGTTTCATTAAAAAAGAAATTAATTTCGTCACCTATCCTGGTTCCTCCAGATCCAAACCGCATGTTCATCGTTGAGGCCACTGCTTCGGATGGAGCAGTGGGAGCAGTTCTTAAAAAAAAGACATCTAACCAAGAAGAACACCCATTGGCATAATATTCTAAGACTCTTTTAACTTCAGAGAGGAGCTATTCTGTTCTCGAAAAATAACTCCTAGCTCTGAAACTGGCTTTCAATGAATGGAGACACCACTTATTAGGAGCCCAACAAGAGATAGAATTGAGAACGATCATCACAATCTGGTCCTTCTACAATAATTGAATGTCACAACAGCCATCAAGCTCATTAGGCATATTTTCTATCTCAATTTCAGTTCAGTACCATCTTACTTTCATCCTGGGGTCAGAAAACACCATAGCAGGCACCTTATCCCACATGGATTCCCTGTCACATAAAGAACCCGATTATTATTCCTCACATGACCTCCATGAACCTCATACAAACCTTGTTGCAAAAAGTCCAACAAGCCTATTCTGAAAAGGATTCCACCCTCAGACTATTGAAGAACAATGGTCTATGGTTGTGCATACTTACAGAGAATTTACAATGTAAGATACTGAAAATGTGTCACAGTTCTAAACTTGCAGGACATAGAGGTATTAAATCCACCCTGCATTTGATCAGTGTCATTTCTGGTGGTCTAACTTATGTGCTCAAGTCAAACAATATTGCCACTCCTGTTTGATCTATGCCCAGGTAAAGACACCCTGCAAAAGAACTGAAAGTATAAAGTTCTGCAACCTTTATTACCTACACGTCCATGGTAAAACATAGCCATGGATTTTGTGGTTGATATACCTTCATCGAAAGACTGTACCACCATCATCGTGACAATCGTCACGTATTCCAAGATGGCTCATTTCACACAGTGTCCTAAGATTCCTTCCATACTTGAAATGAGCAAGATCTTTGCTACAGAAATCTTTAGGATCCATGGCTTGCCAAAGTCCATCATCTCCGATCGAGGATCTCAAACTACCTCAGCCTTCTGGAAAGTCTTGTGTAAAAGCTTGAAAATTCAACTATCCATGTCATCCGGTTATCATCCCCAATCCAAAGGTGTCACAGAATGCACAAATCAAACCCTGGAGCACCTACGTTGTTTCATTTCTGCGATGCAAGATGATTGGGTTGAACTATTACCAGTTGCTGAATTCTAGTATAACAATTCTCTACACAGCTCAATCAAAATGTCACCTTTCTATTGCAATTATGGATTTCACCCTGACTGAATACCTTCTCTCCCCACTCACAGTTCGGCCATAGCGGCTGTGGAAGAAACCATATCTTTATTACATGAAACACAAGAGAAAGCCTCGAACCATCTAATGGCAGCACACAAGCCCTAAACACTATGCTGATAAACACAGAGGTACGGACCCATCATGTCAAACAAGAGATCAAGGCTGGCTGTCCACCACGCACCTGCCAGACCATCTCCACTTGGGCAAATTTTACCCTAGATACTTTGGACCTTTTAAGATTTCCAAGAAAATAAATCCTGTGGCTTTCCCACTTCCATTACCTCTGTTATGGCATCACATTCACCCTCTGTTTCACTCATTCCTGCGTAAGCCTGTCCACCCAGCCGTTTCATCTTACCATAGAAATCTGCCACCTCCTCCTATACTCTGCAATCTACAACAAAAATATGAAGTTGAACAAATATGCAATTCCTGTTTTTATAGAGGGACTTTACAGTACCTTAGACATTGCAAATTCTACTTCTGAAAGAACTTGGGAGCCATCCATTAATTTCCACGCTCCTGCCTTACTGTATCAATTCCATCAATGTAATCCTTGGAAACCAGGCATGACTCGGCTTGCTGGGGGGCATGATATCAGAACACGGTTCTGTCTGTGGTCCTTGCTTGACAGGTGGCGTGCAATCCGCAGACCATCAATTGCATTGAAACAAAACGTAACATGCCCCTTGCACGGAGTGACAACCGACAGACCTGCCAGTCACAACATGGCTCCCCTATGGGATGCCAACCAAGGACCAGGACTGATCTGCCAACCACAAGAGGGCATCACCTCAAATCAGAATCTGAGCTGTCGGGGGAGGAGCCACAGCTCGAGGGCACACAAAATAGTAAACTGAACACAACGCTTTGCAGTGCAACTTCCCTGTGCTAACACTACCCTAGTGCTTCTCTCAGTTGTTACACTGCCCAGTGCTACTCTATTATTTCCTTCCTTGTCCCTGGCCGCTTGTGTCACTTGCGTGTTGCGCTCCTCATTTCCCCGCACTCTGAGCTCTAGTGAGTTCCTGCCTACCTGTAATTCGTGGACATCCTTGTCTTTGTTTGCCTGCAATCTTCTCCTCACCTGTAATTCGTGGCTTCCATCATCACCAGCGTTTGGTCCTGCATCCAGTTGAAGTCCTTTCTGCATTTCATCCATCATCTCCAGCACTTCAACTACACCAAGGATTTTTTACTCCCACATGGGTTTTTCCTTCCCTTTGCCAGGCCAGTTTGTGTTCTTCCAGAAAACCCTGGCATCAGGAGAAGACGGGCCTTACTTGCATCACAGATGAACTGCTGACAAAGACTTGGTTAAGCAAAAACCTAAAACTCTGCCCACTACCACAGCCAGCCCACTCAATACTCACACCTCCTGAGGGAGGAAAGAGATGGAAAACAAACATGCTAGAGAGAGGGAATATGGCCAGGGAGTGAGCCAGAATGTCAGACAGCAGAGATAAAACAGAGCACTTGGAGAGTAAATGGGTGTTCGAGAACAATAGAGAGACACCCACAGAATGGGACGGTACAGGGGAGAGACAGAGTGGATTTAGAGAAGTTGAGCTGAAGAAAAGGAGGAAGAGAGAATGCATGGGAAAGAATAAGAGACAGAAGAGGAGGCAGAAAGTGAACACAATAGGAGGGAGATTAAGTGAAAAAGAATAGGAAGGAGTGGCACAATTGGAACAGAATTCACTGTATGAAAGCAGGAAAGTGCAATGTGCATTGAAGCATGGATTTAAGCTTCAAACAGAGCGGCTCCAATGAAGTCACTGTGTGAGCTCTTCTTTTTCCATTACAGTGTGGCTGTGTGATTATTCTGTGTGTCTCCCTCTCTTGTTTCTCTTGCTTCTGGTGCCCGAGTGCAGAGAATTTTACACCTCTGATACTTATGTGTGGCAGCCTGCCTGCCAGTTCCTTGCTTCGATCCTCTCTTCGGTGGGCTTGCTGATCACTGGAGCCGCCTGCGCTTTCCCTGCCGGAGGGGGGCCCCACCCATTAATGTCTCCCTGGCCCGTGGGCTTGAGCTGGTTTGGTTTTGGTGATGCCTGGTGCTAAGGAGTGGCGTTGCAGGCTTGCCCCCCCTGCCTGTGTTGGAGAGTAATTGTGCTCAGTCGAGGGATTTGGTCCGGTGCCTCCCACCTTTGTTCCTACATGCCCTGAAGACCTCAGGTTTTGGTCTCCTACCACTGTGTGCCCCACTGTGAATCAGAGAAGGGTCTGCTTAAGGGCCTTGTGCCTTGCCAGATATCGATGACTTGGTTCCTTCCCTTTCCTTGCCATGGGGATCTGGATCAGCAGCGTATGTAATATTTCCATCTAAGCTATGTTCCTAACATTCTGTGTGTAGTTGGTCATCACACTGACATAGCACTCAGACTTTTCCTGTGATGCCTTCACCTGAGATGAATCCTTCCTACTTGCAGGAATAGATTTAAAAACCTAAGGTTGCGCCTGCCACATCTACACATCTGCCCCACTGAAAGGATGGCCTGACTGACCAGAGGTGGCCCTTAAGCGTCTAGACAGGTCACTATCTGCACCTGACCTATCTCTGTTTCTCGGCCGTGTGGTCAGTTTGTTGTGCTTGTTCAGCTCTTTTTCTCTCTTCCACCTGTCTTTCCATCTCTGTACTCTCTCACTTCACCCATGGTGCTCTCCATCCCACCTATTTACTCCAACTGCGATTCTATCACCTATCCTACATCCCTTCTCGAAGCCTGGAAGGAAAATGTTCAAAAGGATCTGTCCATCGTCGACACCTACATCAATGTTTCTTCCAGGCAGACTGTCATTGACATCCTCATTGTCTCCCCTCTCCCCTGACCTATGGACTCAACATATGGTCTCTCTCCTCTCTCATTTCTCTTTGTCTCCCATAAATGGCAGCACTAGATGGGAAGTTCTTTTGGCTTGCGTCTCATCCTCTAGGTACATCTTTAATGTCTATCACAATGGCATTGTCAAAGTCCAGTGCTCTCAGCCCAACCTTCTCCTTTTCGAAAGGTAACTCCCATCTCTCATCAACTTCCTTCCTTCTCTGGCCACTCCTCCAGCGGCCACCCCTTGCCCCTTCTCAACCTCCGATGGGCATACCACATCCATGTACCCCTCCTCGGAACACTTTCAAAGGTGGTAACCAGGTCCACCAAGCTACCCTTAACTCTCCCTCTGTTGTCAAACATGCTCCTGATATCTTTTTCCTTCTCAAAGACTTTGACCTCGATGTTTTCACCCCACTGAGAATTGGTTCACTTTCAGCTAAGTCACTGCTTTTAACATTCTCCTTTGTGAGGGCTACAAGATCTCCTCTAAGCCCAGGCCTAACCGGTCTGAAAAAATGTACAGAAATGGACCCTGGTAATTGAGGTTAGAGAGATAATATATACACCAAATAGGCAGTATTTTATCTAAAAAAACAAATGTATTCACAAATAGGATATTTAATACTGTTTGCTTGGTTTCGTGTGTTAAAATTGCTGCAAAAATGGCCGTTTACACAAAAAATCGCAGCAAAAAGGCTGTTGTTTTGCCGCTGTCATCCATGTAAAGGATGCAGGGGCCAACCCTGCAACCCCGAGACCCATTATACCATTTAAGGGGAGCGGGGAACACCCTGGAACCACCGCCCCCAATTAAATGGTATAATGGGGTAAACCTTTACCAGGTCAAACCACTGCATTTTTGCAGCGATTTCTTTTGTAAAGGCAACATTTTTGCCGCGCTTTTATCACTGCATACCGTTTGCTGACACAGCACGTAAAAAAAACATACATTAGATATCTTCACATTTGTTTCACCATACATACACATTCACATACACACACATCAAATGATCGCTTCATACATCACAACGGGTATTTAGACCCGATCATAGCATACACATCAATACATCATTTTGTTACACCTATAACAATGTTAAGTATGTAATTCTGTATAATAGCACTTCAGCTTATTAACAATATCTACATATGTTTCAGTCGTAATCATACAGCTTATTAACAATTAGCCTAATCTTCCTTGACCTTCTTCAGGATCTGGGCAGACCTACAATATAGCCTAACCCACTAACATCACCAGGTGAACGTTGTGTTGTGGTACAAATCTCCAACACCACTTTATGGAGTTAGTGTCAACAGTGGATCTAATCCTTCCTGCTCCTAGTGTATCACATTCAGAGGAGCTTTTCATTTAAAGTGGAGTCGCCTTGTTGTTAATTGTTCCTATTTCATCACACAAATTTTATTCCTTGAACGTGATGCCGAATCGTGTATCTCAATGCGGCTCATCACGCTATGATACAATTAGTACTCTTCCTCTTGTCTCCATTCACAGTGTACCTCTGGGTCCCGGAGTAGGTTCACTTCCAGGTGCTTATGGATTCAATAATTCACTCTTCCAAAAAGTAAGGTGTCGAAAATATTCCAATCCAATTAAATCTGTCTGGGTCCCATTCTTCTGAATGACGTCCTACTTCGCAGACTCTGGTCTGAAGGCAGAGTGGCCTTGATCTTCCCTGAATGGATACCTGCCACTATCATTCCACTCAGACCTACTCCTCCTTTGAATGCCTCATCTGCAGGCTTGGTGTCTCCACAGCCCTCTCACTGACTTTCGCCACCATCCACAGAACCCCTGGCCCAGTCTCCCTCCTCCACTCTAAGTGGTCTGACCTCACCACTTCCCTTCTTGCCTCTACCTTCAAACTACTCTGCAGTGATTTCAATATCCACCTTCACTCTCCCAAGGCGGGCACTGAATGCTTCCGTAACCTCTGTGACATTCTTTCCCTCACCATTCACACCTCTGGTCTGACGCACTCTGCTGGACATACCTTGAATGGTCTCATCTCTTTTGACATTCCCATCTCTAAACCTTTGACTACACCTCTCCTGTCTTCTAATCTGGATCTCTTAGGTCCCCCTGCAAAGCCTATGCCTGTACAGCCTGTCTTTTTCTCCGTTGTTTGGTCAATGAAGCAAGTGTCAGTTGCTGCTTTTGCCACAACTTTCTTTCCCCCGCTCTGCCACGGACAGCCACACTGACTCTGGCCTTGCTAATCTCCACCTCTCTATCACCAACACCTTAGATATCCTTGCCCCTGCAATGGGGATCCAAATTAAGCCTACCACCAAGCGCAACGCCTGGTATGACTACAACCTATCCTCTCTGAAACGCAAGTGCAGAGTGGCTGAGAGGAAGTGAGGGACATCAGACACATCCTCTGACAAAATGACTTGTCGCCCTGCTCCAAAGGCAATACAGACTCTGAGAAGAAGACTCACATCCAAACATGCATATATGGGGCCACTAACAATGCTGCGCACTGTTTAAAGTCTGCAAGGAACTTGCCAATACTTCTGCAGTCTCCACATCTCCCCTGCCATCCTTGACCCTCTATACCTCATTTGCCTCCCTCTTCCTTTCCAAAACTCTCCTCTACCCCCTCTCTACTCCCTCCCCAGAGCTCATTCTTCCCTTTGCTCCCAGCTCTCCTTCCCTACTTTTCTCCTCTTTCTCTCCCATAGCACAAGATGATGTCTCAAGAAAAGTCTTCTCGATGAAAGTTTCCTCCAAACAGGTGCTCCCCTGATCCTCCAGAACGATCAAGGACAACATTGCCTCCTTTGTGCATTCCTTGGCTGATTACTGTAACCACTCCTTTGCCACCAGCCCCTTTCCTCTCCCCCTCAAGCACTCCCTTGTGCATCTCCTCCAAAATAAGCCCTATTTTGACCCCTACTGCCCTGAGAATTACCGCCCTATATCCATTACCCTGTCCCTAGAGAAGCTGGTAATCTCCCAAATGACTCAACACACCAAATCTGTTGGTTGTCTTCATGACCACCTGTCTGGCTTGAGAGCAGCCAGAAGCATGTAAACTGCTCTACTGAACACCTGTGAATCTTGACTCAAACTCTCCATCCGTTTTATCCTCCTATGATCTTTCCCCTGCCATTGACACGGTAAATCATGCCACCCTGACAAATCGACTCTGTGACATCTTTGGAATCAGGGGCCTAGCACTGACTGGTTGACCTCCCTCCTGTCTGACCGACCTTCCAAGGTTCAACTGAGCCCTTTTGCCTCCCCTATAACAGTTTCCAACTGCAGCGTCCTTCAAGGCTCTAACCTCACGCCATAGCTTTTCAACATTTAACTTGGCCCACTTGAACTCTTCCATCTCTCCCCAGTTTCAGTGTTATGCAGAGAACATGCAACTCTCCTTCAAGCTTCCCTCCTCTGCCTCCTCTCACCCCTCTCTCATTCCTGACTGTCTGACTACTATTTAGTCATGGTGCACTGCCAATAATCTCTGCCTTAATGCCAGTAAGACTGAGATCCTTCTCTTTGGGACCCCTGATCCCACCTTCCGTCCCTCCCTTGGTGTCATCTTTGATTGCTCTGTCTTCTTCTCCTGATATTGTGGACCTTGCCAAGAAGGTCCACTTTCAGCTGCGCCTCTTCAGAGACATTTCACCTTTCCTCACTTTCCCCCCAGAAACTCATTGTCTCCATGGCTCTGGTCCTCTCTATGCTTGACTACTGCAATAGCCTCTTCCTCAATCTTCCATCACCATCTTCCCTTCGCCCCCTTCAACTAATCCAGAATAGGACTGCAAGACCTATCCTTAACCTCAAGCCCAGGGATCGCATCTCTCCAGGCCTAATTTCTCTCCACTGGCCCACGGTTGGTGCTAAAAGTAATTCCATGGTCATGACATGGAGAACTGCTGGGGTACTGGAGGGTGGAAGATGGAGGTGGGAATAAAGACACTGGGCCTCATTACACGGGTGGCGGTAAGGATTTACCGGTACCGGTAAAATACCGGTACCGGTAAATCCTTACCGCCTTACTACGAGGTCCCTTTGCGGGTTGGGGGATTTAAGCTTGCTTTTTGCAGGCATTAAAAACCAACCCGCAAAGGGACCCAGGGAGCTAATTACGGTACCGCACTTTGCGGTACCGTAATTAGCGCCTTCCCCATTCCCATTGAGCCCTATGGGGCAAAAATGGGAATGGGGAAGGGCAATGGCGGAAGGGGGAATTACCGCCCCGCCAACCTTGGAATGGGGCGGTAATTCCCCTTTCCGCCAAGGTGGTGCCGGTATTTTACCGGCATGAACCATGGCGCTAATAGCGCCATGGTTCTCCGCCATCTGTGTAATGAGGCCCACAGTGTAGTTTGGGTGTTGTAATGGATTACTATTGGGGTATTCTGTTGAGGAAGCAGGTGTTTTTCTCTTGGAGTACTGTAATGAGGAAGGGGGATGTAATGATAATGTAACAGATTACTAATAGGGTTCTGGGATGAGGAAGATGGAAGTGGGTTTCATATAAAATATGACTAGTTTGTTAGTGGGATGAGGAAGAGGGAGGTTGTGAGAATGCTAAAGTTTACTAACGGGCTACTGGCATTCGAAAGAGGAAGTTTGGCTTAATGTAAGCTTTCACTAATGGAATGGGATAGTGGTAAGAGGAAGATGAAGGAGGCTATGAGAAATGCAAAAGACGACTATTGGGGTACTGTGTTGAGGAAGACAGAATTTGAGGTAATTGTAGACTACTATTTGTGTACTGTACAGAGGAAGCAGGAACTGAAGGTAATGCAGTAGTAATGTAACGGCTTACTATTGGATACTGGAGTGAGGAAGATGGAGGTGGCGATAATACTCCAGGATACTAAAGGGGTACTAAAATGAGGAAGAGGGTGTTGAGGTGTATGTAATAGATTTCTAATGGGGTACTGGCATGAGGAAGATAAAGTTTGTGTATTGGAACACTGTGACACGGAAGATGGATTTCATAGCAATGTAACAGATCTGCAATAGAATACTGGAATGAGGAAGAGGGGGGTGGCGTTAATGTAACATATTAGTTCTAGGAGGGCAGGTATTGGCATGAGGAATATGGAGATTGTGGGAATAGTATAGACCACTGATGAGGTATTGGGATGAGGAAGAGGATAGTCAGGGATCCCTCCTCGCTCCTCTCCCAAAAATGATATGGCCCAGGAAGAGTATGTCCAGGATAGAGTAAGGAGATGGAAGAACATACCACTGTCCCTAGCGGGAAGACTGGCATTTTTAAAAATGATCCTGTGGCCCAAGCTCCTATATTTGTTTACCAATGTGCCAATCTGCCCCGACAAGGAACACTTCACCTCACTTCACTGCTCTCTGTTGCGAGTTTTGTGGCACGCAGGCATGGTCCGAAAAAAGTGGGAAGAACTAGCATAACCATACTCTAAAGGGGGGATTCACAAGCACCTCACTTTGAAAATTATTGGCTGGCTGCCCAAGCACAATTCGCATTGTACTGGCAGGGGGTTGAGAACTCCCCTCCACATGTTCACCTTAAAAGCCTGACAGCCGACATATCAGATCTTAGAACCCTCCTCACCACCACATACTCCGACAACTGCCCATTTGGTGCGATACATGCCACCTTGGAAAAAAATGGGCTACATGAGACTTAGAGGACTTGTTGTTAGGCAGAATCATATGCAGTACCCTTTTGGAACACCACACACAATTTCACCTTTAGTACAAGCCTGTACTACACGGTAGGCTGAGCAGCCAGACTTATCTCAAGAGTAAAGTGAGCAGTACAAGAGATTACACGAAGGACAACAATTACTATGTTTCAAACAAACACTGATTCAAAGTTTCTGAGTAAAAAAATATACATTTACTTACACCATCATTTATAAAACAGTTCACTATCATAAAGCAGCAGAAAATCATAGTCTTAATATACTACAACAACACCCAATCAATTCTGGACACGTTAAGCTCAAAATGAAGTGTGAGCAAAATGGCACTCCAGCAATTTAAAGGGGGAAAAGACAGAGGTTATCCCAAAATCAACAGCACCAAGAAGTTATAGGCAGGGCAATCTAGAAAAGGCTACTACAACTAGGATTCAAGTCAATAGGTCTGGGCCAATGTCAATGGTTCAGAGTCCTTGCAGAGGATCACACAGTTCAAAGTAGTTTGCGGTTATGTCTTGGCCAAGAGTTCAAAACAAGGTTGGTCGGAGGAGAAGTGACTTAAAGGAAAAGAGAAGGACAAGCCTTCAGGGAGGTGAAAGATTTTCTGCGGTTACACCGCAGTCGGACGGAACAAACAACCAAATTTGCACAGTACCTTTAAAGAAGAAGAATGCTGTAGCTGAGGCAGTTATTCCTGGCATTTCCTGCAGGCTTGCGGTCCCTGAAGCTTCCATCGTGGGGACAAGAAGAAGGATGGCTGGAGGGTCCTGCACTGCCTAGGGAAGAAGTCAGCAGTGGAGCAAAACAATGAATGAAAGGTGCGCTCCTTAAAACCCAAACTAGTTCTCTTCCCACTGGCTATCCGATCTACTGCAGCAATGCACAGTAAATTTGACCAAGATGAGGACCGGTGTCTGGTGTTTGGCGAGCTGGTTGTTCCCACCAAGCTCAAGGGAAGAAGATTCCTTGCAGATCCCCTGTCGTCAAAGTTTCAGGCGATTCGGACCTGCAGCAGGGCATCACCGGGTGTCCAGTAGTTGAAGCAGTTGTTTTCCTTCAGCTTCTCTTTGGTTCTCTCGTTCCAGTGGTGACTCTGCCTTCCAGTCCCATAGACTGTCTTTTTATGCACCAAATCCCCCATTCACACAGCATAGCTGTCAATCACACATCAGGGTGGCTGTTGTGCAGGGCAGCCACCTAGAAATCAAAAAAGAGTGCAACTTGGGTCTCCAAGGAGACCCTGTGAAGGGGGCCTCAAACCCCTCCCTCACATCCTGTCCACAGGCGCCTAAGGAGGGTTTCTGTGCAGAAGCCCACCAAAGGAGGGTGAACAAAGGAACCAAAGCTGGTTTGGCGTGCAGAGTAAAACACTAGAAAGACCTTTACAAAAATATATGGCAAAAGAACTCGACCGGAACCAAGTTAAAATAAAAGTGGATTAGCGGGTTTGAATTCGAGGCTACCACCATAGCCTCAAATGGTACCAAAGGCTATATGTATAGTCTGTGTAGAATAAAAATGGTAGATACCACTGCCACCGGCCAAATCTTAGAGAAAGGGGAACATACTAATGTTCCATGAGAATCAGACAAAAGGGGATAACTATTAACCCCTTCACTACTCTATTGGAAGATAGGGTGTACTGGGTCTGTAAATTTAAAAAGACTAGTAAAGTCAATGGTAACTTAACATGTTCTAGGAGATAGTAGTCAGCCCCAGAAAATGGAGTTTAAAGTGGGAAGTCTGAAAAGACAACCCTGTGTCACTGCACTAAAGGTGCGGGGTGACACACAGTAAAAAGATGATGCCTATGGGGTGGGTGAGACTCCATAGTCCATGAGCAAATAAATGCACAACACACAGCAAAACACATGTAACAGTGGGACAAAAGGCTCACACTCTTACCAGGTAAAAATAAATAAACCCTAGACATCCAGCAAAGCTGCTGAGGGACTCAAAAGATAAGGGAAATTAGCCATTCTGGAGAATTCTCCCTAACACTTGTTCCCTGGGGGATAGGGTGGGGGGGCTTCTGAACATGCCAACATGAAAACAAGGACATGCAGGTACCACAACTGAGATTCTACAATTCTATAGACTCCGGCCGGCAATATCCAAGCTATGGGAATGTTCCCCTATTGAACCACCTGAGGACAAGAATTTGGCTTATATATCTAGGTCCAAGGGTTGTCGTAGAATACTAACTGCACTTTACGCTATGATCTTGGACAAACCAGGTAGGCAAACACCCTTGGCTAAGATACAATGGAGGGAGGACTTACAAACTGTCCTCTCAGATGAACAATGGGAAAGAATGTGCTCTCTAACCGGGACGCTATCGATGAATGCTTGGTTTAGGCTCATACAGTAAAACATACATTACACAGACTACACTACACCTCCCGTAGGTTGAAGCATATTTACCCAGACAACAATTGTAATTGTGCCACGCGGAGGAGATGCACATGTTCGGGGACTGCCATTGATAACAAGAGTTTTGGAAATACGTCTTGGACTCTCTCTCACAGATGGTGAATTTAACACTGCAGTGCTCACCCATGGGCGTCATGTTTGGCCTCTGGGAGGGGGTCCGCGAGAGGAGAACCAGATCCCTCTTAAACGTGGGCTGCATAGTTGCCAAACAATGTATAGTTAGAAGATGGAAGGATGCTGTGGCACCGACAGGGAAGGAGTGGTTAGCAAACCTAGTCTGGGTGGACAATTGCGTAGATGTATATGTTACCATGCTACCAAATACATCCAAGCAAAAGGATATATGGTGTAGCTTTCAAACATACATGGCAAGCCTTCTGGCTGCGCCCGAAACCCCATGACGACCCCCTACAGTGACGAAGCTGCAAGAAATATCCCTGGGCCATTGAGTTGTGTAAAGGTTGAGTGATGTTATGCATACTAATGTGGCAATTATGGCTTTGTCCTATGTCCTTCCTTTTTATTTGTTTTGTGTCACACACCCACTGCCTCGCTGCAATGAATGTAAAGAATGTTAGCTATCTGTTTGCATTTACCTCATGTGAAACTACTATATATATATTCATGCATGCTGAGAATAAATACAAGTTTTTAAAAATACATATATTGTAAGAAAGCTTATTGATTAAATAGTATAATATGAGGGAGGGTAGTTTGTAGTTTTGTTACAGGGCAGTGTATATATGAAAAGGTAGCTTTATTTTGTACAGCTTTCTAATTGAGCTATTTGAAAATTAGGGAATTCTGCACTAAAATATTTACAAGGACATGCAGT
The DNA here is from genome assembly GCF_040938575.1 of Ambystoma mexicanum. Classification (NCBI taxonomy): domain Eukaryota; kingdom Metazoa; phylum Chordata; class Amphibia; order Caudata; family Ambystomatidae; genus Ambystoma; species Ambystoma mexicanum. The sequence continues at coordinate 1,344,943,629 of NC_090932.1, forward strand.
AGTCAACATGTAAGCAGAAGAGGTCTTACATTCTCTATTAGGTATTACTAATTGTCTTTTTTGTACTTTCATCAAAGTGCATTTTGAAATCGCATTTTACAGTTTGGAAGAGATTAATTGTGCATACAGTAAACATGTAAAGTTGTACTATATTATGTTTAAATGTAGATACTATATTGTTTTAGCATACGTCTTTGTTTTTCAGAATTACTGTGATCCTGGAAGGAGAAATATGTGGAAGTTTGAAACGTTTCTTGTGATAGAGCAGGTTCTGAATCACAGCACAAATGCAGTCTCAGAGTTGAAAGGTATTTCTGAAATGTTAAGCTAAGGTGAGAACGTTAGATGTAGGGTTTGTGGATGTAACTGATGGATGGTTATTGGACTGCTTGAATGCAGCCAATCAGAGTGTGCTGTAGATATAAGCCTAAAAAAAGAAGAAGGGATGCTGTTTTTCCCTCTACTAAAGTCCGCCAACACATGAGGTTGTTTGCAGGTGGATTTCATGTCCCATGTGGGACATTTTCCACACCCTGCTGGGAAAGAGGACTGTGGTGCTTGTAGGCATCACAGATTTCCGCAGACATTGGTGGACTCAGCCAATCAGGCATTCAGTTTGTTGAGGAGGCATTGGAATGAATAGGAGAATACAGCAAGTGCTTTGTTTCTTCTTTGCCCTGCGAGAAGCATGCGGGTCAACAAATATACTGCTAGGAGCCTTGGAGATTCCTGTGTTTATTGGTTTGAGAAGTATGCAAAGCAGATTGGCATCTCACATAATTTGGGTTTTGGAAATGTGATGGTGATATTGCATGGAGCTCCTGTTATTAAGATGCATCAAGTGTTACCTATGTGTAAGGACATGATGAATTGCAAACACCACAAATTATTGTTGTTCATTGTGGAGGTACTAGTGTAGGGTATGTTACTGGAATACCTTTCCAGCTTGCCATGAAAGATGCATTTAGACTCTTTTTCCACGGACCATGTTTACTTTTTCTCGTATTATGCAAAAACAAGTGTGAACCATGTCCAAACTATTTTTTCCACTAACTGAAAACTATTATACACTATTCAGGCTGAAACATGTTTGGGGATGCTTGTGGTCTCGTGCAGAAGGGATGTCACCTAGCAGTACAGGCTGGACTGCCCGTTTTGGGGTGGGACCAAGCCTGATTTGCATATGGTGTTTCCCCTTCTGTAATGGCTTGATGGTCTTGAGCATTGCCCAGAGCAATGCCAGTGGTTAAGATTCATTCTAAACCTTCCAACCATCACCTCTTTGTTTTTGCTTTGTCACCCTGAGTGGGACGGGTATGCACAGACGTGGGTCCTGTGCCTATTGGGCCTAGAGATCCAAGGTACTCCTCACTGATGAGGCCCAACAAGGCTGAAACATGTTTGGGGATGCTTGTGGTCTCGTGCAGAAGTGATGTGTCCTAGCAGTTCGGGCTGGACTGCCCCTTTTGGGGTGGGACCAAGCCTAATTTGGATATGGTCTTTCCCTTCTGTAATGGCTTGTCAGGCGAAGAACGATGGTCTGGAGGGTTGCCCAAAGCAATGCCAGTGGTTAAGATTCATTCTAAACCTTCCAACCATCACCTCTTTATTTTCACTAATTGAAAAAGCCAGCCATAACATGAATAAAGCTGTCTGTGTGTTTCTTTGAGATTTCTGAATGGCATCTTTTAAAAGCTGACTATTCTACATAATGATCTGAATATGTTTCAAAAAGATGGAGTACATCTTGCAAATCATGGTTCTCTCTGAAAAATTCAGAATGCGGTATGTTAGAAAATCCGATTTGCATTAACCAACATTCAGTGGCAAGGTCTCACCCTGGAACTTGCACATAGATATTGATAAAACAGTCAGCAATTTCCCAAAGGCTCTTTTAAACACCACTGTTAAAGAGTTAAAAATAACCTTCCTTCATGTATCTTCCATTCCCTGTTTCTTTTTCTTCAGTTTTTTGAACATTTCTGCTTGTCCACAGACACCACAGGGAAGTACATATAAAAGATTATTCTTTTTACAAAAATGTTTTTTTTTTTTTAAATGTTTTTTCCATTATTTTTTTTGGTGGGTGGGACACTAACCACCAGAAAAGGAAGAGAAGGAGGGAAAGAGGAGCTAAGAGCTAAGAATTAAATCATGAGAGATGGGAAATGTAGCTTGTGTCCGTTCACCATTGCTTCAAAGGCACTATGACATTGCTCGCCCCTGCAAATGAGCACATTACATGGCCTGTGGTAGCTGCCAAGTAGTTATGGTTAAGTTGCTAAACCCATAGGAAGAGCACTTTTTGGGTGGCTTATAACTTCGCTCCCCCTGGACGAATCCTCACCAAACTTTGCAAAAAAAGTATATGGCCCACTCTGAATTTATTTTTGCAAATTTCGGTGAGGTTTGGTCCAGGGGGGGCAAAGTTATAGGGGGGTCCCAAAATGTCTTTTTTTTCCCATAGACATACTGGGAAAAAATGTAGCTCATGCCTACAGCCAAAACCACTGGACGGATTTTCACCAAATTTGCGGCAGCAGCAGCGGCTTGGTCCCGAAAGCGTGCTTTTGTTAATTTGGTGTACATCCGACCAAAACGTAAGGCAAAAAAATTAGTGATATCTATGTCCGCTCCATGGACACACTTCCCTGTTCGCTCTGCGGACTGGACACCGATTGACTAATAGACTTGTGTCATGTCCGCGGACACACAACGTGTTCGCTGATTGGTTGGCGTGAAGCGTGAGATGCGTCAGATTTTTTAAAACGCCCACCATCTTGGATTTGCGGACATCGGCCAGTGTCCGCGGACATCGCGGTAAAAACATGTTAAAAACACAACATTGCACTTGTCAAACTTATCAAATAATCTCTGGGGAGGTGAAGGGTGATGAGGATGGGATGGAATACAGCTGCAAGAAGCAAAAAAACAGGTGTTTTCCCTGCGAAAGTCCGCAAACAGTTTGGATGTTCGCAGACCGTCCTGTGAAAGTTTGCGGACACCTCTGCATTACTGGTTTGGTGAAGAGCAGTTCTTTGATGGCTTATAACTTTGACGACACTTAATGGAACTGCATGTAATTTTGTAATTATATTCCTGATCTGACCCCGGATGAGTTTGCAAAGTTTGGTGGGATTCTGTCAAGAGGTCGCAAAATTAGAGGGGGAGTCCCAAAATAATGTAAAGGCTTATAAATGAGGTGCCATTTGACAAATCTACACAAAGGATTGCAAAAAGATGATAGATCTAGATATAAATGTTTTTGTAAAGTCTGAATGGATTCTGTCAAGTGGGGGCAAGGTTATATGACGATTGTATGTGCATCATTTGACACTTTTGAAAAAATAAAACATGGGTGGATTTCCAGCAAACTTGTGTAAGGAACATTGAGAAGGACATGAAAGCATGGTTTTGAAAATGTGCCCATGTTTTATTTTTTGACAAGTGTCATAATGTAGGCACAATTTTTTTAGCACCCTGGGTTCCCGCTGGAAATGTTGGAAATCTTATTGAGTCTATGTACTTTACTGAGAAATATAAAGTAGATGGAGTCCATATGTTTTTTTGTGTGTTTTTTTTAACTGTGAAAGGTGGTTCCTGAAGGAACATTTATTTTATTGTTTTTGGATGCATTTTATTTTGCAGGAGAGCTTAGAACGCAATGTGGGGAGGGACATGAGGGAAGAGGCACCAAACACTAATATGGAGGGTCAGGTGGACAGGGGAAAATATTGCGTGTGTGTTATTTCTAAGGTAGGGGGCAGTGTTTCTCATGCTCCTTGATTACAGCAGTGGTGGTGTCTCTTTGGGAGGAGGGATGGCATTAGCTGATTCCATTTAAAAATAAATAGCAGTTTTTCTAAAAGTATGTATGTGTACTAGATTTTTAATGGATGAGTAAGAATAGGTGTTGGAGCTGTGCAAGGGAAATTTGGAAGTTGAAAGTTCCTATATTAGTAGAAAATGCAGTTCTGTACTGTCCACGAAGCACAGATCTTATTGTGAAGTGCGGACGGATTCTCGGACACATCATCATGCCGCGCGCCAGCACATGGGCATGTGGCACTGTCCGGAAGGTCCGCAATGAAGTCAGATGTTCGTAGATGTTATGCTTAAGTTGCACTAATAAAAACCTATGAAATTCAATGAAAAAACTTTGTTAAGGGGACGTTATGGTTAAGTTGCACTATAAAAACCTATGAAATTCACTGAACAATCTTTGTTAAAGGGACGTTATAGTTAAGTTGGACACATAAAAACCTATGAAATTCAATGAAAAAACTTTGGTAAGGGGACATTATGGTTAAGTTGCACTAATAAAACCTATGAAATTCAATGAAAAAACTTTGTTAAGGGGACGTTATGGTTAGGTTGCACTAATAAGAAGCTATTAAATTCAATGAAAACACTTTGTTAAAGGGACATTATGGTTAAGTTGCGCTGCTAAAAACCTATCAAATTCAGTGAAAAAACATTGTTAAAGGGACGTTATGGTTACAACTAAAACCGAAATTCGGCAGTTATGTTAAGCTAAACAACCATAACTCGCGCCACCACCGTGCACTGCTAAGAATAACACCCATGACATCAAAGATGACATCACAAATATCTGTTCTTATTTTTATCTGTAAGATTTCAGACCCGTCGATATATGAAGTATCAACTCTCTATATATCTAGGGTAAAAATAATAGCAACTCCACCCCCTTTTCAATCTAGTCTTTCATGATGAAGGATATCAAAGCCATGGGTTCTAACCAGATCAAGTGAGGGGCCGGCCGCCGCATGGCTCCATGTCTCTGTTAGAGCACATATATCAATGTCATGTAGTTACTATATATGTTGCAACATCCAAGGCATGTTTAAGTAGGGACCTAGTGTTGAGCAGCAGAGTTTTTAATCCCAATGTGGACATTATAGTTGATATTGCAGTGAACTTGCCTCATGATACCATAGGCTGAATAGGTATGACCCAATTTAAATTTTACCCTCCATGGGCATTATTTTGCATAGTTGCCGACAAAGTACACATTAAGTCCATATGCAAGTCATCTTGCTGCAGGACACTGACCTTGACTACCTCAGCTGCACTACCAAGGGGTGTACACTATGTTGCTCTTAAGTTATTGATTTTGAGTTTGCCATTATAACCTCCTCCCTTGGCGTCGCCTTCCGACTGGTGTGTCATGCCATTCCTGTTGTTCCCTCCTTGAGGAGGCGCTCGTGAATAGTAGCAGAGCGAGTGCGAGCATAAGAGGACATTTCATCCCACTGTGTGGCCCTAATGTCTAATTTAGCTTTTGCCTTCTTAATTAATAGAAGATATTTGTGGCATTCATTTCAGCTGATATGGATTCCACCTTGCACTCGAAGTGCAACAGACGACCACAGACCGGCTTGTCCCTCTCGTTCAGCTGCTCTCACGTCTGTTGTGCGAACATATGCAAATCAGACTACAATCCTGATGGGATTTGTAGTTCTGACAGCAAACAGAGCGCTGGAAGCAACACTGACCTCTTTGTTTAGAAAGGCATGGCGACTGGAGGAATAAAATGCGGCCGAATACTAAGCAAGGCTTAGTTCTTGCTAAATTCAAATTCAGATATTATGAGCAAAATAGACTATATTTTAAAAAGCAATTTTGAAATATTTACAATGATAAAAGAAGCAGCAACGTGTCAACAAATGATCCAATCAAACGTTGGGATGTATACAGGTGACATGACCCGCGCATGCAAAATGGGCCAATAGAAAGTCAAAATCACTTGACGTGTCTACCAGTCTTCAGGCATGATCCACCAAGCAATGAAATCACACGCTGCAGCTCCGTGTCTACACATGACTTTTAGGCACGTGAACAAAAGAGCCAACCAAACATTGCGATATGTTGACGCGGCTATGCCACGCCGTTTGAAGACATCTACGCGTATGATACTGTCCAATCAAACATGTCAGTCTGTAGCCACGAGTAATCACCACACCCATCAAAAAGAAGTTGACACATATCATTGCTTTCTGTACTTGCTAGTGAAAGGGTTTCTCACTTACTGCAAGCACTTTTGGCACTTTACCCCTTGCCGACCTTTCTCCTAATCCTATTTCCCTTTGTACAGTTTATTTTTTGGTTTACTTTTTTTTTCTCATTTTTTAGACTTTGTTTATTTTTTGCAGCATTGTCATTTTTGTCTTTTTCCTTCCTACTAAGACATTCCAACATTTCCACTCCACCAAACTCCAAAAACTGTCCCCAACATGCCTACCAGCCCCCCTCCACTCCTCATAGTCCTCATCCACTTCCCTAGTCTCTTGCAACCCCCCACTCAATTCATATTAGATGCCACCCCACCCAAAATTTCAGCTATACGCAGCTACCACACGTCCACAAACACACAATGTGTCATTTGCCCCAATATAGCCGCGGCTGCAGAAGTGGTGTGGGGGGTGGGTATCTACACAAGAATAGCAATGTCACACGCTGGGTGGTTGCTGTATAGCCACAAATAATATCAACAACACCATCAACCAATTAGAAACTACAACACACATCCTACATACCCTGCTCATACAAACTAATAGGAATTCAAACTAGGACACATTTTCCTGGAAACAGAAATACTACAGATATCATGGTTTGAAAACTGTGTGGCTGATTGGAGACAGTTTGCTGTTTTGGTTGCTGGCTTTTTGTGAGAAAGTAAATATTAACATGGACCTTGGTTTGAGAGATTTTACAATTAAATGGCTTGGATTGTGGGTACTGCGTTGTTTCCAAGTTTAAAAAAAAATGGTTAAGTATGTGAAGTAGAGGACACCCAGACATCATACGAATTCACTGTGAAAGCAATGCTTTGAGGAATCTACGAGCGCTGTCCCTTACTTTGATGATAAAACACGACATGGAAAACCTAAAGGAACTATTTCCTCACAACATCTTTATCTTTTCCAATCTCACGCAAAGGCAAAACTGGAGATGGACCACCAGATTTAATGGTAAAATCGAGAAATCCCAGAGAAGTGTTAATAAAGCAGTTTCAGCATTCATGATAGACCACAGCCAACTATGGATTTCGAACAACAACATACAGTTCAACATGGACAATTTCTATAGACATGACACAGTACACCTAGCTGAAGGAAATGCAGTGTTCCTTCATAACATCAAAACAGTACTCCAAAACAGTCCATTTAAGGACTACTCATCATACATAAATACACAAATACAATAAATAATGACAAAAACAGGTTAAAAGGGGGACTGACTTCAAGTTTTATACTGCAATCCAACTTAAATATGCAATACAGTATAACACTACTCATTTACTTATATAAAGTAACTGAAAAATAAGAAAACATAGAAAAATACATAACAATATACTAGATAGGGAAACCTTTCACAGCCACACAATATAACACCTTAAGTGGGAATACAAAAACTAAAATACATTGTATGGCACATCTAAAAGTAGACTATAATTGTTCCTTTTTATAATAATTTTGTTAAACTATTTCTTCTACTTTTCTCCAAAGTCTCACATGCTCAAAAGTCTGTAAAAACACATCCAAAATAAAAAAAGATGCTCTAACACCAACCAGGTCTCTGGCCAGTGATTTTTCACCCCCGACATCACTAGATCTATGCAAATAACTTTAAAAAATAAATAAAATACAGACACCCCCAAAAACATAGCTGCAAATACAGAACTACTCCTATCCCATGGGTATCTTTAGTCCTTCATAGCCTCAGATATAGCCTTGAATAATGGCAAAATTACCCATACTAAAATGCTTCCATGGCCCCCTGGCCATCACCAAGTGCCACCTCATCTGTGCCAGCTCCCCCCGCTCCCCAGATGGCCTCTTCACCTCCCCTAGCCTTTCCCTTTCACCCCAAAACACATGCTGTTTCTGTGACACCGAGGCTACAGAATGCTTTGTCTTGCAAACTCAGTCCCGGTACCCCCCCAACTCCTGAATTTCACTCATTGCCCTCTAGCCTTTGCCCCACCTCTACACTGATGGCATTTGTATGTTTTTTGACCGGCCTTTAGCTTTTTACTGCGTTTAATTTTCCCATAACTTCTGTTATAGCTGCAAATATCACTCGCATCGAGAGAAAAACAAGATGGCAGTCATTTCATTTATGAAAACCATGATCATGCAATGTACCATGGGCGATATCTCTATTTCTTAGGTTGAAGCGGGCACCTCATTCTCCATCAAATATTTAAATAACTGCTGCACATAATAACCCCAAGCCATGCATGACGTGCAAGTCAACTCTTTGTGCCCACATTGTTTAAGACCTGGTCCAACTCCATCCAGTGGTTTGGCCTGTGCGCTTTGACAAAAATGTACCTTTTTTGTCTATGGGAAAATGAATGGGATGTAGGCTGAACATTTGGAGAAAAAAAATGTTGGGATGCTTAATAACCTTTTTATTTAACTAATCTTTACAAACCTTTGCAGTCTGGGGGGCCGGCAGACTTTAAATTACTTTCAAAATGTCGGTCAAAATGGTTACTCGAATCAAAAGTTATTAACAATAGAATTTTGAGGGATTCCAATGTGTCTCTGACTCAACTTAACTATAGAGTAGCTATCAACATCTCTATAAAAACATGATCTAACTACTTAATATTGCGAGAATGATGACATATTTTACAAAACTGTGCTAGCATGGAAAAAGAATATGTTAGTGTAACACTCCTTACTTACCTCACACAAAAAAATGAAAAGGCTAATCCGCATACTGCTAAATATGTTACAAGGATATTCTAAACACTATCAAACTAGCATAATACTGATCAGTTATCATAAAATTGGACATTTCTAAATTCTCAACAGAGCTAACTTTACCGTCATTGGAATCTTCTTATTTCATATCAGTTGACACTTACAGAATATTGGAAACCATGCTGGCTATATTTAGAAGAAATCCTCTACACTGCTCTGCCCTGCTCTGCCTGCTATTGTTCTATCCCTAGCTGATCAGTGGGGGTTTTAGTCTCCACTGGTTCATGATGTTTCAAAGCTTTGATGGTTGATTTCCAGTTATAGAGTTGCATAGATATGAGCTGGCACTGCTGATTTCGTTTTTGAGCTTTATTTGGTTGTTTTCATATACTTTCATTTTGATAAGTGCTTCTTGTGAGTGGGTTGCATACCCATTTGTACGTGCCACTGTGCTGGTTCCATTCAAAATACTGAAAAAATAGAGTCCTAGGCTCTCTAGCCTTCGATGTGGGATGCACACCCTAATATCCACTGTTGTGGTTTGAATTAATTTTCTCAGACGTGTTCAAATCAAATTTTTCGTTATTCTTTCTAGGTGTGACTAAAACGTATGTTCTGTGTTCTAGCCTCGTTCACCCTGTGGTTCTTAGCCATTAGCAACTCAATATTAGACTCATCGTACTATTTTACTCATGCAGAATGTGTACCGAATGCCAGCCTCATGCCTGCTCGCTTATAACGTTACCCACTTGGTGTAGCATTCTAACCTGTCTTCTCTTTGAGTCAGGTAGGCGGTTAAATGTTCACAATTTGTAAAGGATATTCTTTTCTAGCAGAGAATGTATTGCATAGTTTAATGTTACATCACTTCTGCCGTATTGGAACAATGTTATTTTAATAGGTAGAGATCCTGGATCATACCTCAACTGTGTTTAGGCTGTGTCCTGGAATACTCATCTGTTGCTAATCCAGGTTGATAAGAGTTGTACTAAATTGTAATCTATCCATAACATTACTGATCAATTTGCTGATCAATTTGCTTTACTGTGATCACTTATATTGCTTCGATCGCTCTAATGTCTCCTGGCGTGTTCCCGGCGTGCTGAAGGTGCTAATTTCGCTTGTGGAAACTTCATCCTCACTTACCTGACATTGCGAGCTGGTTCGAAGCTCCTGTCGCCTTTCCCGGCTTCCTGGAGGAGGCGGGGCTACAGCGGTGCACGTGACCTATCACGTGACACAGGCCGCCTTAATAAGATCGAGGCTGCCGCCCGAGCGCTGTGTTCCCGGCGTGCTGAAGGTGCTAATTTCGCTTGTGGAAACTTCATCCTCACTTACCTGACATTGCGAGCTGGTTCGAAGCTCCTGTCGCCTTTCCCGGCTTCCTGGAGGAGGCGGGGCTACAGCGGTGCACGTGACCTATCACGTGACACAGGCCACCTTCATAAGATCGAGGCTGCCGCCCGAGCGATGTGTTCCCGGCGTGCTGAAGGTGCTAATTTCGCTTGTGGAAACTTCATCCTCACTTACCTGACATTGCGAGCTGGTTCGAAGCTCCTGTCGCCTTTCCCGGCTTCCTGGAGGAGGCGGGGCTACAGCGGTGCACGTGACCTATCACGTGACACAGGCCGCCTTCATAAGATCGAGGCTGCCACCCTCGCGGCGTTAAGCCCGAGGGAGTAAAGCACATCGGCTGTTGTGCGGCTGTTAGGCGCTGGAGGGTGTCTGTGGAGACAAAATCATCCTCGATCCCCCCAGAAAACCCTGCAAAGTCCCACATAATCTGCAAATCCAATACATCACGGTACACGAGCAGAACATACAGAGTATCGTGCTGAGCCGCAGTCAACGGTAGGCAGCCAGCTACCAGGAAGACTCCTGCCCATGGATACCCGTTCATTAACTCGCCTCAAAACAAAACAGACCCTGAGCGAAATTGGGTGTGACTCACCCTCGAATCAGATGTCTATTGATTCAGACTCCACTCCCCCAACAGCTGCCCTCGGGGACAATAATAAGTCCAACAACCCAGGAGGAAAACTAGTGGGAAACGCGATCAGCACTTTGAGTTCAAACCAGGATTGCCGATTGGCCTCATCCCTCTTGCCAAATGCTCCCCTTGAACTCACCATCATTGTGCCTCCACTAGCATCAGCGCTTTCTCCCTCGACTCCGGGCTGTGATGCTGCACAAAATGGATTGTGCCCTGTGGAGAGTCGCCCCTCACCTACTGCGTCCATGGATGAGGCCATCTTAGCCTTTGACTCCCAAGTAATTGTGAGAAACGTATTGGAACAGCCTCACGCCAGAGAGGCGGCAAGCGGTGATCGAAACGGTTGTCCAGATGTCCAACGAGACCAGCCAAATGCGGGTCTCCTTGAGAGAACCGCAAACTTACCTGAATCCACCCACTCAAATACAGAACTTGCACCTGTGTTAAATACCGATTGCGTGGAACACACTTGCAAAACACATTTCGATGCTGCATGCAAGATACTACATCCACGCTGTCCACTAGTAGAGAGTAACGAGGATGGCGAAGAGTTGTTTTATTCCCCTTTTGAGGTGTCGGATGCCGAGCTCTTAAACTCGGATCCTTTACGCACCCAACAAAATCCTAAAATGTTGCGATTTCATTTTTGCAATAAGGATGGGGCTCAATCTGCTGCCATTACAACTCCCCGCAGTATGTCTCAGAACAGTCATCCTCTGATTAATCAACTTACAAACAATATACCAGTTAATTTAAGTACAGGAAACAGCTTTAAACCAGCGTACAGCAACAAAGAGAACATGCCAGCAAACTCCATTCATTTTACTCCCTCTACAAGACCATTAAACATTGCAACTGATTCATCTGGTCGGGAGGCCCGACTTACACAAAGGCTACAAGCTGACTTCGATTTAATGAAAGCAAAACTGTCTGAAAGTTACCCTGAAGGAAAACACGATAATGGGACAAAAATCAGACAAAGTCAGTTTTGGGGTCACCTCCCAATGTTGAATCAGGAACTACAAACTACCAACAAAAATCTAGTCCTCAAGAAAACGAAAAACATACACTGGTCATCTCACCGAAACGGGAGAGAGGTGTCGCTAGTCCACATCAGCCCCATGTACTGAAAAATGTTCGAGCTGAGAAAGTGAGTGAGACTATGCTCAGACCAAAGCTTGCGACAAACAAAAGTGGTGAGAACGCACCAAAGTGCTCGACCCCCTGTTACGCTCATAAACTTGTATCCGCCGATGCAGGTCGAGAGAAACAACGCCTACCATTCCAAGCGGACGACTCCGAATATAATGGTTACTACAAGCCAAAATTGCCTAATCCAATGGCCTCATTCTCCGAAGCAAAAGCAAATCTTTCGGTCGCTGCAGCAATACAAATACATAACAACGTGCTAGCAGCAACGTCTCAGGCTTTAATACCCTTCATAAAGTTATACGAAAGCATGAATGAATTACTTCATAATAACGGTGCTATCATTGGTCACCTGTCAGAAAAAGTATCTCTGCTGGAACATAACTTTAATCTGCAGTTGGAACAACGAACAAAAGATCAATCGGAAATGGAAGACGGCCTTAGAAAAATAGTCCTGCTGATCGGAAAAAATTCAATTGAAGCAAAGACACAAATGGATGACCTGTCGACATTCATGCAAAAATCTCTTCTGCACCCAAGTCCAGCCCCAACAAAATTGTTCACTCCGGAAAGTGGAATTTGTCAACACATAAACTCGGGCGACACAGCTGTACTGCCAATAACACTCCCTGGGAAAACAGTCCAGGTGAACGTGCAAGGTGTTACTTATCCCCAAGCAAAAGCTGAAGCAAATGCACTAAAGCAGGTGTCAAAAATGAAAGAAACAAGCTCTAAACCTGACATTCCTGCGAAACCTCAATCCTGCTTAGTGGAGGGCTCTCAATTGCCAAATGAAAGCGAAGCACCGCAAAATCTAAAAGGAAAAGTCCCTCCTAGCATCTGGGATCTCCCCCCAGCAGCTCCTAGTTGCTCAAATCTAAAGGCTTCTTTCGGGATTTTTCACGGGGGCGCAAAAACCCTCCAAACTGTTAAGACTCCAAGCTCCACACAAAATAGAAAACCAGGAGGTCCTCCAAGTAGTGATCAACACAACAAAAAGAAAGAAAAGACAAGATTTATAACGGTCGCAAAACAATTTCCAATCTCAAAGAAATTAATTAGAAATCTAACAACGCCTCCAAAATCTAAAATCTTTGTCCGTGACAACACGTCAGGAAAATTGCTAAAGAGTCAATCTCTATTTCGGACCCCGGTCTCTAGCAGAGAAAACTGCAAAAAAAAAAAGAAGAAAAAGCAGCCAACCCTCCTTCCCTGAAGAAAATTGCGCAAAATCATGTGACTAAGTCATCAAAACCAAACCCAAACAAGCGCAGGAGGGTTGTCTCGGATTCTGGCAGTGACTCATCCATAAATGACCTTGAGGAACTTTGTAACCTGTCCACTTACACACACGACGTGAGAGGGGAAGGCGGCCATATCCTTGATGACAACACGTCGAACATTGATAAGACCCCCCTTGAGCCTCACATCCAACCATACAACAACCCTTGGAAAACGAAAGAAAACCAAACACGTTTGCCAACAGAACTGAGTGAGAAATGCACACCAGTTGCAAGAAAGTCTGACAGTAAAATGTTCGGGGGAAAACGTCTTAACTTAAACATCAGTGCGGAAAAGTTAGTCACAGTTCTAAATCCAAAGCGTACAATTGCTCAGAATCATAAATTCAGGATACAAGAAGAAAACGCACCACTGTGGAGCAACATCGTGTCATAACAGCAAAGAAAATCAAACTGACCAACGTATTGGCTGACGACTCCGATGTAAATTTGAATCGTGGCAATGTCATGCGCCTTTTGCATTCAGTCCCTTCTCTAAGGACAATTTCATCTGACGACATCCAGATTGTCGAATACTACTCCGAAGAAAGACTCGACTGGGTATTACTACATGTCAACTCACATGCAGTTAGAAGATCTATGATGGGGGCAAGAGAAGACATATTACGGCTTGGCTTTGAAATTCTTGAATATCTTGAATCAGCCAAACAGCACAGAGATAACCTATCTGAGGAACATGAACAAAAAACCATCCTGAGTCATCGGCGTGAGCAGATTCGAAGGCATCTAAATTCAAACCTGATACCTGCTAAGACCAACAAAACCTCACAACATGACACGAAAAAATACTAACTAGATAATGGTGGGTCAGAGGCCGTAAATACCCTGATCTCATGGAATACCAGAGGATTTGGCCACTTATACAACAACTTTCCAGTGGGCCTCGAGGACAATTTCATAATATGCCTTCAAGAGACCTGGATGCGACAGCTTCCTGTAAAAGACGGCTACCACATACTAATAAACCCTGCAAGTAAAAATGCGAGAGGTCGTCCGTTTTCAGGATTATTGACACTGATAAAAATAGGAACAGGTTGGGAAGTGGCAGATACATCGAATCCAAATGGCCATGTACAGGCAACTTTACTCGTAAGAAAAACCAGCGATTCTAGAAAAGACCTCTGCTCACCTCAACATCTTTTGCTAGTTAATGTATATTGGAACCCTGCAAAGATCTCGGCTGGGGCTTTTATCCACTCAATAACAACAACAATTGACACAAATCTAAGGAATTGTGACAATCTGTGGATAATTGTGTGCGGTGATTTAAATACATCTTGGTTTAATAGCAACCATTTGGACTTCAATCATCGCTGCAATAAGGATCCAAAGGATTCTTCTAAAAGAACAAGATGGCAGGAGGCTATGGAAGCCAGAGATTGTACCATGTTAAACGGTAATGTCCCGGGTGACACTCCGCCACAAATTACGTGGATGAACATGGGAATAAAGAAAACACTGGATTACATCTGGGTTTCAAATAACCTGATGCCGACAATCACCAATTTGCAGATCACGCCAACGAAGAACAGCGACCATTTTCCGTTGAAAATGCACTGGCAACCCCACTGTAAGCATCTAAGCGGCACGGCATGCACCCATTTAGAGGTGAACGCCAGCCGCAATAGACTTCGGATGTCCTCAAAACAGATACAATACCTCACTGCCGACTTTCAATCAAGCCGGTCAAGTGGCACAGCGAGTAGAGCGCCCGCTTTGACACCCGTGCAGAGCCTGTTAACGCAGGTTCGAATCCCGGCGGGGCCAAACTCAGCCTTTCATCCTTCCGAGGTCGATAAATGAGCACCACACACCGTGGGTAATAATAAGCAGCGCTCAGATACCTGAGGGTTTGTAGCGCTATATAAAAGCCTAATTAGTATTATTATTATTATTAAGAAATGAGGCATCGACTGTCTTCACCGATTATCCTGCCATTCTCCTAACTGTGGCCAGCTCCCAATCAAGCAAGAACACGTCAATGTCTAAACATAAACACACATGGAGCGTATCTCAGAATAATGAGAAGAAGAAACTGAGGAAAGATCTGAAAGAACTAAGAGCAGAGAGTAGTGTTAATAGAGTAGCAAAAATCAAACATCGAAAACAATTATATCGAAACTCGACAAAAGCTTTTGCCCTCCAACGTGACCAAGAACGTGGCGAGGAAATGTTGTCCTTGATGAGATCTCAGAACACCAGAGACATTTGGAGAATTTTAAATATGGACCAGCCAAATCAAGCTGTAATCATGGCAAACGGTATACCCGAGGCGGCGTGGGCAGCGCATTTTAGAAACGTCTTCTCGTCCACTAGCAATATGTTGGTGGACGAGAAAAACGGTGGAAAGGTGCCCTGGGATACTGCAGAGACCGCAGAGACCATACATGGCGCCATATCAAAGTTAAAAAATTCCCGAGCAGCTGGCCCGGATGGTATATCGAACATCATGCTTAAACAACATCCCCAAGAATGGGCAAAGTTCATAGCCGATCTATTCGTGACAATAACCTCCTCCAGGACAATTCCATTATCCTGGTTGGAGGCCATCATTGTCCCGATCTACAAAAAGGGCAACAGAGACGTACCTGCAAATTATCGCCCTATCGCGTTATTGGATACCATCGGGAAAGTCTTTGCCTCGCTTCTACAAGAAAAGATCTCAGCTTGGGCACGCCGCTGCGGTTTAAACGATGTACGTCAAACTGGCTTTACAAAGGGAGTGGGCACTGAAAACAACCTTGCTATACTTAATCTACTAAAGTTGGAAGCCCTGAGAAGTAAGGGAAAATTGTTTTTTGCAATTATAGACCTGCAACAAGCTTTCGACGGAATCAACCGAGAAAAACTCTGGGGAAAATTGAATAAATGGAATTGTCCTCCAAACATACTAAATCCCATAAAAGCCTTACACGAATCAACATCAGTAAGAATAAGGTTGAACGAAGGTGGTGTTCTTTCTGAAGCAATTCCAACGAAAAAGGGAGTGAAGCAAGGATGCCCTCTTGCTGCGGAACTCTTCAAATTATACATTGCAGATGTGTCAGATGCGCTAACAAATACTCACTGCTTCCCTCCCAAACTCAATGGCACTCCCGTGAGCTACTTGATCTACGCCGATGGCTTTGTCCTAGTTGACAAAACGCAAATAGGGCTACAGAGGCTACTAAATGCATTGAACATCTATATGACGGACAACGACTTAAAAATTAATGTTGATAAAACAAAAATTCTGAAATTAGGACATGGCGAGGGCCAGAAAAACAAGAAATTCAAATGGATTCTAAACAACGTTCCGATTGAGGAAGTGACCTCAATCCGATACTTGGGCATTCCATTCTCTATGTCTATAAGAGAATGGAGCTGGGTGTCCGAACTCGAAAAAAGAATAAAAACCTTGTCCCTACAAGGTGCAAAGATACACTCGCAATTCGGAAAATTCTCCCTGATTCCAGTACGCACCTTCTACCAACAAAAAGTGATACCATCCGTGACGTTTGGTGCTGAGACAGGTTGGAACATCGACTTTAAGATCTGGTCTAAACTTGAAGGCCTATTCTGGCGTCGGGTGTTGAGATTACCCAAATACCTGTCAGTATCAGTAATTCGCCATGAATTGGGACTCGAACCAATGTATGGAGCTGTCATTTGGAAATCAATGACTTTACTACGAAAGATGTCGTTAGAGAAGGTTGAGCCAGCATTCAAACTGTTCACCTCACAAAAAAACTTAAATTCAAACACCCTACAGGAAGTATGGGCCAAAAAAGTCAAATCAATTATGCAAGCCGCAAACATCAACATGGAGATGCTGATAGAACGACCCCAAAACGCAAAAAAAAAACTGAGACGTCAGCTCTGGATCGACAACACGGAAAAACTCAATGAACTAAAGACTGTAATAGATCTGAGTATGACTCCGAACAAATTAGACTGCTTACCGAAATACCTGAGCACATTCCCGTCTCGCCATCATAGAGATGCCTTTTTGCGTCTAAGAACAAACCTCCATAAAACCAGACAAATGTGCTTTCTCCGACACATCGACAACGTAAAAGACCCCTCATGCAGGTTTTGTCGAAATCACTCAGAATCACTAAAACATCTTCTGACTGATTGTCACGCATTGAAGGACACAAGGTCTCTCCACCTACGCAAGTTCGCCCCTCAAACGGATTGCATGGAAGAACTGTGGCTCAAAATTTTAAGCGGGACCTCAGTTCACTTGACTTGTGCAGTCATAAACTTTCTGGAGCAAACTATAAACTCATGAACCAACGACTTGTCCGCTCTAGTGCAGAAGCGAAGCGACTGAGGAAGAAAGTTGTAATAAAAGTTTGTAAGAAACTAGAAATTGCAAAAAAAAAAATAAAAATGTCTCCTGCGACCCTATCATTTCTACCATGTGGCATAATGCCAACCCTTCTGAGCCCCATATGATCTGGATAATCCGGGTGGCGTCTTATGTGTGATCAGTTATTTTTTCTATTGTGTTTCTCTAGTGTTTCCTAGAGTCTCAGATAGTGATGTAATTGAAAAGATAAGTGATTCACTAAGACATGATACGTTAGAAAATAATGTTCATTTCTAAGAGGTGAACTTAAATCATTCTGTGAACTCTGGAGGTCATTAAATTCAGAGGATATCCCATACATTTGAATTTTTATATGGGGATGGTGGCTACATTGTGATAGAATCCTTCTATGTTACAAAAAACAGTTTAAATCCCATTCTTCTTGTATTCCTTTAGGTGAAAGAGATTTGAGTCTATCTCTAGTAAGCCTCTTGTTATGATCTTCTTTTTTTGGTGTCTTGTTCGCTACTTTTGGTGTCTATGATTTCCAATACCTGAAATTTTAACTGTGCAATGTTATGCCCTTTCTCTTGAAAATGTCTTGCAACTGCTGAAGCCATGTTCTTATTCCAAATACACAACTTATGTTCATTGATTCTGATACGAATAATTTTTCCACGTAATACATACCACGGGGGCATTTGATACAGTACATGACATTTTCTGTTATGCAGGTTGTGTGACACCTCAGTCTACTTTTCTCACCTTTTCTCGGATGGAACACAAATTCACCTTTAGTTATGTTGTTACAGTTCCCACAGTTTAAACATGAGAACATTCCCTGGTGTTTTCCTCTTTTGGCTTTTCTCTTTTCACCCTTGGCATTCACTAAAATGTTTCTCAAGTTGTTGCTTATTTGATACGCAAAGACAGGTGGTTCTGTAAAAAATATCCTTTGTTCTTGTGTCACTTGTAAGAATTTTACAATTCTTGGAAATGCATCATTTTATGTGTTGACTTTGGTTAGAGAATTTTGGGACCAAAGGTGGAGAATCTCTTGCAGTTTTTCCTTGTAACAGACTTTTTCTTGTCAAAGTGCTTAATTTAGCTGTGGCTTTGGACACATCTTCCTGTGGATAACCTCTGTCACTCAGTTTTTTGCATAGTTTGGATAATTCAACTTCAAACTCTGATGGATCACTCACTATCCGTGTTATTGATGCATCTCAGAAATTGTTTCAATTGTTCAAGTCCAACTTGCCAGACACCAAAGACGTCATCGATATAGTTAATCCATGATTTTATATTCTTTGACCATTAAGGGTGTTGTAATATGTGGGATGTCTCAAATTTGAACATACAACTTTTGGCGAATAGAGGCACCATGATTGATCCCATGGCTGTTCCTGAAGTTTGTAAGTAGAATTGATTCTCATGTTTGAAATACGAATTCTGTGAAATACATTCTAACAGTATCATTATGAATTAAGTAAATGCTCCAATTTCTTCCTCTTGTAAAAGCAGACATTCGACTGCTTCTTGTCTCAAGCCATGTGGTATACTCTTATAGAGGCGTTTAACATCTATAGGAAAGAAAATATCCCCTTCTGCGAGATCAACTCTGGCTAATGTTTTGATGAAATGCGTATTATCCTTAATGTATGTTGATGTTTTCTGTATCAATGGTCATAAGATCCCAATGGTTGGAGAATCCCTCCTGTTGATGCAATTATACTTGGTCCCAGAGGATTCATCATACTTTTGTGAATCTTAGGAATTAAGTAGAAATGTGGAACTTGAGGGTAGGGTGTAAACAGAAATGCTCAAGTTTTAGTTGAAATCCATTCCATTTCTTCCACTTGACTTAGTATATTCTCTAAGTTAGTCATGATTTATCTTGTCGGATCAACATCAATCCTAGCATAAGTTGTTTCAACATTCAATTGACATGTGCATACCTTCATGTAATCCCTAGTATTTTGGATTTACCAGAGCTCCTCCTTTGTCTGTGGGTCAGATGGTCATTTTGTCATCTGTGTACAGTGTTTTGATCAATTACCATTCTCCTCTACTGAGATTACTATTACTTGGTTTACCATAGTGTATTATTTTCAAATCTGATGATACAATTATTTCAAATATCTCAATTGATGGTACACTTATTGGTGCTGAACATGTACTTTTAGGTTTAAATTCTATGTACCTTTAATTTAAGTTTTCATACTAACTTGTGCAGCTCAACCTTTGAATCAAAACTACTGGTTCCATAGGTTGGTACGAATCTGAGACCTTTTCATAATATTCTTACTTCTTGGTCTGTTACTATTCTTGTGGTTAGATTCACTACTAGATTTGTTGTGTCTGGAATCTTGTTAGCATCCCCTGATTTCTTCCTTTTCCCCCTCCTCATTTCTTTTCCTTTCGGACTGGGTCTAAAAAAGGTCTTTGTGTACCTGCTAATTCTGTATTCGAAATTAGACTCTTGCTGCTCGAGTTACTTGCCGTTTGATTATGTGTATTTGGCACTGAGTCCCCTCAGGTCGTGTCAGAATCAGAGCTACTATTGTCAGTTGATGAATTTTTCAATCTCTGTTATTGAAATTGATACTTATCTACCCATGTGTACACCTCGTCGTTTAAGTAATCATAAGTGTCCCACCTGAATTTTCTTATTTTTCTTGCCTCTAAATCAGTAGGCTTCCAGATGACTGTTAATGCCTGTTAATGGGTCGGTGAACATTTCCGCATCTGTCAAAGCAGTTACTTCTGAGCCTAATTTTTTGGATTTCTTTCTCCAAAACATCAATATTCACTGAGAGCTCTTTCATAATTAGCAAGATTAAGTCCAAAGAACATTTATTCAGAATGTTTTCCCATTTTTTGACAAAATCTTTATTTTCATTGGTTAGCCAGTTGGAGATCATTTACTAGAGGGCCTCCTGTGCTTATAGAGAGTAGGTTATTGCAAATAACACAATTTGTTTTTTAAAATGTTATTTGAAACAGAACATGATAGGTACTTTCAAGTATGCGTATAAAGAAGCTTTATGTATTTAGTAAAGTAACATACATGTGTATAAATAATATGAAATACGAAACATGACTCTGGCTTTAAGAGCACTATTTATTGACATTTCTAAAAATAGTTTTCTGGACAAAAACACATGCTGTCTTCTAGGTACCTGTCAGGAGTTGATGTGAATTGCTTGAAAATTCTTTTACATTTACTTCACTATTTGATACAACCCTAAGCATGCTGTTGTCATTTTTAAATATTATTTTGATTTAAATAGATAAAAGACATGAGGTTTACAATTTTGTAATTTGCAATTCGTTTCGTTTCAGTAAAATATTATTTTGTATAAAAAATATGCAATTCTGGATCCCTCTGTGAATTTGTATATTTTTAACAAATGCCATCTAGCCACATGCCTCCCCAGCCTCTTGGCACTCATAGGTCCTCCAGATATGTTGCCACTTAGGACGGATAGTGTTAACGTCACTTGCCCTGAGGGATGTTTGCGATGTTTGTGACTGTTCTTGGACACATTATAAGAGGGAGTTTAGATTGTCAGATGGATAGTGACTGATAAATATATTAAGAATTCAGAGAGGTGATGACATTGCTATGTATAAATACACTCTGTGTGTATTCACTGACCTCTGCCTTACTTAGCACAGTTATGTTTAGACCTTGAAGACTGTAATGTGTGGGGGAGTTCAACATCTAATTCATGCCTCTGTGAGTAAAACTACAAATCAGATACACAGCCAGAGCCAGATAACGGGGTCTTTCAGGATGGGGGATTTAATCTGTAATCCTGTAATGATTTTTATATGTGTCATTCCATACCTGCATGAAGAAGTAGAGAAATACTATGAAAACTCGCAAATAAGAAAAATAAATCACTTTGTTAGCCTAATTAAGGTATTGATTTCTTTTGGATTAACACTGTATTTAACTCTTGTCTAACGTGGTACAAGCAAGCTGAACCATATGTGTAATAAAACATGTGAAATTCAGTGAAAAAACAGCATTAAAGGGATTTCAATGCCCAGATCTCCTATACCCAACTGGATCCAAGGTATAGCAACAGCCAGCAATATCATTCAGATGGGGTACAGCAAAGCAAAAAAAGCTTAATACCAATATAGAGAGAAGCAGGCTTACACAGTGGGATGTAAAAACCACACCAGAGTAATATGAGCCCGAGCTATATTATTTACAATAAGCTCTGGCTAACTATCGCCCAATCTTCATCACTCCTTCTACTGGGCATAATCTTGGAAAAGTTGGCCATCTCCCAGCTTAATCTGCATACCGAATCTGTTGGTTGTCTCCACGACCACAAGTCTGGCTTCACGGCTGCTAGAAGCACGGAAACTGCTCTCCTGAACATCTCTGAAGACTTGCTTTCTAATCCTGACTCTATTGTTCCTTCTGTCCTCATTCTCCTCGATATGTTGACTGCTTTTAACACATTGAACCATGCCATCCTGCTCAATTACCTGTGACAACCTGGGTATCACTTGTCAGGCCCTTTCCCGGTTGACCTCCTTTCTCAATGACTGACCCTTGTGAGAATCCTAAAGGTGTCTCCCTAGCTAGTCCCCTGGGATAAGTCATCCAGGTGGCCAGGACAAAGCCATTGCTATTGGATCCAGTTCCTGGGGGTGGACCAGTGAGGGAGGGTCACCTGGATGTTGGATCCTCAGAGAGTGGTAGTGGGACACTGACAGGTGAGATGCGTTATTCCCCTTCCTTTTATACCTTTTTCAGCATCATCTCACTGAGGACATCAAACTACTGCCCCTACTTTCTAACTCTAACACTATCGCACAACATAAAGGAAAATGGACTAACATCAGAGCCATTTACCTGACACGTCCCAATACAAGGGTCAGGCACAGTCAGGCAATAGATCAGAATCACACACACCTGACACCCCTTTCCCTTAAAGTTGGAACCAGAGACCACAGAACGAGCAAGGCAACATCAGACAGCACAACGAGATGGCAACCACATGGTAGTTCAAAAGAAGGAGCAAGGCGGCAGGAATGGAGAGGGTGGCGAAGAGAGAAGTGACCTTGCACTTTTCAGGCACGCGGGAACTTCGTGAAAGAGAGCCTAAGACTGCAAACAATAGCACGAGTGTCCCGCAGCAGATGTCAATGGTACACAGAGCAAGCCTATGTCGATAAGCAGCAGGGTAGCTCCTGCATCCGTGGTAATGGCCTTGACTCCAGAGAAGTCAAAGCCAAATGGTTCGACACAGTCGGTGAGTCGAGGGGAGAACCAAAAGGAACTGGGCTGTGATGAGTGAGAAGTTTTGAACCAAAGCTGATGAACTTTGAATCAACTTTTAATAATGTGAAGGGGAGACCAGCTGCAGAGGGAAAGCAGAACCACATGGGTGCTAACTCGAAAGACTCTGGTTGAGTCCATTATGAGAGAATCTACAAGTACCAGAAGGCCATAGGAAGGCCAGGAAAATCTGACAAAGTGGTCATACAGAGGGTCAAGCAAAATCCCAGTCCAATCAAAAGACTTTGGTCTACAAGCACTGTGAAAGACAGGGACGTGAATCCCACATTTAGAGCAAACATTTAGAAACCCAGGGAACTAAATCCCGCTAAAAGTCAAGAGGGGTCTGAGCCAGCAAACTATGGGAACAAACTTTCATTTGGTTAAAGGAGCTTTTCTTTTAGTTAATTGAACACATCAGGCCCCGAAGGCAAGAGATTTTCACAGGAAACAAGACTTGGCCATCGACGGTTCTGAGCACTGCCATTGGAGCTGTCATCTCGTGATAAAGAAACCCAAGACTGTACTGTGCTGAGAGCTCCTATCTTACTCATTGTCCAAAACATTGGGGAAGGGAGACCCAGGCTAACGCATCCTGACCAATTATGTGAGAACACTTCTTTCTTTTCTTGAGAACAATCCCACACCCCTTTTTGTATTAGTTTCAAGGTTTGGCAATAGGTTTCTTGGTATAGGCTCTTTTGTTTTCACACAACGCTGCTAGGACTGCTTTATTTTTCATTTGATGGTCGACACTTGCTCCTATGTTAGATTTAGGTTTAGATTAGGTGTTTTTCCAACCTGCACACAGAACTCATTGTTCAATAAACACCCCTGACCTGTGACCACTTGTGTCTGTCTTACTTGTTGTCACCATGAGTTCCTCACACCCACCCAGCTTCAACTGGGGTCTTTCCTCTCTTCTATCTCTCCCTCTACTTGTGGTGTTCCCCAGTGGTCTAACCTTTTTCCCTGGCTATTCAACCACTACCTGCCACCTCTGGCCCACGGCATTGCTACATTCTGTTCTAACTTTCAGCGATATGTGGATGACACCCAGCTCTCCTTCAGGCTTCCCTTAACTACCTCTGCTCCTTCTCTCAAAGCAGACAGTTACCGCAATTCAGGAACGATGTGCTGCCAACAATCTCTGCCTTAATGCCAGTAAGACCAAGATCCTCCTCATTGGGACACCTGCTCCCTCTTTTCCTCTCTTTCTCTGGATGCCCACTCTGGGCCCTCTTCCTGGTCCTTGCTCCTTGCTGTGAGGCTAAGAACCTTGGTGTCAACTTTGACTCCACCCTCTCCTTCTCTCCTCATATATCAGGCAACTCTGCAAAATCAAACGTTCAGCTGCAACTCCTCAGAGGTATTATGCCTTCTCTCACTTTCTCCCAGAAGTTCGCTGTCACCAGAGCCTTGGTCCTCTCCAAGCTGGACTATTGCAACAGCCTCTTACTAAATCTACCTGTCTTTACTCTTCGACCTTTACGACTCATCCAGAAGAGGACTGTGAGACTTGTCCTTGGCCTCAAGCCCAGGGATCATATCTAACCAGTTCTGAAATCTCTGCACTGTATCCCTGTGGCTGCAAGGATCAAATTCAAGACCCTTTGCATCATTCACATGGCTTTCTGGGATCTGGGACAGCCCTACCTCAAACTTTCTCTTCCTGAACATCTTCCTTCTGGAGCTCTCCGCTCATCCACCTCCAATTCACTGAGGGTCAGATGCTTTTCCAAGCAGACAATGAGGGGCAGATCTCTTTCCTCAGCTGGGGTCTCCCTCTGGAACAGCCTCCCTGCCTCTCTCAAACTTGAGCAGAACCACCTCCGGTTCCGGAAGCAACTCAAGACCTTCCTTTTTCACTTCTGATTTCTCACTACCTTTCCCCTGCTAATGTCCCTGATAGCTCCGCACACTGGTCACCTGGCCACCCAGCCACCCCTGAACTCGGGTCCAGGCTCCTGCATGTCCAGTTGCCCTAGCACTGCCTCTGTGTTCCCTTAGCACTGTATATGTAACCCTACAGTCCCTTCTCCTTGCACTTAAGAGCCACTTTCTGTCAGCAATTATTGAGTCACCTGCATTTCTCCTCACCCCCCACAAACTCCCATTGGCACTTCTCGCCTCCCCTCTTCCCTGCTCTTGAACGATCCAAATGACACAAGGCCTAGTAAGATTGTCATTTGTCCTCCTGTTTCCCCCTCCTTGTCTTGTCACACCTAGAAATACTTGTGTACAGGCACGTTATAAATGACGTATCATATCATGTATATCATACAATTAAACACATGTAAAAAATAAGCACATTGATTATACACAGGGACAGCACATATTGATAATAGACTTTAATTGACATCAGAGTGTAAATTCCTCTGGAAAAGCCTCAATTCATGATATGCTTAGGATATTATGGACACTTAAAGCATAAACCCCATTTTTGTTCCCTGGTTGGATCCCTAGAACAATATATATGCAATGGTCTAGCTTGAAGTACTTCACAATCGAAAAATCAATGTACACATATAATGCAGTTTTAAAAAAAAAGATTGTGAACTAATATTACATTGTTCCTAATAGGGGCTCCACTCCCTTTTCTAGGTACAATGAAACATAATTGTGAAATGTCCAAAAACTTTTGGCTTGAGAGCGAATAAAATGGAACAGAAATTATGGTGCTTTCGAGATAGCAATATGTAAAAAGGCAGACAAGTTTGGGTTGTGTTGTTTATAAATCTCTGCAAACTATCACACATAGTATATATCCCTGCTTTGCCATCTCTGTAAATGTCATTATCATGTATGTTAATTGAAAATGATGTAACAAGTTTATTTATTTATGCATTTATTTATTTATTTTTTACATTTATTTCAGCGCACGATACCCAGAGGCATCTCAGCGCTAATTACAGAAAGTGCATGGTGCATTACCAAAGTGCAAGAAGGTGCATATTGGTTAAGGGTACAAATAGGTAGGCACCATTAGTATGGGTGCACAAATTGCAAAAGTCTCACCTCACGGTGCGGGGGGCTGCATCAAATGGGGGGGCTGCATCAATTATGCTGGTACAAATAGGTGAAAAAGTAACCTTAGTCAGGGCGCATGCATTTGGAACGCCTCACCTCATGGTGCGGGGGGCTACATCAAATATGCAAGTAAAAATATCTAAAAAGCAACATTAATCATGGCGCATAAATTTATTTATTTATTTATTTATTTATTTATTTATTTATTTATTTATTTGCATTTGTTAAGCGCACTTGCAGCCCATGAGGCATCGAGGCGCTGTTACAGAGGATACACAGATTTAAGATTACATTCGGGTGCAGGAGGCTCTTAGTTACAGGTTAGCAGGCATATAGGCAGAAACAGGTTGAAGTCATACAAAGAGTCTGGTTTTGATAGCCTTGCGAAAGGCTAGGTGTGACTCGATGAGTCTGAGGTGAGGTGGCAGGGCATTCCAGTGCGTGGCTGCTAGGGTGGGGAAACTGGAGCCACCAGCACGCACTTTCCGCGAGGTAGGCCTGACAATGGTGTTGGCGTAGAAAGATCTAAGCGGTCTTGTGGCGGAGTGCCTGGTGATTCTGTTCGTCAGGTAGGGGGGGGCAAGCTCGTAAATGCATTTGTGGGTGATGGCAAGAGTTTTAAAGACAATTCTTTCTTTAACAGGGAGCCAGTGCACTTGCCTTCTGATTTCGGAGATGTGGTCTCTCCTTGCGGTGCCGGTGGCTGCCCTTAGAGCATTGTTTTGGGCAAGCTGAAGTTTGGCGATGTTTTTGTTGGAAGTCCCGATGAGAAGGGCGTTACAGTAGTCAAGTCTTGATCCGATGATGGCCCTGGCAATCGTGAGGCTGCTTTGACGGGCCAGGAAAGGCCTGGTTGCGTTGATGACTTTGGTGTAGTAGGCTGAGGAGGCGGCGATGGCATTGACCTGTCTGTCCATCGACAGGTCGGAGTCAAGGTAGACTCCGAGTGTCTTAACATGGTTAGAAACTTTAATTGGAATATTATCAATGGTGAAAGAGGTGTACTGTTCTCCGAGATTGCCGATGGTGAAAGGTGAGCCTATAAGGAGGAGTTCGGTTTTTTCACCATTGAGGCAAAGCCAATTCTCCGCCATCCAGGATTGGATGGTAGAGTAGATAGAGGAGAGGGCGTTAGAGTCCGCTAGGTAGTCGCCTGTGAGTGGGATGAGTACCTGCGTATCGTCCGCATAATTGGTGTATGAGATACCCAGGGAGTCCAAGATGCTGAACAGTGGCCTCGTGAAGAGGTTGTAGAGAGTAGGAGCGATACAGGAGCCCTGGGGGACACCGCAGGTGAGGAGGCTGGGGGTGGCAGCAGCAACTTCAGAAAAGACTTTCATGGCCCTTTCTTTGAGAAAGGAGGTGATCCATTGGCAGGCTTTAGGGGAGAAGTTGGCTTGTGTGGCTAGGTGGTGACACAGGGTATTGTGGTCGACCAGATCGAACGCAGCAGAGAGGTCAAGGAGCAGTAGAAGGGCCGGTTTGCCTGCGTCTCTGAGATCGTCCATTTGGTTTTTCAGGTCTAGGAGGGCCGTTTCAGTGCCATGGCGAGGGCGGAAGCCAGATTGTCGTAGACCGAGGAGGCGGTTGTCCTCTAGGAACTTCTGGACTTGCAGGTAAGCTGCTTTGTCCAAGATTTTGAGAAGGAACGGTACAGTCGTAATGGGCCTGTAGTTCCCCGGGATGGTTGGGTCAAGAGAAGGTTTCTTGAGAAGCGGGCGAACCCAAGCTTCCTTAAGTCCTGGTGGAACATGGCCTGATTGGAAGGATGAGTTGATAAAGGCTGTGAGGAAGGGGGCTAGGCTGGGTGCGGAATCCTTGATGAGGCTGGCGGGGCATGCATCCCCTTTATAGTTGGAGGGTTTAATGGAGTTGAGCAGGGTGATGACCTCTTGCTCTGTGATATTTTTAAATTCGAACAGCGGGGCGGACGTGGTCTTGGTGGGTGGTTTAGCATGCATGTTCACTATAATCTCGGAGAGGGCTTTTTGGTGGCCACGAATTTTACTTTGGAGAGTGTTGAGCTTCTCAAGCATGGCAGATTGAATGTTGTTACACCATTTGTCATCTTTGATGATAGAGGAGGGGGGGGGCAGATGGTTTTTCGAGTTCCCTGAAGATGGTGAAAAGTTCCTTGGAGCCTGACTTAGCGTCAGCAATCCTGGTGTTAAAGGAGGCAGCCTTTGCTCGAGTGATGTTGGTCTTATATAGTTTGGAAATGGCTTTGAATTTTTGTTTAGTGGCTTCAGGCGGGTTTGCTTTCCATGTGGAGAGAGCAACCCTCTTCTGTGCACGTTGATCAAGGAGTTCTTTGGAGAACCAGGAGTTGGCATGTTTGGCTTTTTTGGCTTTTTTGAGAGTTAGGGGGGCAATGGCATCCACAGCTGATGTGATGATATCCTTAAAGGTGTTAGCTAAGGTATCGGGGTTGTTCGAAGAGGGGGTTTGAAGGGCTGGGTTAAGGAGGTAGGGTGCCAGGTTTTCGGCTGTGAGAAGGCGTGAACTTCTGGAGTAGGTGTCGGGGCAGGGTGGTGGCGGGGAGAAGGCAGCTTTGTTAGTTCCGAGGTTGAATTGGATGTAGTGGTGGTCGGACCAGGGAATAGGGTTGTTGTCCTTGATGAGAAGGGTGCAGTTGTGATGGCTGACCCAGTCAAGGGTGCGTCCTTTGATGTGTGTAGGCTGGGAGATGGAGTGCGTGAAGCCTAGGTTGGAGAGTGCCTTCTTGAGGTGCTTTGCAGGGGAGTCCTTGGGGTCGTTCAACCCTAAGTTAAGGTCACCGAGGAGTAGGACCTGTGAGGTCTTTTTGATGTTATGAGAGAGTGCAGAGATGAGTGTGTCGTGGAAGTCGGTGCACGGTCCTGGGGGTCTGTAGACAATGTGCATGGATATGGTGCAGTTGGCTGATACGTTAATTTTTAGAGGGAGGTAGTCGCTATTGCTGTCAAGGATGCCTTCTACTTCTCTGATGGAGAGGGTGTCTTTGGCGATGAGGGCAACGCCTCCACCTCTCTGAGAGGTGCGGTCTTTCCTGTAGATGGAGTAACCAGGTGGGATGGCCAGTGATAGGGCAGGGCCCGAACTTTCATTGAGCCAGGTTTCAGTGAGGATGAGAAGGTCTAGTTCGTCTTTTATGAGCATGTCATTGATGTCGAGGGCGTGGGCTGGTACAGAGCGGGCATTGAGCAGGGCGCACAAGAGCGTGCGGCTGGGGGGAGGCAGGGGGAGTGGGAGGCTGGTAGCTGAAGGAGGATCAAAGGAGCTAGGTGGGGTGGTCAGGGGGGAGTCAGCGGTAAGATTAGGGGGCACAAAGGTGTCATTGGGCAGCACACAATCAAGGGGGGTACCAGCAGTTGGTTCAGAAAACATATGAACATCATTAGGCCGCACACAGTCAATGGAGGCACCAGCAGTGGGACCAGAAAACATATGAACATCATTAGGCCGCACACAGTCAATGGAGGCACCAGCAGTGGGACCAGAAAACATATGAACATCATTAGGCCGCAAACAGTCAATGGAGGCACCAGCAGTGGGTTCAGAAAACAAATGAACATCATTGGGCCGTACACACACCAGAGTGGCAGAGTGGGCGATAGCGGTAATTGCATTGGGGCCAAGGGGCGGAGGTAGGGATAGAGAGTTAGTGTTAATGGAGGGGTAGTGATTGTACGTACAGGCCTTGAAGACTTGTTGCGTCGTGGCGGGAGACTGCGAGGTGACCCTGTGGCCCAGGGTGCATTTGGTGGCAACGCTCAAGAGTACTGGCAGCTGGGAAAGCCTCACATCATGGTGCGCAGGGCTACATCAAACATGCAGGTACAAGTAGGTAAAAAGCCACATTAGTCAAGGCACATAAATTTGGCAGGCCTCACCTCATGGTGCGGCGGCTACATCAAATATGCAGGTACAAATAGGTAAAAAGCGACATTAGTCAGGGCAAATACATTGGAAAGGGCACAAGGACGTAGCAATCCTTACCTGGTGTGGTGCAGCCCATGCTGTCTAGCATTACGAACATCACTAACTTCTGCAGCAAGATGTAGTGCAATGGGGAGGTAGATGTTAGGGATAATTCTCAGAAATGTGTTAATTCATCTCTACCTTAGAGATCCCCAGCAACTTTGCTGGATTTTGAGGACTTGCAATTTTAACCTGGAGAGTCATGTATTTTAATGTGATTTTGAACACTGTGTTTCTTTTGGTTGTGGAGTCTTACAAACTCCATGGGCATCATCTTTTACATTGTCACACAGCACCTTCAGTGCAGTAGCACAGGGAAGTCTTTCAGATTTCCCCAAGGTTTAAATACACTCTCCTGGATAAACTACTGTTTCCAAGAGCAGTAAAGTGAAATTGACTTTACTTACATTTGTACATTTCTAGACGCAGGACACACTATCTTACTTACTTAGTATCCCCTCTAGTTTATCATGTAACACTTTTATGTTACACTTTCCTTGATGAATGGCTGGTGGCAGCGGTTTACTTTTAACTACTGGGGTGTGCTTTTACCACGGGTTGCGTTCGCAGCTGCAGCAGAGCATCCAAGGGTGCCATTTTTGTCAAAATGGCCCTGGTCTTCTTTATTTGCCATTTCTTTGTGGAAAGGTCCTTCTTGAGATGTACCAGGTTTGGTCCCTTCGTTAATTTTGCCTTTGGCGGGATTCATGAGTGAAGCCTGCCTCTGGCTCCAGGCTTTCTGGCGAGGGCAGGAAGCGAGGGAGGTGCCCGAAACTCCCTGTGCTTAGTCTCCTAGGAGACAGGAATGCACTATTAGGTGATTAGCTGGCTGGCTGTCTGGAAAAGTACATCCACCAGGCTGGGTGACTGACAGCTAGGCTGGTATGAATGGGAGAAACCTGCATAAAAGGTGAGGCTTTTTGGCATGGAAGGCAGAGTCGACCACTGGGTGAAGGAATCCAAAGAAAAACTTGAAAGAGACACCTGCTGCAACTCCTGGCCTGTTGGTTGGCACGGTGAAGCCCTGCTGCTGTGCCGAAGCTCAGAATTTGTCTCGACTAGAGAAGCCCTGCAAAGACGACTTCTGCCCTTGAGTTGGTGGGACCAATGAACTCCAAAGTAAGCCACCTGGACATCCTCTCGAAGGTGGTTGAATTTCCATTGCAGTCACTGCTGGAATCGAATACCCAGAGAGAGGAACGCCAGATCATGTGAGTTGCTTTTAAGCTTGCCAGGAATTCCATGAAGATTCTCTGGACTCCCAGGAAGCAGGACTGACCGAGCCTGAGCCACCTCAATAGAGTGCTGGACCCCAGATGTAAGGAAAGCCCATCTCAACAGCCAAGAACCGCGGTGTTGCTATTTACAGTAAATGCTGGGAGCTGAAACACCGAAGTGCCTATTGTTTGAAGATTGCCAGTTGCGGTCGGTGACCATCCCATTGCAGTGCACAAGTCCCCTGAAGTCCTCCCTCTTGTACCCATGACTGAGGCCCAGGAACACCAGGATCTGCAGTGCTGCACAGGAACATAAACCATCTGCACTGTTCTTAATTCTAAAGGTACTGTACAGTCTAAGAGAACTTACCTCTTGTTGTGCCACCTTGCTTGTTCTCAGTTGAGACTTGTCTTGGTTGTTCTTGTGAAGTTTGTTGCATCTTCTACTACTCACAGGCCTAACAGCTTGTGACCCTTCATTTGATTCTACTTTTTCTACAAATATTTCTAAAACATTGTGCAACACTTTTACTTACCGGCAAGAGGTGCTTCAGTTCACCTTGACTTTTGCTAACTTAACATCGGCTGGCCTGGCTCCCTGAATTACTCTTCCCTCCTCTGCTTATGCGTTTTGCCTTCCTTTTAGGAAGGAGTAAACTGACTTTGCATTGTTTTGTATTTTAAAGTACTTACCTGATTAAGAATAATTGTGTGAACACTTGTCTTATCCTGAAACCTCTTTTCTTTGACACTCCTCTCAATGTTATTCTAAATACAACAGTGATATATATTTTTTTGTTTATTTGTTTATGGTTTGTTATAAACCTTTACAAAAACAGTTGTTAAAAAGACACACATAAATATCTTAACAGGAAAACAAATACTTGAACAATCCATTACTATAAAATCCAAATTATCGATTCACAGTACAAAAAGGAGACATAAAAAACACAATTATCATTTCAATTTCATCCCAAAGTTAACAAAATACAATATTACAAAATCACAAGATCAATAATCAAAACAAATCACCTCATCTATACTAATTTAACTCACAAACGGTTTAAAAAAATGTTATTATACGAATAATCAAAATAGGAGAGTATCCATGTCTCATTTTGCACCAAATGAAGTCACGATCGACACATACGTTTGAGGAGAACATTTTGGAAAAGTATTCAGTTCTCTGCGTAATCAACATGGGACATGATAACAAGATATGATATAGGGTTTTGTCCAACCCTACCTGGTTTCAGAACCTACACCATTTCTTATTCACAGATACATTTCTTACGTTTAAAATGTGATTGGTGTGCATAACATTCAGCCTAAATCTCATAAAGGAGTTTCTAATAGAACTGGTTGGGTATTTCATTAGGTACATTTCCATGCATGGGAAGAATTTCCAAAACTAATGGACTTGGTTGTAAATTTTGGAGTCAACCACTTTGCTCATTGTCAAAGACCAGTCTATCCCACGTATGATAAGTTTACATTTATTGGGCCTGTTCAACAAAGTGCTCTTGGCTATACCCATTTCCTCCAAAATCATTTCAACATCCTTATTTAATCTGATCATAAAGGGACAAGTTGAATAATTTCCCGCTTTAGTATACATGTTACTGACCCCAGACATCTTACATTTTCTCCATAGTAAGAGCCTCTTAGCCATAACCACTGAATGGAGAGATAGCAAACCAAATTCATATCTTATCACCTCCATAGGAATGGATTTGGGTAACAAAACAGTAGACCCTTCCAAATAATGCCTTCCAGGGTTTTCAAGAAATCCATAATGTTAGTAGCAAAAAGTTCCAAACCACATAATTACTGTATATAATATATGATACCAACAACCTGTAATCTGTAACCTGTAACCAAGCTCTAAGTATTCTTGTTATTCTGTGCGCCCAGCTACCCAAGGGTTTTCTGGCACCCTATAAATAAACACACAAACAAACATAAGTTAACCTTGGTACCACTTTTCTTAAGTAGAACTCCAAAATGGGTTTCATGGAAAATCTCCCAAATTTCTTTTCCAACAGTCGCATCTGCCTTAACGCAACTTCAGCTTTAGCCGTAAATTG
Organism: Ambystoma mexicanum; assembly: GCF_040938575.1. NCBI lineage: Eukaryota > Metazoa > Chordata > Amphibia > Caudata > Ambystomatidae > Ambystoma > Ambystoma mexicanum. The sequence continues at coordinate 1,344,976,700 of NC_090932.1, forward strand.
GTTTTTAATCAATGAAGCAGAGTCAGTACCAGAAAAACAATACCCTAAGTACTTAAAAGCTTTTTGAGGCCTAATATGTTTCCCTTTGCAAAACCAGGTTTAAGACTTCTGCTTCCTATTTGATTTACCCATACAGATGATGACAGTTTTTGTCGGTTTGATTGATTAGTGAAGATTGCTTATAAATAATTCAAACACCTTAAGAAGGCGCTGCAGACCCACTTTGGTATTATCTATCAACAGGAAGTCGTCCGCATATCCAAGCCACGAGATTGACATCCCATTGAGTTTTGGAGAAACCAGACCCCCCATTGTAGACTACTGAATGGGCTCCACTAACGTAAAGGTTAAAAATGGTTGGTGCCAGCATACACCCTTGGCGCAAACCATTACTGGTTTCCATTTGCAAGGAAAGCCCACATTCTGAGTTCATTCTAACTACCAACCTATTGTCAGTATATAAGGCAATAACAATTTCCAGCAAACGATTAGGAATTCCCAAGGAGTTGAGTTTGTTCCATAAAGTTGGCCTATCCACTAAATCAAAGGCCATACTAAGGTCCATTGATGCTACAAAGGTGATCTTGCACCCTTTACCCAGGCTTTACTCTGTAAGCATCTAAGGACCAGGCCACCACAGTCTGTGCCACATTTCTTTTTGAATCCCATTTGATTCAGACTCAGAATTTGATTATCTTCTATCCATTTCTGAATATCAATCAACACTAAAAAGGCAAATATTTTAGAGTCAGAATCAGCTATAGCAATCGGACGATAACTACTAGGAAGCAATCTAGAGCCCTTTTTGAACACAGGGATAACCACTGAAACCCTCCATGCCTGGGGAATTGTTTTGGTTACACACACATCTTTAAAAAGAATACATAAAATCTTAGCCCAATATAAAGGATTAGATTTTAATACTTTGTTGGTGAGGTTATTCAAGCCTGGTGAGCCAGTGTTTTGTTATCTAATTATCAGACTTTTTATATCTTCAGCCTGACATAACAGGTGCCAAGATGAAACAGTCACCCCCGACTGGTGGTATGTCTGATCGCTTGTCCTATATAGATTTGCAAAATGGCCCGCCCATATCACTTCCGGAATTGGGTTTAACATAGAGACTTCCAGCAAAGAGTCTACATTATTAATCAGTTGCCAGAAGTTTGATGATGAAACACCCCTCATTGCTCCCAGCATCCTTTCACCATCACGCTGGGATGAAATTCTTGTAAGCTTGTTTCAATTTTTTTATTCTTAAGCCCATAGCACTGGGGTCAGTGAACCCTAATTTGTGAATTCTATGGACATCCCTTTGCACACCCAGTTTTTTTTCATAGACTTCAAGGTCCATGGAATTTTTGTGATAAGTCTTTCGATGGACCCTACACAGGATCTGAACATTAAACCTCTGCATTATGTTCCTCATGGTAGATTCAAAACGTTTTGCAGAGAAAATGCGCATACGCTGTTCTGACTGGATCTCATCATATTCACGAATCACTATTGCTGTGAATTATTTGGTTGAGTTGTGGGACCATTTGATCCTGTTCTTTGAAGTGTTAAGAAGTAGACCCTTGTTATAAACCTTAAGGTCCCTCAGTAATAGATTGGACCCAAATTCAACCGTTAACACACAATGATCGCTCTCTGTTACCTCATTTACTTCAAATTTTACCATGGAGTTACTTAAATTATCTGCTTGCTTTCCAAGTAAAATGGTCATTTGCAATCAATTCAAGACCCCACAGGTCACCAAAGCACAACCAAAGAGCACCTCTTAATTTCTGATTACTAGTTACAACATTTGCCCTATTAAAATAAAATTCATTACCCACCAGCCTGTCCACTGAACAATCCGCATTTAAATCTCCTGCAATGATTATTTGACCACCTATATTCTCGCTACACCATAAATCCATAGATTTTCCTAAGGAGATTAACTCATTCTCCAGCTGAACATCAGAAAATTATTTCGAATTCCCATAAACATTAATCAACAGCAGTGAATAAGCCTCAACCCCCTCCCCAACCTTAAAAGCAGTTAATAGAAAGGATTGTCCATTTTTCCAAACCCCCGTTTTGGTTAGGCCAGGAGAGTCTCTTGAGGCAGTGAACAGACCACCCTTGGGTCTGCCCCTCAAGCTCCTAGCCACACATAATTCCTCCACTGCAAATCCCTCCCAGCCCACCAACGAGGTTAACCAAGTTTCCTGCAAAAGAATGAAATCAAAAGAGCATAAATCCCTCATAAGAATTTCATTGTTAAAGAGGTGAAAGTTTCCTCTAGAATTCCAACAAATCACTTTCAAATTGTGGCTATTTACTAAACTGATTTACCTAACTCTTTTAGGGTGCTGATTGCATCTTGTAAAGATAGTGCCAGCCATCTCCAATCCTGTTTGTCGGAACCCTCTTCCGATCTGGAGTGAGTAGGAGGTTCTTTCTTTTCATATACCAGACCGTTAGCTCTTAACCCTCCTCCATCAAATGCTTGCATCGGTATCATCTGGTCTTTAAATGGAAAAAGATCATACCCCATGCATTGAAGGGCTTCAGCCTCCTTCAGTAGCATTGATCTTACCAAGGGGTCAGGATTACGAGCCTAACAAAATCAAATCGATCTTTGTGGATAAAATCCACCAGTCGAATATCTGCTGAGGTAATGAGGCTCAATTCCGGAATCACAGCAAATAGCAACAAGATATAAGATCTATTTAAGGGTTGATACCTCCCATCGTTAAACAAGGAACATAATATAAGACCAGGTAAATTCGCAAAAGCTGCTGGTCTGAGATCGTGTTCGTATCTTGTTTCTGCACTATACTTCAAAGTCTCCAATTTTGCAGATTCATTTGCGTAAGAGAGATGGTTATGGTTATTCATTACCTCAACACTTGAGCCATTCTTATTGTTTATTGGATCATCCGATCGCCTTTTATTCTTCAGAAGTTCATTTTCGTTCAGGATATCTTGGACGTTCCTCAATAATTCATCAATTTTAGCCTGCTGTTCGGGATCATACTCATTACTTATATCAGCTTTTTCATTCAACATCGCTACCTTCTCTGTCACCAATGTACTAAGTGGCTGGATAGACGTATTTGTTCCCTCACCACTCGTACCCATTCTTTTGTTAGTCAAGTCATCACTTCTCCCTTTATCTTTTACGATTTTATTTTTGTTCATAATGTCCTGAACGTTCCTCAAAATGTCCTCCAATATCGTCTGCAGATTAAATGCCGAAGGGATGACATTAGGAACCAAAACTTCACTATGAACTGTCAGCGTGCCCAACTCCCCCCTGCCGTTGATGGACTCTTTGAACGTTGTGAGATTGATAAAAGGGAGAGTGTTACAAATAGTTGAGTCCTTATGATAAAGGCCCTTATTCACTGATTGTATAAGAGGTCTTTTGGCTGGTTTAGCAAGGAGACCGTCTTCCCTACTTGAATAATTAAAATGTACAGCTTTCTTGTCAATAACATTGCTAGCGGCCCAGACAGGATTATTGCAACCTATTCCAGCAGTTTTAAATTCCGAGATGTTAGTGGTGTTTTTAAAAATATCAAAGATATCACTTAAGCCACTTTCAAGTATGTTTGGATTGGTATAGGAGGGATCCTTTTTCTTTTTCATAGTTTCATACATCCCATCAAGACCCTCTTAGTATTCACTCTGAGTTGATTGATCGATAGAGAGTTTGTCCTCGACAGCTACTTTTTCATTGTAATGTTCTTTCTGGGAGCCTACATAAATAATTGAGTCAAACACTTCGCTATCAATCAAATGTTTAAAATCCAAATCCCTCAGGAATTTTATAGATGTTTTATTTTTTGCGATCACCTTTTTTTGATTTATTATTATTTTTCTTCACCTGCTTTTTCGCTGCTTTCGACTGAGGAATACAGGATGGAGCTCCACCACCCGAGCCTTTGGAGCTTGGTGAATCGTTCACCCCACTCTTGGCAGACATAACTTGACCCTTCTGCACACTCTTAGCAACCACCTCTGAAAATCTTTGAGCAGGTGCTCTATCATTACAGGTTTTATCGACTGGAGGAGCAGGAGGTAAAGACTGCACCCTCGCAACCCCACAACCCCCATAGAGAGAGCAGTCTTCAACTCCACACCCAAACTCAGCAAACCCTCTTGGAAAATCGGCACAAGTAAATCAGACATTCTCTTAGGCCGGTCATCTGTTACCTTAACAATCCTGGACAGAACCTCAGTTTGTTTTCTGAGTTTGGCCAGAATGGGCACGATTAAAAATACCAACCATGGTTGTTGTATCATCAACCGGAGCGAACTCACTTCTACCCCCTGCCTGAATATCATAAACAGGGTCATCCAAAGTATCATCTAGGATGAAAATAGCAGGAATGTTTATGCCAAAGTCATCCAAGTCCCTCACTTTTCACGCAAAAGGATCCTCTCTATGGGCCTCACTATTCAATTCTTCACCAAACAATGGTTGAGAGGAATGCATATTACCCTCTGTGTTTCTCAAATCAGCAGAGCAGTCCTGGGCACACTGGAGCAGTTCTTCATCTTCCACACAAGGCACAGGAAGGGGAAGCGCTGCCACATGTGCCAGACTAGCTCTTCGCGTGCTTACCGCTTTGAAGAAATCCGCCCTATGGTCCTTCCGCAGGACAGCCATTTTTGATTTACCCATACCACCACGTAATCAACAAGTTGCTTAATATCACTCGACGAACCGGCTTGCGGCACAGAAAAACCACTTAGAGAAGGATATACAGTGGGCTCCCTCACCCCCGAACCGCCTAACAGCCCAAAAGCCACACTTCCTATGCAATTCGGGATACGCGCGCGGGATGCGCATGCACCCGTGCAAATAAGGAAGTGGCTGAGAGCAGAGGGCGGGCAGGAGGGCAGAACAAGTAGGCGGAGCTGCAAGGAAGGAAAAAAAGTGAGTTTGGCACTCATGTAACGGTAGCAAGACCCGTGGGAGTCCCGCGGTCAAAAACAAAACAAGAAAGAAACTAGTAAACACTTGTGATTACCAATAGCAAGTCCAAAGGGTAGTCCAGTATTGGCGCGTTTCGCGCATTCCAACTATGAGAAAGGGCTTCCTCTTACCGACAGCGTTTGTCAGGAATCCAGGAGAGTCCAGGAAAGCAGAGCACCCAGCCCAACAGCCACACTCCCTATGCACTTTGGGGTGCGCGCGCGGGATGCGTGTGCACCCATGCAAATAAGGAAGTGGCTGAGAGCAGCGGGCAGGAGGGCGGAACCAGTAGGCGGAGCAATAGAAAGTCCAAAGGGTAATCCAGTATTGGCGCGTTTCGCGCATTCCAGCTATGAGAAAGGGTTTCCTCTTGCCGACGGCGTTTGTCAGGAGTCCAGGAGAGTCCAGGAAAACAGAGCACCCAGCCCAACATCCATACTTCCTATGCACTTCGGGATGTGTGCGCGGGATGCGCGTGCACCCATGCAAATAAGGAAGTGGCTGAGAGCAGAGGGCGGGCAGCAGGGTGGAACCAGTAGGCGGAGCAATAGCAAGTCCAAAGGGTAGTCCAGTATTGGCCGCGTTTCATGCGTTCCAGCTATGAGAAAGAGCTTCCTCTTGTCGACGGTATTTGTAAGGAGTCCAGGAGAGTCCAGGAAAGCAGAGCACCCAGCCCAACAGCCACACTTCCTATGCACTTCGGTATGCATGCCGGGATGCACAGTGATATATTAATGTCCCTAGCACCCTAACTATTGAAGTCACCTGAGGGTGTGGGTAGTGTCTGTGGGCCATTCCAAATGGATATTTGCTGATTTAGAAAACTAAGAGCATTTATTTTGAAGTATATTTGTGTGTTGCTTTATATTGCTCCCATCTGAAGAAGGCTTATTCAAACTGACTGTTAAATAAACTAATAATTGTTTAATCAAGAAACCTTGTGTGTAAGAGTTTATTTGAATACTCTCACTGTGATTCTCTCTGTAACTCCCCTACAGCTCACATTGACCCCTCTAGAGATAAGTCTGGCTGCTCAACATGCTACCAACCTGTGTAGTACAGACTTATAGCAAAGGTTGGGTTCCTATTGCCAGGAGGTCAGGGTTGTTGTAGTGAACCCAAAGGGTACTGCATACAATCTTGCCTAACACTGGTGGCAGGCAGTGAGGATCTATTGTATGTAGAGTTATTACACTAAGAAATTGCTTTGCTTTTATTCAACTAAAAACCTTCACAAGGCTAAGCTCCACTAGAAAAGCCATTGTAACATGCCAAATATGGATAACGTCAGTCAGGAAGCCCTGATCATTCTAACAGTAGAGCAACTGAAAGAAATGTGTGAGGTCAGGAATCTCCCTGTTAAAGGAAAGAAAAATTAACTAATTTGAATAATCAAAGTCTGGGTAGTAGGCCTGTTACACCTACTAACCCCGGGAATGTGTAAAATGAGAATGAGGTTGATAATGCAGAGTCTAAATCTGCTGTCTTAGAAGAGTCAGAAGAGGGAGAGGAGTCCCAGGAAGGGGATCCCTCTTTGCCTCAACGGGCCCTTTTGCCTCCACCTTTAGCCACTGGGACCCCACAAGGGCCATCACTGAGTCCAGAATGTGTGTCTCTTGAGAAAATGAGACTTGAGTTGGAATTCAAAAGATTACAGACCCAAGCTCAAACTGAACATCAGGACATCAAACTCGGGGAACTAGAAATGCAACATGCTCTTCAAATGAAGAAAGCTCACCATCCTTTCACAGAAGAGACTCTGGTTGAGACTCTAACTCGGGATACAGTCCGGTAGTATATCAAATCCCAGAACCCCCCTTGTCTTTGCATATTTAGTAGCTTTGGGTTTTCACCCTTAGTAATGAGGGTAATCCACACGTGGAACCCTTTCTCACTGTTCTTAGAGAAGCACAGCTCCACCTCACTGACTAGGCCCAACCAGGCTGAAAACTACCTAGGGTTAGTGTTGGTACTCTTGTTCAGAAGAGAATTGCCAGGCATTTTGGTGCTGGACTGCCCTTAGGCAGGACAACGACTGATGTGTAGTGGACATTTCTCTTCTGTGAAATGGTGGGGAGCTAAAAACTCTGGTTGAGTCTCTAACCCGGGATATAGGCCGGTAGTAGAGAAAATCCCAGAACCCCCCTTGTTTTTGTGTGTATCCAGCCATACCATTGCCAACAAGGGTCTGCAGGGACAAGCAACTCTGAAACCAAATGTGGAACATTGATCTTAACCCATAATTATCTGTATTACAGACCTTTCACATACATTTTAACAATTCATGGATAACTATCTGGCATGGGATTATTTAAAACTGACATTCAATATGGCAAGAACAAAGGAAATCGAGAGGGCTGGGCACCAGGTACCTAGAGCGAATAGGGCATCCCAGCCCAACTGCCACACTTCATATGCACTTCGGGATGCGCACCGGGATGCACAGTGATGTATTAATGTCCCTAGCACCCTAACTATTGAAGTCACCTGAGGGTGTGGGTAGTGTCTGTGGGCCATCCCAAATGGGTATTTGCTGATTTAGAAAACTAAGAGTGTTTATTTTGAAGTATATTTGTGTGCTGCTTTATATTGCTCCCTTCTGAAGAAGGCTTATTCAAACTGACTGTTAAATAAATTAATAATTGTTTAATCAAGAAACCTTGTGTGTAAGAGTTTATTTGAATACTCTCACTGTCATTCTCTCTGTAACTCCCCTACAGCTCACCTTGATCCCTCTTGAGATAAGTCTGGCTGCTCAACACGCTAACAACCTGTGTAGTACAGACTTATAGCAAAGGTTGGGTTCCTTTTGCCAGGAGGTCAGGGTTGTTGTAGTGAACCCAAAGGGTACTGCATACAATCTTGCCTAACACTGGTGGCAGGCAGCGAGGATCTATTGTATGTAGAGTTATTACACTAAGAAATTGCTTTGCTTTTATTCAACTAAAAACCTTCACAAGGCTAAGCTCCACTAGAAAAGCAATTATAACATGCCAAATATGGATAACGTCAGTCAGGAAGCTCTGATCATTCTAACAGTAGAGCAACTGAAAGAAATGTGTGAGGTCAGGAATCTCCCTGTTAAAGGAAAGAAAAATGAACTCATTGCAAGATTGTTGAATAATCAAAGTCTGGGTAGTAGGTCTGTTACACCTACTAACCCCGGGAATGTGGAAAATGAGAATGAGGTAGATAATGCAGAGTCTAAATCTGCTGTTTTAGAAGAGTCAGAAGAGGGAGAGGAGTCCCAGGAAGGGAGTCCCCCTTTGCCTCAACAGGCCCTTTTGCCTCAACCTTTAGCCACTGGGACCCCACAAGGTCCATCACTGAGTCCAGAATGTGTGTCTCTTGAGAAAATGAGACTTGAGTTGGAATTCAAAAGATTACAGACCCAAGCTCAAACCGAACATCAGGACATCAAACTCGGGGAAATAGAAATGCAACATGCTCTTCAAATGAAGAAAGCTCACCATCCTTTCACAGAAGAGACTCTGGTTGAGACTCTAACCCGGGATACAGTCCGGTAGTATATCAAATCCCAGAACCCCCCTTGTTTTTGCATATTTAGTAGCTTTGGGTTTTCACCCTTAGTAACGAGGGTAATCCACACGTGGAACCCTTTCTCACTGTTCTCAGAGAAGCACAGTTCCACCTCACTGACTAGGCACAACCAGGCTGAAACACATACCTGGGGTTAGTGTTGGTACTCTTGTTCAGAAGAGAATTGCCAGGCATTTTGGTGCTGGACTGCCCTTAGGCAGGACAACGACTGATGTGTAGTGGACATTTCTCTTCTGTGAAATGGTGGGGAGCTAAAAACTCTGGTTGAGTCTCTAACCCGGGATATAGACCGGTAGTAGAGAAAATCCCAGAACCCCCCTTGTTTTTGTGTGTATCCAGCCATACCATTGCCAACAAGGGTCTGCAGGGACAAGCAACTCTGAAACCAAATGTGGAACATTGATCTTAACCCATAATTATCTGTGTTACAGACCTTTCACATACATCTTAACAATTCATGGATAACTATCTGGCATGGGATTATTTAAAGCTGACATTCAATATGGCAAGAACAAAGGAAATCGAGAGGGCTGGGCACCAGGTACCTAGAGCGAATAGGGCATCCCAGCCCAACTGCCACACTTCATATGCACTTCGGGATGCGCACCGGGATGCACAGTGATGTATTAATGTCCCTAGCACCCTAACTATTGAAGTCAACTGAGGGTGTGGGTAGTGTCTGTGGGCCATCCCAAATGGGTATTTGCTGATTTCAAAAACTAAGAGTGTTTATTTTGAAGTATATTTGTGTGTTGCTTTATATTGCTCCCTTCTAAGAAGGCTTATTCAAACTGACTGTTAAATACATTAATAATTGTTTAATCAAGAAAGCTTGTGTGTAAGAGTTTATTTGAATACTCTCACTGTCATTCTCTCTGTAACTCCCCTACAGCTCACCTTGATCCCTCTTGAGATAAGTCTGGCTGCTCAACACGCTCAACAGTGTGTAGTACAGACTTACAGCAAAGGTTGGGTTCCTATTGCCAGGAGGTCAGGGTTGTTGTAGTGAACCCAAAGGGTACTGCATACAATCTTGCCTAACACTGGTGGCAGGCAGCGAGGATCTATTGTATGTAGAGTTATTACACTAAGAAATTGCTTTGCGTTTATTCAACTAAAAACCTTCACAAGGCTAAGCTCCACTAGAAAAGCCATTGTAACATGCCAAATATGGATAACGTCAGTCAGGAAGCTCTGATCATTCTAACAGTAGAGCAACTGAAAGAAATGTGTGAGGTCAGGAATCTCCCTGTTAAAGGAAAGAAAAATGAACTAATTGCAAGATTGTTGAATAATCAAAGTCTGGGTAGTAGGTCTGTTACACCTACTAACCCCGGGAATGTCGAAAATGAGAATGAGGTAGATAATGCAGAGTCTAAATCTGCTGTTTTAGAAGAGTCAGAAGAGGGAGAGGAGTCCCAGGAAGGGAGTCCCTCTTTGCCTCAACAGGCCCTTTTGCCTCAACCTTTAGCCACTGGGACCCCACAAGGTCCATCACTGAGTCCAGAATGTGTGTCTCTTGAGAAAATGATACTTGAGTTGGAATTCAAAAGATTACAGACCCAAGCTCAAACCGAACATCAGGACATCAAACTCGGGGAACTAGAAATGCAACATGCTCTTCAAATGAAGAAAGCTCACCATCCTTTCACAGAAGAGACTCTGGTTGAGACTCTAACCCGGGATACAGTCCGGTAGTATATCAAATCCCAGAACCCCCCTTGATTTTGCATATTTAGTAGCTTTGGGTTTTCACCCTTAGTAATGAGGGTAATCCACACGTGGAAACCTTTCTCACTGTTCTTAGAGAAGCACAGCTCCACCTCACTGACGAGGCCCAACCAGGCTGAAACACGTACCTGGGGTTACTGTTGGTACTCTTGTTCAGAAGAAAATTGCCAGGCATTTTGGTGCTGGACTGCCCTTGGGCAGGACAACGACTGATGTGTAGTGGACATTTCTCTTCTGTGAAATGGTGGGGAGCTAAAAACTCTGGTTGAGACTCTAACCCGGGATATAGGCAGCCAGTAGAGAAAATCCCAGAACCTCCTTTGTTTTTGTGTGTATCCAGCCATACCATTGCCAACAAGGGTCTGCAGGGACAAGCAACTCTGAAACCAAATGTGGAACATTGATCTTAACCCATAATTATCTGTGTTACAGACCTTTCACATACATCTCAACAATTCATGGATAACTATCTGGCATGGGATTATATAAAGCTGAAATTCAATATGGCAAGAACAAAAGAAATCGGGAGGGCTTGGCACCAGGTACCTAGAGCGAATAGGGCATCCCACCTATGTGGTGAGGGTATATTAGAATCTGTAAGACATCTCCTGTGTCAGTGTGTTGCCTTGAGAGAGCTAAGGGTGATGGCAGCCATAGCAGTAGGTTGGGGAGGAACCCGTCCAGGTGTTCTGGAGAAAAATTTTAAATATACTGATACTTTTATCTGAGTGAGAATAGGAAAGGTGATGTTTGTTTTATCTTGGTAAGGAATTTTGTGGAATTTGTCGTTGATATAGTGAATGGAATGGAATGTTCTGAAAAGTTGAATAGACTATGTTGCAAAAATGAAATCTCAAATGTACCACAGATTCTGGAGACAATCGATACTATAATGTTTGTGTAAGATTTAGAACTATGTAAGTATTTCTCCACGCGGGACATAATATAAGCTTCCATTGAAGAGAGTTGCCACTGAGGCTATTGTTTTGCAATTTATTGGTCAGCATACATAATTGTGCTATGTATGACTCTTTTTGTGTATGTCTTTCTCTGTGGAGTTTAGGCACAATTAATTTGTACAATGATGGCATATGAGCTTTTAGTAATCTGAAATAAGAGAGCTGCATATGCCAAGTAGTTTTGAGTGTTCCCTTCATGATAATTTTGTCAATGATAATTTTGTCACTGGAAGGAGGGTACGTTTTATTTGTCAACTAACACGTACTTGATGCTCATTTGTAGGTATTTCAAAATTGATAACTATTTGATAGGAATTTAATTGTGAGATTATATGAATAACATTATTTGATGATTGACATGTTGATTCCTATGATGTGCCTGCTGAAATGCAAGATGATTGTAGATATCAATGTGGGAAAGTAGGCCACATGGGCCTCATTAAATGTCCGGCGGTAAACCACCTGTGCTACTGGTGGGTTACCGCCGGACTGAAACACTGTTTCTGCCACCTTATATACTGGTGCCACCGGAACATTACAAGTCCCAGGGCCCGGGATATCAGGCAGTAGAAAATGTTAGTCCCCCTTCCCGTGGAGTCCAATAGGACTTCACAGCAATGGGGACTCGGAATCAGCAGCACAGTTGCAGATCAGATCTGCCGGGTGCACAGGCCCAGGAAAGCAGAGTTGTAGTCTGCCGGTCCAGAAAGGGTGCCGGTATGTTGCTACAGGCACCCTTATTTCCGGACCGTCAGACTTATGAGGCATAGTCCTGTTTTGTATGTGTGTAAGTAATGTTAATCATAGAACGAGTATTTAATCAAATTATTTAGCAAATTTAGATTCATGGAAAGTAAATAGATAATGTGTATGTTCAATGGTAAATACCAACAGCAGTGTCAGACTGCACTGTAGAGATTGCATAGTGTGACAAAAATACTTCTGCTTTTCAGGAACGCAAGACGTAATATTAGCTAAAGTGTCTACTTAACCCCCTCACATCTATAACGTAACAGTGATCCCAGTCATAGAGGTAAAACAGACACAGCTAAAATACATACCCCCTTTGCCTTTTGTGGTAATGTGAGCTAAGAGGAAGCACTACTCGCAGTCGGAGTATCAATGTGAGCCAGTGATAACCCAAATAGTAATTATACAACAGTTCCAAAATAAAAGAATGTTCAACCAAGGTTCTAAAAAGATACATTAACTTTAATAACACAAATCAATTGGGACCTCAACTTTCAAAAACAGTATAAAAACCCTTTCCTGTAAGGAAGACTGAGAAATGCAGAATGTAAAGATGCAAGCACAATGTATATTTAGCTGGGAGTAAACACAGACAAAAAACACAACAAGGAGTTCAAAAAATGATGTTCTTAATTGAAAAAGCTGCAGAAGGGACTTAACCAGTCTCTAGAGCCCCAAAAGGTGGCCCGGAAGAACAGGGTCCCATCAAAGTACCTAATTCAAAGATAACATGGTTCAACAGTGTCAAACCACGCTCTGGATGGTGGTGCTTGTGTGATGGACCAGGTTCAATGGTGCAGAGTCAGGTAGATCCCAGATGATGAGTCGGCATAAACTCAGCTTCAAGAAGAGGCTCTCTGCAATTTGAGGCAGCATCAAGCAATGCAAGTTGAATGGATCACCAGGTGGTGATCAATAATTGAATGTGGTTCAAAATGACAAGTACTGATGGTTTAGGTCAACATGAGATGCAATGGTCCAGAGATGTGAGCCGAGCTTTGAAGCAAAGTCCTGGCAGTTTGATGTTTCTTTCTATGCAGTATTTAAAAGACTTCTGGGGCTCCAGCCAGACATGCAACACGGTCCTGGCAGGGTTCTGCTAGTGTGATGAAGCATCAAGCCACTTGGATGTTTTTAACATGATGGTTCAAATGTTGACTGAGTACCAAAGGCAGCACTGGTGGATTCTTCTGTTTCAAATTCGGTAAACACTACTTAAATGTGGTTTGATCAGTTTGATGCAGTAAAAACAGGAATCCTGGATGGTCTGGCCTTCGGGATGCAGTGTGTACCACTGTGGGGCTTTTGGACAAGTGAGTCCTTTCATGATCTTCTCTCCCTGAATAGGGATGTTTCAAGCACACCCAATGTGCACTGGAAGCGTGTAGGGAGATGAGCTTGTATCTGACTTGCTACACTCCTTCTTCACCTCAATGGCTGAGGGCTTTGAAAAGGCCAGCTCTCACAAATGAGTTCCAAATGAATTCTTTCTTAAGGATTTGATGGCCCAAAAGTGAATCAATAAAGGGGTAGGAGAATCACCTCTTTTATAGCAGAATACCTCATTAGATGGTCTGAAAAGCAAGCCCATTTTAAAGGGTCCAATCTCTGTCCTTGTGACAAGTGGCCTTTGCCTTGTTGCATCAAACCAAAAGTGCGTAAGCTAAAGGATGTTTAGGAGACAGAAGGAAGAAAAGGTACAGAGCTCCTCCTTGATACACTAACCTGCCCCCTTTCAGATGCATAGCATCAAAGACACTTCAGCATGCAACATCCTGGTGTCTGGCACATCCTTTTGTTTAGTGGGTGCTCTTTATATTCTGTCTCCCAGGACAGCTCCTGCTAAGGGGTTGTCTTGTTTTTACCCAACCTAACAAAGGCTCAATGAGAGGTAGCTCCTGCCCACTAATGTCATGCTGTTTGCAACACAGACAGTCAATCTAGGTAGAATACACACAGCCTGTCTATGTCTGGCCTGGGCTCACAGTGCTGATATATGTACGAAACTATCAGGGTGGCTTTAATAATTAGTCAATTTTGAGCGACCACACCCCAACTCAGGTATGACATATGTTTCAAGATTAAACGACCACCATGATGTTAGTTCATAATTATTATGAGGTTTTGAAACAGAGACGTGGATTTTAAATGCAGTTTCTGTGATGCAGTGACTTTGCTGTCTCCACAGCTGTCATCGGGGCAACTGTGAAATCTGAACCTGTTCTGTGCCAATGGAGGGCAGGCCCTGCAGATCAGGAGATTGATGCAGCAGCGCACGGGTCTGCACTATGCTTTTCCATGGAGTTTGATGAAAAGGGGATCTTGTTGGAATTACATGCATCATTTATTATTTAATACAAATCAAAAATGCTAGGACTTCAACATCATTTCTCGATTCCAGATTCCACTTCTTCACAGATAGCTGCAAGACAATTGAACACACTAATTCCTGAGAGGAAAAATGAAAGTCATGTTTTCATTGCCCCTGCATAGTATTACTTTGGAGAAATATGTAGTTATTTCCCTTAATAAATATTTGTTTTCTGGGTAAAACCCTATTTAATCATATACCTACTACCAAATGGTGTAATGCTGAGTTACTCCATCTACAAAATCTAGTTTAAATACATATTTATTTCAACTATTTCTCATTCGTTTACTAGTTGTTTGACTCTTTTACAAGTGTTGTCCTCTTAAGTTAAGCTTCCAAGTGTTTCTAGTTAGAATACACCTTAGTAATGCTGCAGCTCCCTTTATTGTGCTTGGTTCTTTCCGGATGGTGGCGTTCTGCGTCTTGCCCAAGCAACCTGGAAGCTTATTTGAAGAGGACAACATAACAGACACGTGGATCCCTTGAATGATAATATTAAAAGGATATGCTACTTGCTGCACTAAGGTATTACTACTACTATATTCAGAGAAGACACCCACACTGTAAAAGCTAATGACCAATGTGAGGATCGACAGCCAGAAAGAAGGCTTTCTAATAATGTGTTTGAAAAATGTAGAGCTACGAACCACTGTACACCCATCATTTGTTCAAATTGACATGTACTCATTTTGTATGAAATGTGTATGTTTTATTACTGCCAAGTAATAGTAAGAAAAATACCTTTAGTAGGGAAATCAGTGCAGTCACAACTGTCCTAATTAAAGCACTATGAATAACCAATGTATTGTTTCAAAGAACAGTTATGTGCAGAATTGTACTAAATATGTCACAACTGTAATTTTGAGTCCCTAATTGCAAACTTGTGTCTTGCGAAAGTGTGGGTAGGGATGAAACTATTGAACGTGACTCCAAATGGAGAGTGTTGGCACTACCTATATCTTTTAGAATTGATCTGGTTTACAACCACTAAACAATACTAAAAATCAATATCTCAGTACCATTTTTGAATTATGGAAGCCTAGGCGCAGACTATTAACCTACCGTGCCCACTTTCTCTAAGAGAACACATTTGATTAGAGATTGTGAGTGAAGAATCGTAAAATGATGCTGCAATTAAAGCAGAAGAAAAAAGGGGAGCTATTAAGAGTGTAAATTAATACGAGGTGGCAAGTAAGAGGGGAAAGGACAGAAAAAAGAATAGTTCATGTAATATTTCATGGCAGAGAGACAATCAAAGTAAATAGCATGAGGTTCATGAGAGAAGGAAGGATCAGAGAGAGATATTTCAGAATCATCAGTGTAAAATTGACAGTTTAAACAAAACGATAAAAAAGAGCTAAGAACCACAGTATAAAGAAATAATAAAGAATAAAGGACTCAGAACTGAGTCTTGACCAGCACCAAAACATAGATAAAGGTGGCAAGGTGATTCACAAACTCAGGAGAAACAATAAGAGACATTTAGAAAGACAGGAAAAAAACCAAGAGAGAACAGATCCATGCATGTGATAGATAGAAGAGAGAGCAGAGCATAGAGTCACCAACAGTTTTTAAAATCACAGATCTATCCAAGTGGATAAGAAGAGACAATCGTTTTGACTGCTCTGTAGAGGTGAGAACTCAAGTTTCAAGTAAAAGGACAGTACCAGTTGAATCACCTAGAGAAAAAAAAAGATCTGTATAGATGGTTGGAAATGAGCAGCATGTTTGAAGATTTTAGAAAGGAAGGCATGATATAGGATGGCATTTTATATGATGGAATGGATCAAAGGAGGGTATTGTAATGCATGAAAGAAAGGTTGCATGGTTGAAGAAAAGAATGAGAGAAAGCGAGGAGCTGAAGAGCAAGCTCTAACACAGGGATATGATGGCAGATTGAATAAGGTCAAGAAGGGAAGTGTTGGGGTTGGCAAATTGAAGCACGGCTCTGATAAAGCTTCACAGAGTGGAGTAAAGACAGAGAAAGGGGAGAGAGTATTTGGTGACAGTGACGGAAAGAGAGGTGAGGGAGAGGAAGAGCAAAATGAAAAATATAGTTAATACATTATGAATGTAGGGTATGAGGTAACATCAGAGGCTTAGATTGGGGATTCCAGAGTCGCCAAAGAGGTTCGGGGAGCCACATCTTATTAAAACCACAGCCATTTCATACAAATTCATAATATGATACAGATAAAATTTTCGTGATTTCCACGTATAAGACAAGAATAAGAATACCATATCATGCCGGAATTTGAAGATACATGCTCATGAATCAGGAATAATCTTGGGAAATTATATATTACATGCCAATCTGGCTTTCACGCATACCCTAGAGTGAATACTTCTTAACCCACGAAGACATAGAAAATACAGTTAAATTAGCATGATTTCAATATGCTTAAGCCCTGCATCAGCACATATGGTTGATAGGCAGGTCAAGCCGAAATAGCCAGCACATTTTGAAAAAACACTAATATTCAGAGCAGATTGCATTTCTCTCCGCACCACTGGTAACTGGTAGGTGGAGCGTATCAGGGTAATTGAACACCTACATAATGGGCCTCATTACGAGGTGGGCGCAAAGGGATACCCGGCACCGTTAAGGACGTCGGTGCGGTAATCCCTTTGCGCCCTATTCCGAGGTCCCTTAGCAAGTCCCTTCCTTAACGTCTGGTTTTACCAGGCGTTATGGACTGGGCCCGTTAAGGGACTTCAGAGCTAATAACGGTACCGTTATTAACGCCTTCCCATTGAGCCCTATGGGGGCTGAAATGGGAATGGGGAATGGCTTTTTCAATGGGGATTTACCAGTCCCTCAAAGGTCGGAATAGACCGTTAAGTGCCCATTGAACGAGGTCGGACTCGGTACCGGTATTGGAGGTAGGCATGGGGCTAATAGCGCCATGACTACCTCCAACATCGGAATGAGGCCCAATGCGCCATTACATTGTTCAGGTCTAAGTTAATGTTTCCTCTTTGGAAGTCTTCAAAAACATATACCTGCAAACTCAGAGAGGAAGAATAGCAAACTATGTTAAGCGTGTCCTTTGTGATCGCCTGAAGCTGAACCTTTTTGCTAATGCCACCAGCACTTAGATTTTTGGGGGCATTATTAGGTTGTATTTATTTTATTCTTTTATTGATTAAGCTGATTGGAATCATTTTTTCAATTGAGCAAACAGGAAAAGAACATTTTCTTTTCTGAATGAATGAGCAACCATCATGCTCCAATTACAAGGGGCCACAACACGAGTTTGAAAGTGAGGGATGTAGGGCAGCAGGTGGAACACAAGGAAAAGGTAGAACATAAGGGGCAAGTGCAGGGCAGGAGGAATAGAAGGAGGTGTAGCATGAGGAGGTAAAATAAGGGCACAAGGAGGGGTAGCTGGATGTGGCACATGAGGTGGATGCAAATGCAGAGCAGGAAGGGGAAGAGGAAGATATGGATGTGAGGAAGCACATAGATGGGCAGAAGGAAAGACATCTATGTGATGCAGCTGAGAAGGAGGAGGTTGACTGGTCTGATGCTGGAGGCTCCTGTCCTTTAAATAAAGGGGGTAAAATATGTCTACCAAGGGGATACTTCGGAGGGTACTATCACATCAGTGTTACAATGTTCTTCTATTCAGTGTGGTAGTACTCCCGTCTGCCCAAGAGGAAAGGGCAGGTGGAGTAGCACACTGTTTTGTGTAAGATCTGCAAAACGTGTATATGATGGGGCATTGGTTGTCACACAAAGGGTATGCCTGGATTGTGTAAAATTCACATAGCCTTGGTGTATAGCAAAAGCATATGCTTGTAATTTCCTACCTTAATGTAGAGCACAGTGGCATGACGAAGACACTCAATTCTGGCTCCTGATCCCCATTCCCCTATGGATGCAACCAGCATATCAACCTGTTTTGGCAGTCTGGCACATATGACTTCAAATGTTGGGTGGAGGTCAGCTGGAGGGAGCTGGGGAATACTATGCTATACGCAATGCTATAGATGCTCATCGACATGCCCATCACCCCACCATTGTCTACTGATAGAAGTGTACTTTTTTATTTATTTCCCATTTTGGCAGGTTAAGCGTTGTCTCCTCCTCAATATCAGTTATATCCAGAATCATGCTTTGCTGCCTATTTTCAGATCAGTCATCATTTTCATCTTTCTCATTGGGATCATCATCATCATTATTCTGAGAAATACTAGATGCGACTGGTGGAAGTGGCCCAGAACATTCCATATTCTGCTCCTCTGCACTGTTTACTGTTCCCCCTTGCTCAACAGCAGATGGAATCTGCACCTCTCCCTTTTCTACCTCAGAGAGAGCAGACTAAACCTCCTCCTCCACCAGCTATGTGTGGCAGAAGGTTCCGGTAAAACAACGTTAATGCAATCATTCAAACAGGCACAATGCTGGCGTACCCAATGCACGCAACAGCTGCCGTGGCTGATGACAAAGGCCATCTAGCCACATGCCTCCCGCACCTCTTGGCACTCATAGGTCCTCCAGATTTGTTGCCACTTAGGATGGTTGTTATTCCATCCCTAGTCACTGACAAGAGTTACAACACACCCCTATGTCAAGCAAGGAGGTCAATGGGATTCTCTCCTCCCTAATACCACTAGCCGAAAGAACCTGATGTGTGTTTTACAAACTCTGGTACATCCATTTGCCTGTAATCTCCTGTTGCAAAGGGTCTATGGTGTTCCATGTGCTGCTGTTTTGTCTTTTCACAAATATATGGAACAGAGTTCTGAGGGCACTGAATGTAATCTCTGTCTTGCCTTGAATTATGCCTGGCAGTTTCTACTCCATATAGTTCAATAACATGTCACATGCATGGATGCCGTTTAATTTGGTCACTGGAATTCTCCCTAACACATTACTCACAAAATAAATACCTATCTGGCTTCAATGTTCTACCTCGCCCAAGTTCGTTTAGAATGTAATACTTCTTCCCCAACTAAATTAATTTTCAATGTTTTACCTCCACCTTAACTACCAACCTCTTGACTCCACCACTGCCTATGAGTTTGAACTCTAAACATGCTCCATAACCTCACCCTAACTCGGCCAAATCTCAAAGGAAGTTCCAAAGTTCGGTTCTGTAGAATCAGTGCAAATGTCGATGATTTGAAAGATATCCCAATAAGTTTGACCTTCGGAGTGCACTTAACCTGAGTGGGCAACATTGATTACATTTCTTATTAGCATGTGTTATCCACCTCTTAACCATGTGGTCAGTGAAAATAGTCAGAATGCCAAATATCTTACCCTTACCACCTGACTCAGAGTGAGGGACAACATATGTAGAGCAGGTCTCATACACAGGCCTTTGTGTCATGCACTCTTTCTGTACGGGTAGTCAATGGCAGCTAAAGCTGCACACTCCTTTCGTTTGTTTGCAGGGAGCTAGTTTCCCTCAGACGATTTCTCTGATTATGATCTCTCAGGCCTTTAAAATCTAAAACAGCAACTTTACATGTTCCCAACCATAACTGTTATGCATGCATAGGTTATATATAACCACGGACTCCACTCACAATCATGTCTATTACATAATTTTGCATACACCAGTCAATTTAAATTGTGTATTTAAGTAGGGAGGGAAAACTGTAAGACTAAATGATGGGATGTGTGTCGTGTAAAGTCCACGATAATCTGTAATGCTCTGGATGGATTGGGGGTAGAGGGTGGATATATACATATGTAGTAGATGCACATATTCATTATAAGGGAACATACTTCCGTGATCAAGAGCATAAGACATTCACAACATGTAGGCCTTTTTAAAGACTTTTTCATCACAAAATCAAGGTACAAAGCAGCAGCAAAGGGAATGTGAAAACTCACTAGCAATTGCACACAACAGTGACTGATATATTCAAAGTCCCAACACAATACATCTACCTTGAAGTGCTTCTTTTTTTCCATTCATTTTTTAGTAGAGAACTGTGCTCATGTGTGAAGGGAAATTTTAAATTGAATATGCTCCCAGACACGGGAAGCCATGGTAAATTGAATATAAAACTCACAGATAATCAGTTTTTTTTTTCTGTGTGTGGAAAAGCTTTTGGAAGCAGGCCATAAACCACTCTTGTGCAGTTTATAGCTGGAGGCTGGGTAAGCTAGGGTAATGAATATGTTCTCATCACCTGCACTCATCTATCTGGGTCTCCTGTGTGGCAGGGAAATATACTTAAGAGGTTTTAGACGATAAGCATGTGTCATACAGATGATGATCACGTTGGCTGATGATACATTGGATATTCAGACTGTGTATTAGGCTATGTAGCTAGTTGCAGTATTAATTATTCAGTGCATACTTCATATGTTAGATGCCACGAAATTGTACTTCATATGTTAGGCAACAAAAATGAACTTGCATTACTAGGCGGTGGCCGGATTTACTCAAATGATTGGAGCTCCATTTATGACAAATTCAGGAAAAGCGATGTAAACTATTTTCGATAATATAAAGCAGAGGTCGGACAGTTATCTCGCTGTGGACTGCATCCACTTTAATGGATTTTCAAGTCACTACTGGGTTTGTGGTGTTGCCATGAAAGGTGGAGTGAATCGGAGATGGAGGTTACCAATACTGGAATCTGGGAACACTGTTAACAAGAATAAAGGTTCAGAAGTCTGTTAAATCAATACATGTAATTTTCAAGAAATATGTTCTGCTATCACCATTATCAGCTTAAACACGTGGGGGCTCATGCTATTAAAAATCGTAATTTGATGGTGGGGTGCCATTATGTGTTGACATACACGCAGGCATCTCCCCACTGCCAAGTGTTCATCATTTGCACAGCAGAGTGCAAAGGTGTAGGGCAAAATGCACGGTGCACCTTTTTCCATGCACTTTTGAACTCCGAAGTGCAAAGTGAGCAAATGCTGCCTAGCATGTTTGTCATGCAGCGTTTACTTATAATTGTGAGCACTGTTTACCATGCTTGCATTGCAAGCGAAGCTCACAACAGTTAAACCCTGCCCAACATGCTTTTAGGTCAGGCAGGATTAAACTGTTATTGTAATGTGATCATGGATCATGTACAATGGATCTCATAGGGATCTCCAGCATTTATGCTAGCTTGAAAATGCATGCTGGCGCAAATGCTGGAGAATTTCTATGACAGAGAGGAAATGAGGTGGCGGTAATGCATGTTTTTTTCTTTCCACCCTTTCTCTCCGCCATACAAATGATTGAAAAAGAGCCTGTGTGAATGGAAGGCTTTACAGTCTTACTTAAGGCTTTTGTAACCATGTGGAAAATGGTAGGAGCAGACGTTATATTGCAGAAAATATTAATTAAGCTACAGTTTCTTTCGCCATAGATGTTTATAGTGCAATTCGGTGTGTGTGAAGAGTAAGGCAAATAGTATGTTAAAGGGGAGCAGCTAGGGGGCCTTGTGATGCCATATTTAGGCTTTTAATGACAATAAATTAACAGACCATACGAAATGTCAACTTAAGACTGGAGAGGGTAGTTTTTAAGAGAAGTGCGAAATAAAGAATAAGAAGTAATAATACAAAGAGAGAGTGGAATTGAATTCCAGTGATAAGGGGAAAGCAATGCGAATGAGCGAAACCATGACTGAGCACAAGAATTCAGCCTGAGACCATAAGAATTGGGAAGGGACATAAAAGAACACAAGACATGAGTGGTACAACTTAAGGCATAAATGAAAAGATAGCCATCTAAGAGCAGATAGTGACAGTGAAATAGAGTCACAAGAAGAGAGTAAATATAACACACAAACAGAAGCACTAAAGACGTACTTTAATGAGACAGATGAGAAACAAGTAGACCAAAGAGTAGGGTAGAAAAGTAGAAGAGATGTGAGAACATTCAGGAAGAAATCAGAAGCTTAGAAGTATTAAACGTAAGAAAATGACAAGCTTTCTGAATATTGAAAAGATGATACAGACAGGAGCGAGATAAAATCAAGATGTGATTAGAAAAGGTTAAATCAGTGTCAAGATAAAGGCAAAGATTGCAAGCAGAGTCAGTGATAGGAAGAACAGAAGTCAGGAAATAACCGGAAGGAGGGGGAGAAGGAGGAGGAAGAATGTTAGCAGAATAAAAGAGAACTTCACTTTTGGAAGTATTCAGAACAAGAAAGTGATCAGACATCCAAGTCTTGATGGCTGACAAACAAGCAGCAATATTATCATGAATAGAAGATGTGAAAGAAGAGAAAGACAGAAAGAGTTGGGTATCATCCGCATAAAAATGATGAGAGATACCGAAGGATGAGATAATATCCGTCAAAGGGGAAGTATAAAGAGAAAAGATGAAAAGTCCAAAATACAGAGCCCTGAGGCTGTCTTTTCACACATGCAATTCATTTTATTTTCTTTGTATTGTCTCCAACGCTCTATATGGACTTGCACCCGTGTACTTCTCATATCTGGTGTGCTTTGATGCCCGTTCTCGTGTCTTACGTTCTCGGGCTCAATTCTTCTTATCAGTTCCTTGGCCCCCTTTTAGAACACTTGTGGAGTCTCTCACAAGTTCCCAAGAGTGTATCATCCTCAAACCAAAGGTTTAGTGACAAGGTTCAATAGAGCCTTCAATAGCACAATGGGTGTTCTTGAAAAGCCCCTCAGGAGGAAGCGGTTCTCCTCCTGCCATGCATTCTTTTTACCTACAGCGAGGTTCTTCAAGAGGGTATACAATTTAACTTTTTTGAGACCCGATGTGGTAATCAAATAAAAGGCCCCTTGGCCCTGATTAAAGAAAGTTGGTAGGCTTCTCCAACCTCAACCACCTTAAATGTGCTGTATTATGTGCTAGGCCTCAGGAGGAGGATGGCCCTGAGGATGACAGAGGCACTTTAAAAACGTGTCAACAAATCAGTCAAACTTTATTTTGGGTATACACCTATACCACTATACATATCATATTTCTTTTTTTAACAGTCCTATAATGAATGAGGACCATTTTATTAACAATAATGTTCTGATCTTCCTTATTTAACTGGTGATATTTAGGGATGTAGGTTTGGTTCCAAATTCAATTACATTAACATTCTACATCATTATATCATCAACATGAAAATGCAGATTAAAATGCTTTGTCAACAGATACATAATGCTAAAATTGATCATATTATCCAGTTGCTCATGTCAAATAAGTATAATATATGCAGGAAAAGGTTTGCTCACAGACCTTCTCTCATTGTTCAATGTCTTCTAATCCAACCTCTGTGCACATGCATAGCTACAGCAAATATAACAGGTTCAACTGCAGTATGTTTGCAAACTTGTATGGCTTCTTCAGCTGTCCTTAGGTCAGACATTCAGAAATAGTGACTTAGGTACCTCTTTCTATAGTCTAAAAATAGGGGACATATCAGCTTGAAATGTACTTTGGATTCCACTCTATTTACATACTGTGGATATTTATCAGTAAGGCAGGCTGTTATCCATGTATGCTTAATTTCCACCAGTGGCAAAGTCCAAATACTCAATTTACAGATCAAGCAATTCATTGTTTGCAAGCTCATCTTGTCTAGACAAGTCTCTTACGCTGTGTTATTTTGATTGCCAAGTACTTCTGCAAGAGTTTTGAGAGGGAGATGTTTCTTAGTTGTTCACTCTCATAAAACTCCTTGTATTTGTTCTTAATAATCAGTTTTTGTGGACTTCAGTTTTCACTGGGTCAGCCCAGAGGTCCATGCGTGCCATACAACCTTTAACATGTGAGACCCAAGGCTATGTCAACCCCCTTCCTGGCTTAAAATGTCAATCAATGCCTCCCTGTATTTCCCCAGTTCTGGCACTAACCACAGTGTAAGCCAGTGCATTACTGGTCTAATTGCCACTATTTTATCTAGATACTGGGATCCAGGTTCCTTATGCAGTGACATTTTTGCTGGTACACACATTTCTGCAATTATTATAGCCCCACACTTCTGCTCCATATATGGTTGCTTGCCTTGGATGGACTCAAGACTCTATTGCCATGTTGATGGTAGAGCTTGTCCCCACATATCTTGAGAATATCTGGGAAGTACCAGCCTTCTCTCTATAACACTCCCATTTACCCATACTCCAGAACCTTATTCCTAGTTAATCAAACATGTTTACTTGTTCTGTTTTGGGATTATCAAACATTCGGTTAAAGGTGCCCCTCTTCCTCCTGGCTGAGAATTTCACTGATTTTGTTTTGCTATAGCTTATCACTATGCCTTTTGCACAGCAAACTTCTTTGAGCAATTGAAATTGCTTCCTAAGAACAGCATCATTGGCGAAGTGGAGAAGCAGACACCTTTCCCCACCTAGCATAAGAGCATCGGCTAGGGCTGATAGGAGCTGGGGTGAACCAGAAGAAGGAGTTTTATTTAAATTAAAAGAAAACTCCTAACTTGTCCTATCACTATGAGGGAAATGCCCTACCTAACAAAAGTAAAACGAAGGGTTCCTGTCAAGTCCAAATACCTAACTAAAGAAAAAGGCAGCTTGTATAATAGTCTCGCTATGGGATTCTACCTGACCCAATTGTATTTGACTTGTTCTCAGTCTCACAGTTCTTGCAGATTGTCCTCACATCTTTAGTATCAAATCCTTTTAGAAAATTAACAAATATTGTCTGGCTGAGTTTCCCTATACCTTTGTTAAGGAAAGCATTTCTGAAAAATGTTCCAGTCTCTTCAGGATGCCTTGAAATTACACTTCCTCCTTTCCCACCTTTGTAGCATTGGGACTTCTCAAAGTCTGCTAGATCTGCGGTTAAGTGTCTTATTTCTCAGTACAAACATAGCTTAGGGCTTCTGCCAAGACAGAGAATACAGCTTCCTGTGATTTCATGCACTTTACAGTCAGGTTTACATAGTATTCATCTATCTGTCACTCTGTTTCAACACCGGCCCGTTGTAGGTGCTTCCTTGATACTCTTAGCAGTTGTTGCATCTTGGATACACAGTGCATGTATATTTTCCACTCTCTTTTATTGTGGCCGTGTTCCTGTCTCGATTTCCTCCCTTCTCATACTTTTGGCGGCTATTCAAGCCTAGCTTTACAGTGTTCATATCCCTTTTTTGGGGATAGTGGGGCTGGGTGCCCATTACATTTTCATGACCTTTCAAATGTTTGGCGGCTATTCCAGCTCTGG
The DNA here is from genome assembly GCF_040938575.1 of Ambystoma mexicanum. Lineage (NCBI taxonomy): Eukaryota > Metazoa > Chordata > Amphibia > Caudata > Ambystomatidae > Ambystoma > Ambystoma mexicanum. Next base: position 1,345,002,161 of record NC_090932.1, read on the forward strand.
ATCACATTGTCCATATCCCTTTCTCTCTAGTTTAGTGCGGCTGAGTGCCGATTACATTCACTTTGTCTTTCGCACCTGCGTTGGTTTTGCTCCTCCTGGAAACCGCTAGTCTTATGTCTCTTTTGCCTCCACACATCCACAGTGTCTCTTTCCCAATCTGGTCCTTTTGCAGCAGGAAAGGCACTCATCAACAGGTGTGCAAGAGCTTGGGCTCCTTTCTTTTTTCAGGTCTCGGCATTGGTTGTTTGCGTGCCATGCCCACCACTTCCTTTCAGTGGTCCCGCCACCCACAAAGATGGTTGGCTGTCCTCTCCTTCCCCTTGACTGAAGCCACTTGCTCGGTTAAGGTACCTGCCTTCCATTCTCCAGCCAGTGGGTTTCTTGCTTCGCATATCACCACTGGTTCCGCGGCTCAACATGGCTCTGCCCCTCCAGGACGTCGGTGCTCCAGGGGCTTGCCTATGCATAGTACTTGCTCTCCTCCTAGCGGGGGAGTGTGTCCTCCATTAACAGTTTGTTCTCTTATATACATCCTTAGATTAATTGAAATTATGTCGATCTTCCTTGATCATGAGGTTCACCATTACCTGAAGCCAATAGCGTCAAGGACGAATGTCTGCGCATTACAATTGTAACAGGGAATGCAACTGTTGTTCCGACACCCATATTTGCAGAAAGGGTCCTTTGGACAGGGATTTCCATAATGGAATGCCTTTCCTTGCCCCCAATAGGGGAATCACTCCCAGTGAGGTCCAATTGCCCAGACCCCTAGGGAGGGTTGTGCATAGCAGACTCACCTCCCTAGCCTCAAAGGGGATTCCTCCCATCTAGGACGAAGGGACACATTGGCCCTCATTCCGAGGTTGGTGCTAGTCATGGCACTACTAGCGCCATGACTAGCACCAATACCGGTACTACCACCAACTTGGTGGTATGGGGACTTACCGGTCCAGTCCGACCTTGGCTGGACCGGTAAGTCCCAGTTTGTAAAGCCATTCCCCATTCCCATTTGAGCCCCCATAGGGATCAATGGGAAGGGGGAAGGCGTCAATAACGGTACTGCAAATTGCCGTACCGTCATTGACCCCGGTATCCCTTTGCGGGTCCCGTCCTTAACGCCTGATAAAACCAGGCGTTAAAAGAAGGACCTGCAAAGGGACCTCAGAATAGGGCGCAAAGGGATTACCAGCACCGGTGTCATTACCTTTGCGCCCACCTTTGAATGAGGGCCATTGTCCAGATTCCTCACAATGCTCAGTAATTACATTATCAATATAGAGCAAAAGTTATGTTTTTGCTTGTATGCATCCTTGCCTCACTCCCTGTTGAACTTTAAACAGGGCTGTTACTTCTCTGCCAGTGCCCCATCTGACAATTGCCTCATTATTTATATATAAATGCACTATTGCGGACAGTAAAATCATTGGGAATGCCCTGCTCCTGAAGGCCACACCATAATTCGGCACGAGCTACACAGTTAAATGCTGTATGTACGTCTATAAGTAGAGCATATATCAAAAAGATCCAGTAAGTAATTTGCTGATGCATTTGATAGCCCAAATAAACATAGCAGGACATAACTTTCCTTGCATCGAATTGTAGCAACTGATGTGTATCCCAATGCTTCTGCGCCATTGCTGGCCACCAAGATTCCTGGCAACTTTGAGAATGTTCCCACTAACTTGTGCCATTTTAGTGGCACATTTCGGGAACTGGGTGCCTCACTCCAAATTTTGCTTAATGGTGATTACCAAATAGGAGCATGTGTGAACCCAAGCTAGTTTGTTGTCCACAGCTGAAATTGGAGGTAGTCTACCTTTGCAATGACACACATACATTAAGTTTGATTTTTTAGTATTAAGGCAAAAATATCATGCAGCCATACATTCCACAAAGCAATAAACAAGTAACTGTAGCGCACCTGATGTATGAGCTATTAAAACAACATCATCTGGCAGTCCTTCCTAACATTTCAATGTGTTGGATGTTAACGTCATGAAGCTCACTAAATAGGGAGTTGATATAGGGATTAAACAACAAATATGCTAACACGCAGTCCTGTCTAAATCTTGGCTCCACTGAAAGGCTGCGGTTAGCTTAGCAGGCAGGTCAAGACGAACCCTAGCACTGAGGTTATCATGGTGGATTAGCAACATGGTACCTAACAGTTTAGGTAATCCTAATGTAGATATTGATTCTCATATTTTTATGCCATTAACACAATCGAAGTTTGAACTTAGATCCATGAATATGAGAATGATGGGACCTCTGTGGCCAAGAACATATTAATCAAGTGTCAACCTGAGCTTACTTTTCCTCAGCCAAGATTTCATTTCATCTGGCCAATGGAGATTACTCCTGCTAACTGCACAGGGAGTATTAATTCTATTAAAGACTAGAAGGCTAGCATTATGCTTCAACTTCCTTTATTACTACTCCTCAGCAGTTTCAACAAACCAATAACAAAACACTGTAAAATGTCCAAAGTGACTTTTTTCTTCCTGAAAATACAATCCCCGAAGTCTCTGTAGTACATATCCATTCCTGCTCAACAATGACCACATCCTGTCCCTGAGCTCCTCCTCTCTTTTACATGCTCTGAACTGTCACTTGAAACTCCAAACTATGTCCTGCCAACAGAGCGAAGACTTAAACCACTTCAAACTGAAACGCTGATCTCCTTCGGCTTCTTGATCGACATTGGCGGCTAACCTCTCTTCTCAATTATTCTTCTGCTCCTCTCCTAAGGAAAATACAAAGCAGAAGCATCAGGGTGCCGTCCATGTATTGCTACCATCATACAAAACATTTTATCTACAATACATGCTTGGGTGGGAAATTAATGCTTGCCTCCTAGTCTTTAATAGAATTAATACTCCCTGTGCAGTTAGCTGGGGTAATCTTCATTCTATGACAAGACTGGAGGCGAGCATTATGCTTGTTCAAAGCTTTCTCAACACCGTAACTGCCAGACTTTCCATTGGCTTAAAGTAAAATTCCTGAAAGGTGCGATCACTAGCCCAATCTGCCGCTCGGATAATTTCTCTTAATGACACCCCCACTGTCAAGGCCCTGGATGCCATCATCCCACGTACAGAGTACGCTCTGTACCTCCTTAAATCAATACTTGCTGCTTGCATGACCTCTTTAACCCACCTAGCAATAGTGGCCCCATCGATACAGGGTGGAAAGGCTTCCTATGTGCTATGAGCAATTGCATGGAACTAGCCGCTCTACACTCTGTTGTTCTGCATTCATACTCCTTAATGCAGCTCGCTACACACCACTTGGTCTTATCCAGAAAGTAAGGGTAGTGGACTGACAAAGTCCCTGTTTTAGTTCTTTTGACTACGGAGAAAGTACCTCCTTCTGGACCAAAGGATCTCCTATTCACCTGCAGCACCTTGACTTCTGACACGCGCTTGCAAGAAACCAGGAATAATAGCATCGCCACTTTACCTGACAATGGTTTGAGGGACAAGTATCTGTCTGACGGCCAGTCTGCCAAGAGACGCAGGACCGCTGACACGTCCCATACCGTATTATACCTAGGCTCCGGGGATACGTTAAATCTGGCTCTTCTGATGAGCCTCGCCACTGCTGGATGTTCTCACGTTGTCACGCCCTCAATCAGCAAGAGCCCTGCTGAGATTGCAGACCTGTACACTCCTATAGTGCAGAATGCTCTACAGCCTTGCAATAACTGCACTAGGAAATTCAGTATGACTACTACAGGGGCTAAAATGGGATGAGCACCTCTCCCTTTACACCAATTAGTCCACTTTGCCCAAGCCACGTCGTAGCTCCTCCTAGTGGAAGGAGCCCAGGATTCTGCGATAAACTCTGCAGCTTACATCGAAATGTCTGGAAGCGCCCAGCATCTCCTGATATCCTGTACACGATGAGCAGGAGTGTCCCTCTCACTCTCAGTGGATGACACGCCCCAACTGGGTCCGTGAGCAGTCTTTCTCTTTCGGGAAGTACCCTCAGCAGGTCTACTGCCAGCTCCAGAGTCGGGAACCATACTTGAGATTTCCACAGTGGTGTGAATAAAATGAACTTCAGACTCTCCCTCCGACACTTCACTAGAACTCTGCTCAGCATCACGAAGGGGGGAAAAGCCTAGTGCGGCCCGCCTGACCATTCTTGCAAAAATGTGTCAGTTCCTCATGCCCCGGGGTCCAGCCTCCAGCTGAAGTAATCCGCTGTCTGTGCATTGAGGCGAGATGCAAAAAGGTCTATGTGCACTGGATCCCACCGCCGATCCAGTATCTGAAACACTGCTGGATCCAACCTCCAATCGCTGGAGTCCGTGAGGTACAGAGAGTTCCAGTCAGCCACCACTTTCAGTGCTCCGGGCAGATACTCCGCTGTCACTGACATCTCCGACTAGAGGTAAAAGTGGCAAAAGTCCTTTGCCAGTTCAGCAAGCATCTTGGACTTTGTCCCTCCTAGGTGGTTTATGTAGCAGACTGCTGAGATGTTGTCCATCTTTAGCAGAACGCTAAACTTCAGCTTCCCTCTCATGAATCCCTTGATCAGGAAAGGCCCTGCTAGGAGCTCCAGGCAGTTCATGTGGAGACGAAGCTCCTCCTCGCTCCACTTCCCTCCTGTCTGTAGGTCTCCGCATCAAGCACCCCATCCCAGTCGGCTGGCGTCTGACTCTATGATCAGGTCTGGTCAATCTCCAAAAATGTCCTGCCCATTCCAGGCGTCTATATTCTTCAACCACCATTCAAGCTCTGTGACGGATTCCTGATCCAAAGGCACTAACTTATGATACTTCAAACCTTGCTGCAAGTGTTTTATTTTCAACCTCTTCAGCGCCCGATAGAGCAAAGGACCTGGAAATATGGCTTGAATGGAGGCTGCCAGCAGCCCTACGATCCTTGCTAGCACTCTGAGAGAAACCACTTGCTTCATCAGACATCCTCTGATCACTCTTTTGATACCTTGTATTTTTTGGGTCGGGAGCTCCAGTGTGGCCTTCTTGGTATCTAAGACAAATCCTAGAAAGTCTAGTCTCTGCGCTGGAGTGGTATCTGACTTCTCTATGTTCATCAGGAATCCTAGGGACCAGAGCAGATCTTGCACCCATCTCGGCTGGTAAACCAGCGTCTCTCGGCCCTCTGCCAGCAGCAACAGATCGTCTAGGTAAATTATTAGCCTTATGCCTTTTTCTCGTATTGCTGCTGCTATCGGCTTCATCAGTTTGGTAAAAGCCCAGGGTGCTGATGCAAGACCGAAGGGCATCGTCTAGAATTTTTCCAGTGAAAGCTAGGAACGTCCTGTACTTCTCTAGCACTGGAATCATCAGGTACGCATCCTTCAAGTCCAGTCTCATCAGCCAGTCTCCTTCTCTGAGGGAGTCTCTGAGCTGATGAATGCCCTCCATTTTGAAATGACGGTAGTCTACCCAACCGTCCAATTCTTTCAGGTTTATCACTGGTCGGATTTTCTCTTTCCTGTGTATCAGGAAAATGTTGCTCATGAAACTGATGTCCTCAGGCATTTTTCTATGGCGTTATTTTGTGCAAGCTAGGATGGCTCGTGATCTAAACAGTTTTGCTCTGCATGTGCTAGGCGCTGCTGAGGTGACCAGCGCTCCTGCACTGGCAGCTCTATAAACTCCATATGTAGACCACTCACAGTTTGCAATATCCAAGCATCGCTGGAAAGCGTGTGCCAATTTTCCCAAAACATCCCAGTTCTCCCCCCTACTGGAGGGTAATGAATCACTCTCACCTTGTGTAAATTCTTGGCCTCGGCCGGCTCCTCTTCCTCTGTGTCCCCTAGGGAAACATCCCCTGGCTGGGAAGAAGAAATCCTACTGTCTGCTGTCCCAATGCTGAACCCTGGGGTTGGGGGGTCTTCTACCTCCTTGATTTCGATAAGCTGCATGACCCCTGAATCAGCACATTTCTTTCCCAAAGGTATCGCTGAAAAGGAGTACTTGCGCCTCCTCTCCTACTTCGTATGAAGCCAGGTCGCTGAGCTTGGGATCAGTTTTCAGTAGCAAGCCTCTTCTTCTCTCAGAGACAATGGCACAGTTGGCATTCCCCAGCAGGCAGACGGCCCTCTGTGCCCAGCCTGCCAAGGCGTCGAGGTCCACTTCTTCCCCCGTATCTTTAGCTCTCTGCCAGGTCCATGATCTTCGCTAGCAGGCCAGCTAAATCCAATACCTTTTCTTGGCAGCTCTTCCATGACTTGTCAATGCCTTTTTGGGGGTCTTTACTGGTCTTGGATACAAAGGTGAACATTTTGGGGTCTGGCTCGGGGGTCTCAGCTACTTTCCCCGGAAGATCCAGTCTTGGTCATTCTGCGTGTAGGCGCTGTCCGACCTCTTTGTCAAGGGCCTTCCTCAAACTTATGGTCATGTACTGTGCAACCCTGGGAGATGGTTGCCAGACTAAAGACCTTGGGTTCCAGATACTGTTCTCATCAAGGTGTTTCTTTTTGCGGGTTCTCTTTCCCCCGTTGGGCTTAGCCCAATCTTCCTCTACTGTTTTTCTGTCATCATGTGAGGACAGGTCTCCTTCCACAGGCTCATCTTCCGAGCCTGGGTCATCTCCTCCACCAATGTCTTCTCCTGGAGTGGGGGTCGTGATGCTTGACACTGCCTGGCGCTGCAAGTATGCTTCTCTGAGCTTTGCGAAGGCATCAGAAACCTCTGGGGCCTTTTCTTTTGCCCCATCCGAAGGGCCCTGGGGTCAGAAGAGGATTTTCTCTTTTGGGCCTGAGTACTCCCCTTAGACCCTGTTTCAGAGGGATCAGTGGGTGCGCACTCTGTCTCTATGGTCCTATCTTTGGGCTTGTTCAGCATTGCCTCCCGGATCTCCAGCCTTTCTTGAAGGGGTCTCACCCCTTGCGCCACTGCATCGACTAGCGAACTTCCAGCACTTCTTTGAAGTTTGCATTAGATCTAATGACTGTTCCTCTTCGCTCCATTCGAATTCTGAAATCTTTGGGAGTGTGCTGTGTGCCTGGATACCTGATTTAGGTGTCTTTGCATGCCCATTTCGCTAGTTAAATGATTCTATTGTCTGTACTTAATGTCTATCCTTATATAATTATTAGTATTATTATTTCTTTAAACACAACTCCTTGTAGAGACTTTTAATCAAAATGTATTTCACGTGTGATGTCATCAATGACATTTGTGATGTCATCTTTGATGTCCTGGGTGTTAGTCTTAGCAGTGCAAGGTGGTGGCGCGAGTTATGGTTGTTTAGCTTACCATAACTGGCGAATTTCAGGGGGTTTTCGGTTTTACTTGGAACCATAACATCCGTTTAACAAAGTTTTTTCTTTGAATTTCATAGGTTTTTATTAGTCCAACTTAACCATAATGTCCCTTTAACAAAGTTTTTTTCAGTGAATTTCAAAGGTTTTTATTACTGCAACTTAACCATAATGTCCCTTTAACAAAGTTTTTTCATTGAATTTCATAGGTTTTTATTAGTGCAACTTAACCATAACGTCCCTTTAACAAACTTTTTTCATTGAATTTCATAGGTTTTTACCAGTGCATGATATTTTCCTACAACTTACTAGTATCATACTTACCCAATATAGCAATATTCGTGTCCAATTTCCAAAGTTTCACCTTAAAACTCTGCCATTTCCCACCATCTAGAATAATTCTTAACACTTATATACACTTCTTGCAACTATGTCAACTAGTTTTGCATCCGTAAACGTCTACGAACATCTGACTTCATAGCGGACCTTCCGGACAGTGCCACTTGACCATACGCTGGCGCACGGCATGATGACGTGTCTGAGAACCAGTCCGCACTTCATGATAAGATCTCTGCTTGGCGGAAAGTTCGAAAGTGCATTTTCTACTGATCTAGGAACTTCCAACTTCAAAATTTCCCTTGCACAGCTTCAACACCTATTCCTACTCATTATCCATTAACAATCTAGTACACAGTACATACTTTTAGCAAAACTGCTATTTATCTTAAAATGGCATCAGCTAATTCCATCCCTACTCCCCAAGAACCACCACCACTGCTGTAATCAAGGAGCATGAGAAACAGTGCCCCCTAACTTAGAAATAACACACGTGCAACATTTTCCCGTGTCCACCTACCCCTCCATATTAGCGTTTGGTTGCTCTTCCCTCATTTCCCTCCCCACCATTCGTTCTCAGCTCTCCTGCCAAAAACAATACATCCAAAAACAACAAACAACATACTCCTTTAGGAACCACCTTTCACAGTTAAAAATAGAACTAAAAAAAAAAAAAGTATAGACTCCATCTACTTTATATTTCTCAGTAAAGTACATAGTCTGAATAAGATTTTCCAACATTTCCATTTGCATTATGTGCTATGCTAATGGGAATATTGTGGCGTTCATCTTCTATTCTAGGGACTGGAATGGTGGATACCAGCCCAGCAGCCCATGTTATCAGCCTAAGCGAAGCGAGGGTGGATAACGAGGTCTCTGGACCATTATCCCCCCATTCCAGCCCGTGAAATGGGGGGTGAAGGCCATTAGCACCCTAGATTCCCAAAGCGGGAACCCGGGGTGCTAAAAAATAGGATTTTTCTTCCAACACCGGAACGCCTGCGGTGTCCTGAAGTAGGAAGGAAAATCCTTTTCCATAATGACCACCATGGAAAGGGAAGGTGAGGGTTCCATACAGGGCCCGTCTTTGCTTTCCATAGCAGCCTGCAGAAGGAAAAAAGAGAACCCTATGACCATATTACCACGAGCACATTTTTCTCCCCTTTCAAATCTATCCTAATTTCGAATAACTTTACCACAAAGCCAGTCCCAGGTGGATATGGCCACTTTAATCCTATGTTTTGTCCCTTGTGGTCATGGCCAGTAGCCAGATTGTCCGGATCATGACCTTATTCCATGACCCGGACAATCTGGCCACTGCCCATGGCCACAGGCTACCCCTCAGTCACTAAAGGTATACCGCTATTTTTTGTAGCTACATTATGACACTTGTCAAATAATAAACACTGGCACATTTGCAAAACCATGCTTGTAGGTCCTTGCCAATGCTCCTTACGCAAGTTTGCTTGAAATCCACCTATGTTTTATTTTTTCAAAAGTGTCGAAAGTATGCACATACAATCGTCATATTACCTAGCCCCCACTTGACAAAATCCATTCAGACTTTACGAAAACATATAAATCTAGATCTATAATCTTTTTTCAAACCTTTGTGTAGATTTGTCAAATGGCACCACATTTATAAGCCTTTACAATATTTTGTGACCACCACTCTAATGTTGCTCCCTCTTGACGACTCTTGTCACAGAATTTAAGGATGATTTCATGAATCAATCTGCCAAAACGTTTGTCTGTTGATTCAATTAAGGAGATCAGATGTTAACAATCAGGGTCTGATTCATCTCCATTCTTGATGTATGGAACAACAATAGATTTCCCCTAACTCACCGATAATCAATGATCTGCATTTATTTTGAAGATTTTACTAAATACCGGACCCAAAGTACAAGTAAATTAAATTAAGTGTGTTCAACTTCAGCACAAGTAAATGTGAAGTTTTGTCTTTCATTCAGAATTAATTAGTTGCATGTCTCTAGTTCCGTAGTACAGCATGGTAAATTAGTTTGCCCAGTTTGATGAGGATATATTACTGGTATCACACATGTATACTACAGGCAACACATTCAATCTCACACCAAGTAGAGTGCTGCCAAAACTTTTCTTCACAACAATTAATCTTTTGAGATTTGTCCCGGCCTTCGTAACAGCAAAATTGTTCCTAAATTTGCCTTTCAAAGCTTTTACAATATAGTCCTTCAAAATAATGCTCTCTTTTCTGTACCAGCTGAGAAGATGTGCCGGGAGTTTATGTACACGACAACTGGCTTTGAAAACAATTCTAGCGGTCGACATAAGCCAATCATGTATCTAGGCAAAATTAATTCCAGAGAACGACGCAGAAAGACAAGCTTCACTATCTGGCAAAATAGCATAAATAACACAAGTTGAAAAGGTTTCTTTATCTAAACTTTTCAATTTGAATGGCATTAAAGTAGTACATGCTGAACAATTGCAATTCCTCCTGTTCTTTGTTACCACACCCAATGAAGGCTGAAAAAACAAAATAATCAGGTCACTCAAAGCCTGGATGATGATGTGATGATGTGATGAGCACATAACACATTTGGAGAAGACCAGCGACTAATAGGTATATTGTGCAGGGAACCAGAGTGTTCCCCTCCCCTCCTCTTATGAATATGGAACTCTGAAAGGTAGATGCTCCAAATTCCCATAATATGCTACACCATGACTCATGCCCATTTTTGAGTGACACACTGTGGTCTACTCCCCCACCCCACCACTTTGGGTGACTGGGGGTGAGCAGGTTGCATGGAACCTAAAAATTACATCTACCAGAGGTCCTTGCAGAAGAATTGACACTGATTAAAAACACCTGCTCTGACTGCAAACTGTAAGATGAGACTGCCTCTATGATAATGTGATGAGCACAGAAAACATTTGGAGAAGAGCAGTGACTGGGAGTTATATTGTGCAGGGAACGCGCGTGTGCCCTTCCCCTCCTGTACTGTTATATATATGGAACTCTGGAAGGTAGAAGCTCCAAATCCACATAGTGTGCTGCACCAAGGTGATTCATGACCATCTTTGGAGTGCCACACTGTTGTCTACTCCACCCCACAACTCAGTGGGTGAGTGGGGGTGAGCAGGTTCCCTGGAACCTGACAGCTACATCCACCAGAGGTCCTTGCAGCAGAATTGACTCTGATTTAAAACACCTGCACTGACTGTACGGTTTAAGCTGAGACCGTTCGTTATGTACTTATTGATTCAAGTATACAACCCTTCCATCGTAAATATAGTTGTCAAATATAAACTACTGCAGTCATTATATGCTCCCAAAATGCAAACCAAACAGTAAACCTCATTGGTGCTATTTGGCCACTTCTCCTTTCGCATTGGGGCATTTTGAAATAATGCAATAGGGTTGTACCTGACTGTCCATCTTGAAATGAAAACCTATTAGAAAAAATATGTATGGTTATTCTAGGTTTTTCTAGGTTTTGGTAATGTCTTTGCACAGTAAGACAATTGCATTATTCTTAATATGACAACAGTATACCATATACTGAGAGTGATCATAAGAAATCAGTATTCTTACATTTTTAAAAGAACCAGTTTGCAATGTTAGTACATTTAAAAAAAATGCATTTAAACCCTCCACCCACACAACAGATATTTGTTTTTTCTCTGGTTACAATGCTGTCAGCCTTAGTGGGCTTGGCCCTTAGATGCACCCACATGACAACGGAACTCTCACCCACATAGAAAGAGACATAGACATACAGTGAGACAAAGAGAGAGACAGAGAAAGGCAGAGCATGCATGAGATGGGTGGGATTGAGCAGGAAGGGGAGTGAGTGGAACATCGGCAAATGATATGCCAGGTACTACTAGCTCATAATTCAATATTCACTTTTAGTACACACTCTAGGATTTCAGAAAAATCGCAGAACTGAGAAGTGCATAACTTTGATGGAAATGGTGAAAGCGGTGTGCATTAACTTCTTCATTTGGCAAGTAAAAATTATAAAGAAAGTAAATCTTTCTTACACATTAATGGTATTATGCTGTCAATATGTGAAACTTCCCCTCTACCTTCAATTCCTGTTAACGGGGATGAATAACACATAATGAGGATGTTAGACATAAATTGTGAGGAATACATTGAACCTATGAGATGCGAGGGGATCGGTTTCCTTGGCAATGATAGCTAGAAGCCAGCGCACAGATTTGTATCCTACAGCTCTACATTTCAGTTGCAGAATTAGATAAAACATAGAATGTGAATGGAGTCTGGCAGATGGCAATTTAGCAACTATAGGTACAATATATGATGATTGAACTCATAAAATATGAAGTGTTTATGTCTGCCTTGCATAGATATTGTGTCAAATTCTGTCAATGCATGAAGTCTGATGTGAAATTGTAAACTCTGGGCACGGTTAAACTTCTACTTCTATTGTCTAAACAATTCATTACAAATGATTCCTTCCTTTGCCAGAGATATTGTTCTGAATAGCTTGGCTCCCTGACACGGGTTGTTATTCATATTAAGTTATGAACTATACTTTAGTTATTTTTTCTCTGTGATGCATTTTTTGAAAATACTACTGTCCTGGCAACTAACACAGAACCTCCACTCGCTGCCTTTTCTATCTGAAACACCAACATTTAAGATCATGATGCCATTGTGGGAGTCTGTAATACGTTTTTCCCAATTGTAAACATTCTCCACTCATCTACAAAAAGATCATACATTCCAAACAACTGTAATGACTGTGACGATGCCAGCCTTCTCTCCTGCTCACTGTCTACCTGAAAGTAATACTGACATAAAACACACTCCAGGCGGATCACTTAAACGTCATATGTATTGCTGGCACAGATAATGTGTCAGGGATGTGCTACCAGACCCGATAATTACCAGCCAAAAGGCATTTCTTGCTATTAGCATGCTAGCAGATTTTTTTGTTTTGTTATTATGAAACTTGTGGTTGCCATTTCTTAACATAGAAAAATACAACACAAGATGGCCATTAGGGACGAGGGAGAAGGGAACGACACGTAGTCCCTTCTCCCTTTCCTTGCTTGTCGTCTCTGTGCTGGGGAATTGCCAGAACAATGAGTGTTCAAGGCACAGATGAGGCAGCTGCAGGTAAGTGGGGCAGACGGCGGGAGGGTGCAATGGGCCTGTTACATGGAACTTGTGGGGTGGGGAGATTGGTGAAAGGGTACACAGCAATACTTACCTTTTTGGCCTCAGGCTTCTAAGGAGGCTCAGAACATGGGATTTGCCTTGAGCTAAAACCCCTGTTCTGAGTTTCCTGGTTTCCTGGGAGGCTCGCTAATCCACCGAAAAGATGCTTATATGGTGAAACAAACACTAGCACATTCAGAGAGACCCCTACACAGTAGGTGAGACTCCTTGAAGGGAAAATCCTAACTCATTCCAACCCATCTCCTGAATGCCTTTCTCCCTCCCCTGTAGTTTCAGCATTTAAAGAGATAAATGCTTCCTTTACTCTTCCCAAAGGAAACATGATTTTACACAGTCAGGAACCTCCTACATGTTTTCCAGCACTATATGAATGCCTTTAAAAACTCGAAACTCACAAAACAGGCTTATTTGGAGGAGGACAGACAGGTGGCAAGGGAGGAGCAGAGCTTCAACACCAGCTCCAGCACTAGAAATAAACTGAAATAAATCCAAAATGGTGGTAAGACTTTTAAAGACTTCCTTACTGGCCTGGCCAAGGAAACCAATTATCCATTCAATTTGAACAATTGCTCACTCAATGGTAGGAGGGTGACATATTTAGAAATGAGCCTAAGAATCCAAGACAGTGGATCTGGTCTGGGATCAGAAAAGAGGAGTTTGCTCAGGAAGCTGAAAAGCACCAGGAAAGGGAGTCTTTTGAATCCAGAAAGGGGGCTGTGCTTCAGTGAGCCGTTGAAGAGCCCCATGACCTCCAAAAGCGGGGTATGCTCCAGTGAATAAGAGCTGACCCCAGGAACATCAGAAGATGGTTGTGCTCCAGTGAGGGGGTGCATAGCCCTGGCCACTGTGTGGGAGGAAGGGTCTCACAGGGCCACCTCCATTCCTATACAAAAGCACATGATATGCATAGTCTGCGGTTGACCACGTGCCTCTGGCGAAGATGTGCAGTACCCATTGACGCATAGCAGTGCATGGCATACACGCCAGGAGACTCCATTTTGTTTAGTTACTGACTCTATTTTATATTAGGCCACACTTAAACGTTAGAAGTGGGCCTGCATCTCTGCCCTTCACTGTCCGTGCACAGTCACTAAGCCAAACCCCCACCTCCTCCCCTCTGCCTTCTCTGTGGCTGTCCTGTTCTCAGGGAAGCTTGGGCGCGAGACGTATCAAACTAAACACTGTATCTCTCGCCTTCCCTTTTACATCACTGCCCTGTGGATGACCGGGCCAGAGCCTGGTCCTGGAAAAAAACAGTTGTCTCCACAAACCTGCCTCTTTACCAACAGACCCCCGTTAAAGAAATATAGATCACAAGCCCCCTCACCCCAAAACCTTTTGATGTAACATTTGCATGCCCCTCGCCTGTGTGCTACCCAAGTTCACCCCCCCAGCACTAATCCCATGCGTGGCAATATATTCTCTTTGTACTAACAAACAATAAACCATTCTCTCAATAGATCCAAGGGGATATCTGATGAATGTGTCATTGAAATATTTTGTTAGATTAGGCACCTGAACCCATGCACTCTTACTTTTACTGCCCCGGTTAAAAGTTCACTGATATATGGTATATGTCGAGATTTATAAATAATGTTCAAGGTATGTGTGGCCACAAGGGCAAATGTCAGATAGTCTACATCACCACAACGTGGACATCGTCTGACCCCTCATCTCTCCCAGATGAGGTCAGCGAACTCACATGATCCACGAAGTTACAACTAAGTACTTGGTACAAAATTACTTGTGTACGAGCGTGATACAAATAAAATATCATATCATAACTTGGAACCAGCCAATGAAGGAGCACCATCCATATGCGCCACATATTGCCCAATCCCCATTGTCCAATGACTACTATTGAATGTATCCCCTATAGCATACGTCATAGATGATGTGTTTTCGTAATATAACATGTATTTTCTGTTTTTTTAGCAGAGTGCTCTCGGAGTAATCAGAGTCCTCTGCGTGCCCCATTTTACTTTATATAAAGAGATGTATTTTACATCCCCTGTACTTGGCCCTGGTCTCATTCCCTACTGGGGTGTGCCATTAGTGTCTCTTATTTGGTAATTTTACTATATTGTGGGGGATGCAAGCTTTCACCACCCTGAACGGGTATGTGTTCCAGTGAGGGAGAGAAAATCATCTTTAGATCAGAACAAAGAGACCCCTGATCCAAGGTGGGTTGTGAAAAATAGTAACAGCGAGAGGGTATTTTTTCTCCCCAGATTAGGTGATGCATAACAGAAAAGGGACAGCCCTTTCTGCTCCAAGAGTAAAGACGTGCTCCCAGTGAGGAAGAAGTAGTCTGTGAGCACAGAAGAAGGTGTGCTACAGTGAATAGAGGGAGATACAATGACTTTGAACTCCGGAAGAGAGGAGGAGTAACAGAGGGCGAGAGTCCCTTGGACCTGGAAGAGGGAAATAAGTAACAGAGATAAGGCGAGTCCCAATGAAGGGGAGGGCTTTTGGGACACTTGGAAAAGGGAGGAAGCCCTAAAGTCAGACAGAGGTGGAGAGGCCTAGTGGTCCCCAGACGTAGTGCAAAATAATGAAAACTGGATAGAATGCCTTTCTTTTTTTGGTCTTCATATATAATAATGTTTTCAGGGACCATGTTTCCCTGCATTCCCTACGTCCATCCTGGCACAATTCCAATGGAATAGTGTTATGTGTTACTTTTGCTTAGTGATATCCTTTACTTTTATTTTGGTGTCAGTAGTTGTGTTTTCCCTTGGCCATGTCAATTAACATATTGAACTGATGTTGGAAGATCACTGCACTTGGAGAAAGAAGCACCGGATCTTGTTTTACCAGAGCAGATTAACTTTCTTAAGGGTAATAAGAAAAACAATGCCATGCAAAAAAGCTGGATGAGTGTCCAGCTAATCGGTTGCTCGCATACGGTCCCCGAGATAGGGTTTCCAAACTATGTATTTTATATTCATTCAGTCTGTTCACAAATTCTAGTCAATAATAAGCAAGCCAAGGTCGCAAAATCATTTATCTCGAAGTGTTTATATTTAGATAGTTTCACTCAATATTAGAGTAGAGGCAAGCTTCAGCACAGGTATAGAGGTTTTAAGGATTCAATTGCCAATTGTTAAGCTGATCGGCCCGAGAGGACCGCGTACCTGTAATCTTGGTGGTTGGTCTTGCTGAGGTCGCCAGTCTGGAGTCCAGGAACTGATGAATTAGCGGCACGAGGAATCAGCCCCTCCGCCACCCAAAAGAGGAACTGGGTGAAGGGTGGACCGACCCCCAATGTCACGATAAGTACTGTCCAGATGAGCGTGACTCGAGGATTGATGGCTCAGGTTGGTGACACTGTAGTTTAGGTAGAGCCGATTGTAGATATCATGAATCTTCCGGAACCAATGTAACAGTGAGGAATTACAGCTGATAGACAGTCCGGTTGGTGCTGATAGTTCCAGAGGTTTGCAGGATTAGGTTCGGAGGTAGGCAAAACAGGAAGAGAGAGAACAGCTGGAGACTAGCTGGTACTGGGCAAGTCCCGGGTAAGTCTGAAGATGGGCAGACCCAGTGCCGACAACAAGTCAGGGCTGGAGGCAGGCAGGCTCAGGACAGGCCCCAGGTAAGGCTGGAGGTAGGTTGGCTCAGGACTGGCCACAGGTAAGGCTGGAGGCAGGCTGGCTCAAGACAAGCCACAGGTATGGGCTGGAGACTGGCTGACCCAGGACAGGCCACAGGTAAGGCTGGAGGCAGGCTGGCTCAAGACAAGCCACAGGTATGGGCTGGAGACTGGCTGACCCAGGACAGGCCACAGGTAAGGCTGGAGGCAGGCTGGCTCAAGACAAGCCACAGGTATGGGCTGGAGACTGGCTGACCCAGGACAGGCCACAGGTAAGGGCAGGAGGTAGGCTGACCCAGGACAGGCCACAGGTAAGGGCAGGAGATAGGCTGACCCAGGACAGGCCACAGGTAAGGACTGAAGGTAAGCTGACCCAGGACAGGCCACAGGTAAGGCTGGAAGAGAGCTGGTCCAGGACAGGCCACAGGTAAGTGCAGGAGGCAAGCTGGCCCAGAACAGGCCACAGGTAAGTGCAGGGGGCAAGCTGGCCCAGAACAGGCCACAGGTAAGTGCAGGAGGCAAGCTAGCCCAGGACAGGCCGCTGGTAAGTGAGAGGCAGGAACAACGAGGCAAGCGAAGCGAACCGCGTTGAGACGCGACTCGCTGAGAATTGCGGCCTCTTTTATGGGCCGCCGGCGCCCGAAAGGCCTGGGACGCAAGCCGTTCCGTTTCCGGACGCCGGCGGACCCATAACGAGGCTTGAGAAGCAAGCCCCGCTAGGGAGATGAGTTCGGCCCACGGCGCATGCGCGGAGCCGAGAGAGAGGCCTTCCGCGCATGCGCCGAAGGCCGCCAGCCCTGTAGCCCGCCACTCCCCTCCCGGCGAGCCCCCGGAAGCAGATGCGCGGGTAGACTCGCCAGGAGGGGAAGAGAGCGGCAGACCCCCGTTTCCCGTGTGACATAACACCAATGCATTTCGGAGAAATCCTTTGTCAGGGCAATCCTTTACATGTCTCTACTCATAACATTTAGGATATTGCATCAATATGATCAGATATTTCAGAAATTGTTCATAAATGAGATAGTTCAAGAACAGTACAAAAACAAGAAAAAGAGCATACCATAAATTCAAGCGTTTCATATAGTTGTCAATCCATATAGAAAGGAAATACAAAAAGGTATATAAGTAATTAGATTAAATCCACCTTGGTCAAAAAATTAATCTTAATGTCAGTTCTTGCTATATTACCTTCTTGTGTTGCGCCTTTAAACATGTATCCATGTAATGGCTGTTTAGCCGTACTGCAACAGTCCGGAGCTGTTTAATAAACATATCCTTGTTTCAGTATTCATTCACATAGTACATTACTATTATATAGATCCTAATAGCTCCCAGTTTACCTTTCCATGTGAACTACTCGTATAACACGGGCGCGTGACAGAGCGTTTGTGTGCTTCGCTCGGTTCTATACTTTAGAGTCCGTTCTCATAGCAACGGAACTCTTTCTTAGTGTTCTGCCGCCCCTGACAGTGGCAAACCTGAACACATTAAATTCATATCTATTGTTCAACATGAGCATTAACTGTTACTAAACAAGTAAATACAATGTGAGTGAGCACAGAATTTCAATGTATGTCTGTAATATTTATGGTATATTGCAAAATTCCCACGGGTACTTTGCTGGCCACCTATACATAATGTTCTTCCTGTTTACCAATCGTTTCCATGGAAACAGGAATTCCTTCCTTGCGATTGCCGCAATAAAGTTTAAAGAGTAAGAGTACGTTTTTCTATTTACAACCGGGTATGTTGAAGAGTGAACAAGTAAGTGGCAATATTGTTGTCCACATTAGAAAAAAGAAGAAAGAATGGTAGTGCGATGTTCACATGCTAATATAAATGTCCATTGTAATCAAAGTAAGCTAAACGAAAGTTGTGCTTATGTACCGAGCATGTATGGTTGAGCCAGACTAATTGGTGTCGCAAAGGAGGCACCTTGGGTCCCAGACAGAGTCCGGGATATAAATGTCTGGCCCACAGATACTGAGCAAATCAATTACCCATAATTCTGTGTGTCATAATAAATGCTGATGTGAGATGTTTACAAATGGTTGCACAATGTCACATTTAGATATATCATTGGTAGTTAATCTCCTAATTTATTCCATTTGGGGTAAGAGACCCAAATCGATCAATCCAAAATATTTCTCTCTCATAATTTCTTGTGCACAACAAATAACACAAACCTTATTTAAAACAATCAGTTGTGTTGCACATTATCCTGCTGATAGTTCTTGAGTCTTTCCTTCTCACTCTCTGAAAGAGAGTACATGTAGCCATAGAGATACAAAGGGCTGTGAAGCAGCAAACCATGTATCTTAGCCTTCGATAATGTAATTAAGAACTTGCGCTACCAAATCAGAACATTTGGTTGGGTTGTGATATTTTCAGTTGGTCCATCACAGGTGCAACGATCATTGAAAACCTGGTAATGAAGCATTGATAATATCTGACTAACCTTAACATAGTTTGTAGGTTATTCACTATCGTAGGGCATGGGATAATTTGTACAGTATCTACTGTTCATTCTTGGGGTTGAATGAGGCCTTTACCAAAGTAGCAACAGACATATTTGGCAGAACGCTGGACCAGGGCTCATTTTGCAGTTTACCGCATAACCCCACTTTCCTCAGTGTGTTTGTTAACAGATTCACATGCTTCATAGGTTTGCTGCAGGTTTGAATGCGGATTGGGATGTAATTCAAATAGCCTGCAATGTAGGTATTAAGGGGTCACAGAACATGAACTACCAGTCACTGGAACAAGGCAGGTACTCTGTGCAGATGAAAAGGTAGTACAGCAAACTGGATTGAGGTCCTTATGCATAGAGAACACTGTTTCCTCTTGTTTAGGAGCCAGAGGAATTTGCCAATAAACCATGGTCAGGTCTAGGAATGAGATGTAGGAGATGTTGCCTACTCTTTCAATCATCTCATCGATATGCATCATCGGATAGACATCAAATTGTGAGATTTCATTTACTTCCAAACATGGACGATTTTGCATGGTTTCACCAACAAGTACTTTAAGAGGTGACCACTGACTTTGGGTTAGTTAAATTACCTGAATGTCCAGTACTTCTTACTTAACAATCTGTAAATGTGCTTCAGGTAGGTGGTAAGCGCAGAGCAATTTGTACTTCCCTAGGGGATTTTTGGTTTGGTGGGAGAGACCCTTTGCGTGACCCAGCATTTCTGAGAACACTTCTTCCTAGAAGTGTAGGAAAACTCAAAGAGACTTGTAGGGTCAAAGTACTTCTGGGATTAACCCCAGGAATGGAAAGTAAATCACTTCCTCTGGGTCCTTACAATTTCAGGTGGCCCCCATGGTGGGAGTATTGTGGTCCTTCTTAAACAAATGTCCATGATAGATGTGATAAGGTTTGAGGTGCTCCTTCTGATGAACCCTACAGTTTTAGTCACAGTTTTAGTCACTAATGACCTCTATAACAAGAAAGGGTCCATGCCACTGTTCTTGTCACTTCCTTACCAAAGTAGGAAGTACAACAGGACTTCAACTTCTGACTGGAATATGCATTGTTGCACCTATTGAGTGCAAAACCACTTCTGGTTGTCCTAAGCATGACAGATATGTATGTTCACCAGTTCACAAATTAGAGCCACCCTCTACCAGTTTCTTTGGATTAGTTGGGCTGACTTTGAATGTGAGTCATCTTGCCCCCCCATCTTCCTTTAAACATGTCCATGCAATCAAACATTTTCTTGCAGATACAAATTCAAGAGGGTGTGTCATTTTGTAAAGCCTTTCTGAGTCTTCTGGACAGTGAACAAGGAATTAGGTCATCCCATTTTCCCATCTTCAACTACCAGCCTATTCAGGTGGCTCTTTACAGTTTGGTTGAAGAGGCCAAGGGGCCATATTTTTGGCGACAATAGATAGAGGTTCAGAGAGTCTCGTTATTTAACAGGATCTTAACTTTCCTCAACAGGCTGGACATGAAGGTGAAACATTCATGGGTTAGGATCTCCCTAAAAAAGAAGGATAACAAGTGTTTACAAATTTGCTTGGTTGTGTTATTCTTCAGGAGGGGTTAGGGATTTTGGGTGGCATCATTATTTCTGACCAGTCTATAATGGTTGTCGGGTGCCAAATGCCACATAATGTCTACCACAACTCTAGAAAATGAGACTTCCTTGGATATCAGGATTTGGATAGGCACTCAACCCACAACTACCAAAGGGGTATTCTGACATACTTTGCAATTCTCACATCACCTCCTAAGCTGTTTAAAGATTCCTTGAAAAAATAATGGGTGTAATGGGCCAACTTGTATTGTGTTGGAAAGGGAAAGGGGTGGTAATAAGTGTTAGTAATATATGTGCATCATCTCCCATCATTCTGTTCTCCTTTGCATACAGTAATCCCTACTGTTCTACAAATAAGTGTTCTTGCTTTCCAATGAACTGTGCTTGCAGGTTTACATAGTTAACGGCCTGATGATGGAGACCTTGGTGTAAGGGTAGAGTTAAGCCACCCCCCTGCCCCATAAATTCTGGAATAATTCTTCTAGATTTTCCACCTATGGAATAAAACATTTTAGAGATTTGATCAGGCTGCTGGATGGAGAAGCAGTCAGGTGAGTTACTGATATGGAGTACCATTACTATTGCTGACCAGAATTAGGAGCGCTCCCCCCAGAAATTCCTCCCGGGATTTAGATTTGGAAGTCACTGGAGAGGAAAGTTCTGTCTCCACAGAGCATTATCAATACTCTACAGATAAAAACCTATCTGTGCTTGTTGTGCTTTGATTCTGTACTTTGGCCTAATAATGGAGCATAACTACTTTAAGTGGATGAGGTGGTGGGCACGTAACGACTCTGGGGTCAATCCTGTTAATCCCACTTCTGACAAACAACCAGAACGGCTGTTAGTGAGTTAGAAGACATTTGCAGAATTCATAGCAAGGCAAGTAGAGAGAAACTTGACCTCTGCCAAGTTATTTGGGTTCCTTAATGACAGACAGGTCTCCCTCAAGGACCAGATAGCAAGGAAGAAACAAACAGCTTAGTACCAATGTTCCCTCCTGTGAAAAATCAAGCCCTTAATCAGGGACGTCATTTCAGCAACATTCCAGGGGTAGCGGAAGTGACATCACACGACCCTTGATCCCCTGATGACATTACAGGAAGTGATGTCATTTGACCCCACCCTGAAGTGATATCACGGGAAGCGATGGAACACGACCTTTCACCCGTTGACAAAACAGGAACTGGCATCACATAGCATTGTACACTACGAAAAATATGGTTACGATATCACTATAATGTGATGTACATTTCATACAAGAATGGATCGTCATATGTATCATTAGGATCAGTGAGTATAGGCCCACATTACCAAATTACTGTGAATGCAAGCAGACGTCCATGACCAAATGATAATGATGTGTTATTATATAGCACTTACGCTTAAGCGCTTTATATAGAAAAAATATACACCCAATATCACCCAACCAGTGATGGTACTCATTTATCGACCTCAGAAGGATGAAAGGCTGATTTGAGGCATTTAAGAAAAGACTAAATCAGTGACTCACCCCCTGAAGTGTGCCTTAAATAAACCTTTAATGAGTGTAGCAATTATTGTATAGCATTCCAGAAAGACACATTATTTGGTATTCCTATTCTTTCTTATTTAGGGTCAGTGCTGAAAGTATTAGGGCCTCATTACACGGTAGGCGGAGAACCATGGCGCTATTAGCGCCATGGTTCATGCTGGTAAAATACCGGCACTGCCTTGGTGGAAAGGGGAATTACCGCCCCATTCCAAGGTTGGCGGGGCGGTAATTCCCCCTTCCACCATTGCCCTTCCCCATTCCCATTTTTGCCCCATAGGGCATAATGAGAATGGGGAAGGTGCTAATTACGGCACCGCAAATTGCGGTACCGTAATTAGCTCCCTGGGTCCCTTTGCGGGTTGGTTTTTAACGCCTGCAAAAAGCAGGCTTTAAAATCCCCAACCCGCAAAGGGACCTTGTAGTAAGGCGGTAAGGATTTACCGGTACCGGTAAAATACCGGTACCGGTAAACCCTTACCGCCTACCGTGTAATGAGGCCCTTAGACTTGTGGCACTCCTGTTCTTATTTGTCTTCTTTACAAATAAGGGCCTGAACAGGAATGCCGGCTACTCCAGAAGTAAAGAGCCACATGGTGCTTGTCACATTACAAAAGAAAAAAACGTTTTTCTTTTAGAGGTCGCAAGGGAGTTCACAGAGGTCGCAAGGGAGACCTCAGAGGTCGCAGTTGCGACCTCTGGCGACCCCTAAATGACGTCCCTGCCCTTAATTCCAGCAAATAACTCCAGATCTACTCTCCAAGTCTTGGTTCTCACCCACGTGCATGGTGTCAATACCATACTGCAAGGTTCGTGGCAACAGCGATGGCACCTCTGAGATGTATTCAACATGTTGCGGCATGACTCATCAAAGAGTTCCCCAAATTCGACTCTGTCAGACTAGTCCTCAACAAACTGTACTGGCTCCCACTCCAAGTATGTTTCACCTTCTAATCATGCTGCATAATCAACAAGGCTATCACCCGCGTGTCCCCAAACCACCTTGCTGTGAAGCTCAGGATCTCTGGAGGTCTACAACCCACCTGACTCAAGGATATGGCCAGACTTCAACTCCGTTGGTGCAGGAAGAGAAGAACCAGAAGACATACTTTCTCTGTCTATGCCTCCAGAATGTGGAAGCCCATCCATGTAAATACCAGACTTTCCCCGTTGCTTCTAACTTTAAGAAATTAACTCAAGACCCTCGTCTTCAAGCAATGGCTCCTCTTTAACATATAGTTCTTGACCTCCTCCACTCCTACCTACTGGGTCAGAAACTGTTATCTTGTGATCTGTTTCCCTTGCCATGGACTTAACCCTATGTCTCGTAAAAGCATCCCGTTGTTTCTCAAAACTAGATCAATGATTCATAAAAACCCTAACAATAATAATAATAATAATAATAATAATAATAATAATAATAATAATAATAATAATAATAATAATAATAATAATAATAATACTTTCTCATGACTGAAAGAATCATCTGGATGCAGTGTTTATTGTAAAAAGTGTGATTCATTCATGCTAAGACACAAGGCTATTGTTACAGAATGTTGTTGTACATATTTGAAATTATTTTGTGAGGGATGTATGAAGGGAGTGGAGGAAGCCAAGGTCACAAACATGTTAATTTCATTGTTATTCTTACTTGGTAATGCATGATTTGTTTGTGAATACACAGTGTACTCAGAGACATTGGGCCTCATTACGACTTTTGCGTAATGGGTTAACGGGCTCCGCGAATGGAAGCGGACACGTTAAATGCATTACGCAAAATTACAAGGTCCCCTCGCGGGACCCGGTAAGGACGCCTGGTAAAACCAGGCATCGTTGCCGGGTCCCGCAAGGGGACCAGGGAGCTAACAACGGGCCGGTCGTAATCGGCCCGTTGTTAGCTCCCTCCCCATTGAGCCCTATGGGGGCTCAGATGGGAATGGGGAGGGACGGGGCCGGGTTCCCAGAGGGAGAAATTACTGGGCCCTCCAAACTCAGAATGGCCTGGTAATTTCCCATTCTGGGAACCCTGACCCGGACCCAGTTTTGGTGGCAGCCATGCCGCCAATATCGGCATGGCTACCACCAAAGCCGTAATGAGGTCCATTGATTCAACAAAATACAAGTGGTAGCAGAACTGACATCAAAAATAGCTGATTCACCCACCGGATGACATCACAGGGAGTGATGTCACATGACCTGTGCCTTGGATGGCATCAGTTCCTCTTCAACCCTGGTGACATCACAGGAGGTGGCTTGCATGCGTAAAAAAAGGTACATAAATGTACAATTTTTAAAATACCAAATAGGTATGAAAGCAGACAGGAATATTTTAGATACCAACCATATTTTAACAAGACTGCTTCCTTCATATGCCATGAATGGGCTCATGATATGATAGGGTTAGACCCAATATAATCAACATAGGCCGAGGCACAGATAAGCCACTTCAGCATTTGATGGTTAATTACTTCCATATTATGCCAATTATAGCTACATGTAAGGTATTGTCATTACATGATAGAGCACCTTCATTGCCAGTTGCAGCAATATAACAGTATCCAAAAATCCAATAGATGTACGTCACTAACAGTTCACAGTTGCTTTAATGCTATAATTCATGATAATGATTTGTTATTTATTAGCATTTTAACCAAAGCGCTAGACATAGCAAAAGTTTACATACAATTATCATCCGAACTGAAGTTGGTATTCATTTAGCAACCCCAGAAAAATGAACGGCTGAGTTGGGCTTGCTGGGATTCGAACCTGTAACCTGCAGATCACATATAGATTACAGCAGTAAGTGCTCAAATCACTGAGCTATTCTACCGCTTTGCTATTAAAAATTCAATGCCACAGTAAGAAAACATGTCAAAACTGGCTGCACAATGCAGGCCTGACACTTAATAACACATATTATGTTTGCTGCAGCCTTGATGATTCACATAAAAAAAATGCCATGTCACAGTCAGACATACCTAGACTGGCTTCACCAATACCAATCTAGCCACGCAATAACACTTCTCTTGCTTACTTTATCATAAATAGCCAGAAAAACATACAATACCACAGTAAGGAAAAGCTAGACCAGCTCCACCCAAATTCCATTCTAGGCAGGTCGTTACACTTATCATGATTGCTTTATAAGAGAGGCCCAGTACTATAAGAGAGGCCCAGTAATGTCAAGCTACGGTAAGAAATGGCTAGACTGGCTAGACCAAAATACAAGCCTAGCCACGTAATAGTACTAGTGATGCTTACTTCATTATATATGCCCAGAAAAATATGCCATGACACAGTAAGAAATGGCTAGACTGGCTGTACACAAATGCCAGTCTAGCCACCAATAACACATATCATGCCTGCTTTATCATTGAGGTACATTATGTATGTGCACCACCCTATTCTCTACCCTTCTTACATTTCCCCTCTCCCTCCCATTCTCCTCCTACAACCCCGAAATCAGCTTTTCTGCCCAGCATTACTTCCACGTTCCTCTTCCTCATCCCAGTACTTATGTATGGGGCAAGGTGCTTCATAGGCAAATACTGGGATGAGGAAGAGTAGGACCAGGAGTAATGAAGATTAGTGGTAAGTAATCCAGGTATTGAACACAAGCACACCCATTCATAGACCATACACCATCTCATTTACACGTGTACCCTTTCACCATTCACTCACACATGCACACCCAACCACCCATACATCATGCACTCGCACATTCCCATAAATTACAAAATATATAAAGGTGTGTGCAACGTGGGCCTTAGGTTTGATCCGACCTTGCTGAGCTCTAGTATTTGTAGTTCATTAAGGTGTAGATTAATTGGTCCAAGATCACAGGTTAGTGTTGAGGTATAGCCCATACCTCAATTGTTTTGTAGAGAAAAGGGGGATAACCTGGATTTCTTGCCTTTGTTGGTTCCAAAAGATATTGATTTTCCACGCAGATTTATGCTTTCTCGTGCTTGGTTGTGAAAGGGTTTGTTTATTTAGTTTTTTGTAAAACCCTTAGTTAAAGGTACAGACGGGCTTCTTATGTCCCCATGTGGTCAGCCGACACGTGTGAAATACATCATACCTTTTTAGACATGTTAGAGTGAGTTCCATCATGAGGATTAATGAGAACGGGTGAGAGAAAGGAGAGAGGGAGAGAAGGAAAAAGGCAAGGTCAGCATGGGATCTAGGTAAGAGCAGGATAGTTGCATTGTTGGGATTAATGTTCCTCTTACCTATGGATTGTGGTCCGGTGCCCCATGTGGGGTTCTGGTAGGGAATTGGGTTGGTCCTGTATGTACAGTGGCTCCTGATGAATAAGGATGATAGAATGGGTTAGTTTGGTGGTGATCAGGGGATCCCTCGTCCTATGGGCTGGTGGATGCTAGCTGTGCCTGGGCCATACGGTAGTGACAGGCTCCCTGATGATTGGGGGTTGCCTGTGAGGCGGTGAGCCTGCTGGTAGGCTGGGCCGGTATCCCTTCCATCTTGTGCCTAGTGGTGCTAGGGCGGTGCAACTGGCTTGTGTGGTGGTTCCATGTGTGTGGTGGTGCATGTGTATTTGGTGGTAGCAACTCCTGCTGTGCCTTCGCAAGGTGGCAGTGCCAGGTTTCTTGTGATGGTGGTAGAACTCGATGTGTGGGTCTTGTGAGTTAGCTGGAGCATTGGCAGTGCATCTGCTATTCCTACTGTGTTGTTAACTTTGCATGGCGAGTGCGCACGTGAAGTAGATGGTGGCCGGTTTGATGCATTGGCGGTTCTACATGCAAAGAGCTGTCACAGGAAAAGTGTGATCCACACTATACCACAAGGTGAGTACATTAGAGGGAAAAGAAATTGCAACAAAGAAGAACACTTTGAGGAAGAATGTAATCTACTTGATCAAAGATTCAGAAACAGAAGCTACACCAACAAAAACCTCACAGAAGCAAAACCAAAAACAGCTGCTATACCAAGGGAGAGACTACTAACCCCAATAAAGAAAACAGCAACCACAGAGTCAACAATCAGATTCGTAACCAGGTACAACATGGACAGTTACAAAATACAAAGAATACAGGCAAAACGTTGGAACCTGCTACTAATGGACATACATATTAGACCTTGCCTAAAACCATATCCAAGTCTACCAATCAGCAGAGCCCTGACATTATGCAACATACTAAGCCCATATTTTCTATCTCAGAAAAATATCACAGCAAAAGATTGGCTCAGCTGTCAGATAACGACTGGCTTTACAAAATGTGGCACATGCTTGATGTGCAAATATGCAACACAAACCAAATGTGCAACTTTCAAAGACTGTCCACCATTCAAAATCACAGACCCCTTAACTGTAAAACTAAATATGTAATTTATGCACTTATATGTGCATGTGACAAAGTATACATAGGGAGCACTATCCGGGAGGTCCAGATCAGGATAAGAGAACACATGAACAGCATTCACTCCCAGGACCCAAAGCTGCCCTGGCCAACCATTGGCAGAGGAACCACCAGATGGAAGACAAGAGCAAGATAAGATTTATCAGGCTACGGACAGTGAAGATGGGAGCGAGATGGGGCAATAGAATGTTGAGCCTACGACAGGAAGAAGCAAGAATCATCTGTCATTACAGATGTGTAAAAAATGGTCTAAATAGAGAACATGATTACAATGTATTTCTGTAACAGTCACTGCCCAACTCCTCCCTTTCTTCCTTGACTCCTTCCTGCGCTCTTCCTGACCACCCATCTTTGCATAAAAATAACAAAAACACGTCAGGGAACCTGTGTTCTGCACCACACAGCCCTAACCTAGTCAAACAATCAGGCCCTGTGCCAACCGACTGCACCAACACCCGGTCCATCAAAAGGACAGCCTACATTAGGCCCCAGCACCCAAAACAGGTGAGACAAGACACCATTCGACTTCATCACCCAGAGCCAAACACTATGGAAAACTGATCTCCTATGATATCCCAACCAAACAATGGTCAATCACCCACGTTACATCCAGACTCACCATATTCGTCCTAATATAGTATTGGCAATCCATACCAATACTATCCTTAGTAAGGCAATGGCCATTAACCCCCAGGAGTCAATCGACTCCACAATTTCCTGCCCAACAGCCCCTGCACCTCCATTGCAACTGGGATGGCTCTGCCACCCCCCATCCCCTCACCCATGTACCCTGTATCGGGTGCACCGTGAGATTCCCCCATCACATCCCCCAGTGCTCCTTCACCCCCAGTGCACATGCGCAAACATTAAAGTGTCCAACTCAGTGCGCATGCGCATGAGAGACTAGATTCGCTAGTCACCTTGCGCATGCGCAGTACTCTCCTTGATGGCTCAAAATGAGTCTGCTTGTTTCATGGCCGCAGCTGCAGGACTCGAATCTAGCAGCACAGATGAAAACCCAGGTAAGCTTCCAAGCACATACGGAATAGGCCCCCCAGGACCTGCTGGCATGGCAGGCCAGCCGCCACCAGGCCCAGAGAGGATCCCCTCACCTTAGGGATTAATCGCCCTGGAAACCACCCACGTAGGCACCTTCAACACGTGGAATAACCACATGAAAGGACCACCTTCATGATATATCTAGGTGCACGCCCATGCACACCACACCAGTGGCCCTCATAATTATATTAGGGCAACGGCCACGTAATAGCAAGGACATTGCGCCCCAATGCAGCCAACCGACCACCATCTACTTCACGTGCGCACTCGCCATGCAGAGTTAACAACCCAACAGGAACAGCAGATGCACTGCCAATACACCACCTAGCTCACAAGACCCACACATCGAGTTCTACCACCATCACAAGCAACCTGGCATTGCCACCTTGCAAAGGCACAGCAGGAGTTGCTCGCACCAAATACACGTGCACCACCACACACATGGAACCAACACACAAGCCAGTTGCACAGCCCTAGCACCACTAGGCACAAGACGGAAGGGATAACACCCCAGCCTACCAGCAGGCTCACCACCTCACAGGCAACCCCCAATCATTTGGGACCCTGTCACTACCGTATGGCCCAGGCACAGTTAGAGTCCACAAGCCCATAGGACTAGGGATCCCCCCATCACCACCAAACGAACCCATTGTATCATCCTTATTACCACAGGGCCCATCAGGAGCCACTGTACATACAGGACCAATCCAATTCCCCACCAGAACCCCACAGGGGGCACCGGACTGCAATCCATAGGTAAGAGGAAAATTAATCCTGAAAATACAACTATCCTGCTCTTACCTAAATCCCATGCTGACTTCGCCTTCTTCCTTCTCTCCCTCTCTCCTTTCTCTCCCCCATTCTCATTAACCCTCACGATGGAACTCACTCTAACATGTCTAAAAATGTTTGATGTATTTCATAACACTACAATTCTCACCCAAAACCATGCACTTTGCACATATGCTATGTGTACTATTTCACATCAATGTCACAAAAAACCACAAACTGTCACGATATATGATTTTGAATATGTATTAGCCTGGAGAAGCAACTACGGGTCGAAGCACGTGTTGGCTGACCACATGGGGACATAAGAACCCCGTCTGTACCTTTTAACTAAGGGTGTTACAAAAAACGAAATAAACAGACCCTTTCACAACCAAGCACGAGAACGCATAAATCTGCATGGAAAATCAATTTCTTTTGGAACCAACAAAGGCAAGATATCCAGGTTATCCCCCCTTTTCTCTATTACATAATATATATAGACACGTATATTACATAATATACACACACACATTATATAATATATACACTCTTACACATAAAAAATATATTTCCTTACCTTCCAGAATCTGTTGCTCCTCTTCTACAGCTAGGTCTCTGGCTCTCGTGCTCCAGAATGCACACAAGGATCCAGCTCTGGTTTATGCCATGCGCAGAAGAGCAGAGGATGCAGAGTCTTCATATCATGGGTGTTGGCGGGAGGGAGCATGGTTTTAGGAAAAAAACAATTATTTTATAACTCACTCTGACATAAAAAATTAATTATTTGTGTTAAGTAAACCATAACGGAAATAATGTATTTCTGAAGTCAGAGTGAGTACAAAAAGAGATTATTTCTTTTTGAAATCCAAGCTCCCCCATAACCATGGGTCGCAGAGGCAGTGCCAGGGGTCACAGTTGCAATCCTTGGTGAACCCCAAATGACATCCCTGATTGTGCTACACAGACCGATCAACAGAGGAGGCTTTTTCAGATAAAGAATAGAGAGTGCATTGACTGG
Source organism: Ambystoma mexicanum (assembly GCF_040938575.1). Lineage (NCBI taxonomy): Eukaryota > Metazoa > Chordata > Amphibia > Caudata > Ambystomatidae > Ambystoma > Ambystoma mexicanum. The sequence goes on from NC_090932.1 coordinate 1,345,032,340, forward strand.
AACAGCTACAACTGAAAACCATTTTGTGCAATTTCTGTTTTTCAGTGTGTTCTCTGGCTATCCATTGCCAATCACTTGAGTGCTGAGGGGCTTACATTTAAGGTCTAAATTAATTAAAATCCATTAGGATGATATTAGAATGGAACATATAATATTACTATTCTAAGACGTGTTTAGATTTTTCTCAATTGTGTAAAACATGTAAAGCACTTGTTTTTTATTTTAACACCTAAGTCCACACCCGCCTAAAGCTAGGCAATCTGCCCCATGTGTCTTCAGGTACATGAATTGGCCCCAAACAGATGAACCTGTCAGTGAAAGAAATTCTCTCTGTTGCCTAAAATAGATTTTTATTTATGTGTGTATTTATTTATGTTTATTGTCTCTAGTTCAAAGAACGTTCAACAGACAAATAATCAACCACATACATTTTCAGACAACATACATACAAATGTCATATTCAAATACAGGCCAAAATCACATAACAAATATATAAAAACTAGTGAAAATCAATCACTCAGCCTAATCTATAAAATTTAAAACAATTTCAGAGATCTAAACATTTTCCCTGTGATTATCAATGTACCACACAATTCAAATTTTAAATAGATTTAGAACATACAGCCAAATTCAGTAAAGTTCGATGTGCAGAGAATAGCAGCCAGAATTGAGGCAAATATTGCAAAAGTCCAGACATGTAATTTCATAGTAATCTCTAACAAGTTTTCCCAATTGCACATATGCTTCCCAGTAATCAGCACTGAGTCATTATGTACCTAGCTGTTTCGATTAGATGCTGCAGCCAACAAACGCAACAACTTCTTTTATCAGGAGGAACCTTATACTTAGGACCTATCATAGCTACGACAGAAAGTTGGTTTATACGAAGCATTAGGATTAATTTCTGGACGCCAGGATTTGGGCACCGTAACAAATACAGCTGTGCAGTCATATATTAATGAACCACCATGGATACTTCTTGGTAAGAGTTCAGTTTTCTTAAGTGGGCATAATTAGAATTCCAATCCCATTAATCTGTCTTTTTTTCCAAAGAATGTCTTAATTAGATAATATGAATTGCCACAGTTACTTGGAGGTGCCCATCCCACATGTTCAAAAAAGCTTTATTCAAGTTCTCGAACACGTGAAATTCATCAGAAGCCTCGGCATTACAATGGTCAACAGTGACAGACAGCAGGGTACTGTTACGCTCACCTGGACCCCACAGGGGTGTCGATCGGACCCGGACAGCTGCGGTCTCCTTCAATGTGATGCCTAGTGCAGAGATGACTGTCTGGACTGGCCCGCCTAGTCTTGTCTGCTGGACCCGAAGAAGTATTTTCCTGCAAGTGGAAACAGGGATTAACCACCTGTGGGTTTTAGTGATGGCCTCCCAACTGTTCTCGCTCTCCTCCACTAATCACCTCCGATATCCCCTTAGTAACATCACCTTATGTTCGTAAAAGATGAGCTCTCCATCCTGCGTGTCTTGCAGGGGCGCGTAGATACCAGTTACTTCACTGGTTTGAAGGCGTTGGGAGAGTTCCGGTAAGTTTTGACTCTGAAGTCCCTGGCGGGATTGGTATCAAGTTCAAAGATTTCAATGTGCCCGATGTTCACTCGTGTCCCCTTCCTTCTTTAAGTAGCAAGTGTTTGTGAGAAGAAGGTCTCGTAGCTGCTGCTGGCGTTCAGGTAAGAGTCTGTGTTACCCAACGCTGTCCGGTAACTATTGCATGCGTTAACGTGTTGGTTTTCTCCCTCTTTACAGATGCGGCATATGAAAATGTGGAGAGTTATGGAATAATACCACCGGTGGTAAGTCTATGGTGGTAAGAGGTTGTAATTGTTGATTCCCTTGGCTCACTTTGTTTTTTCTTGTGTCCCCTAGGTGCCGGATTATGGTGAAGAAATGATGGAGACAGTGCCAGATCGAAAGATGCTGTGAGAACTGGTGAGTATGGCGCCGTGCTGGAGCTGGCGAAGCGACGCGTGCAGGACTGATGTACTTTCCAGGTCCGGAGATGAAATGGTTCCGGAATTAGGTGAGGAATTTGAAATAAGTTTGTTTTCTAACCTTGTCCTTTTCTTCTTCTTTATTCTAGGAGCTCCGGATTCGAGGCGGGCGTGGCAGAAGACTGGATGCTGGCTGCAGGCACGCGGGCGTGGCAGAAGACTGGATGCTGGCTGCAGGCACGGTGAGCGTCACGCTGCTGGATGCAGAATAACGCGAAGCAAGTGCTGCTGTTCGAGTGTGGTTTAAATAGCCTCCAAAGTAGTTCCAGGTAGGAAGTTCCCTAGAGCCACGCCTGAGTAAAAAATAGTCCCTGTAACAAAATAGTCCCATCCAGGCCGCATGTAGGATTGGACTCTTTTGCAGCATGGTCTGCCTCAGGTAAGTAAAGTCTATGAGCCTGGCGCCTATGGCGCCAGGACTGATTTCTATGATGAGCCTGGCGGCTAAGGCGCCAGGACTGAACCCAGACAGCCCCTAGCCGGGGCTGCTGAGGTTTAAACAAATGTCTGGATGCCTGCACCCGGAGCTGAGGGCCTTGGTCCTGATGCCCGGGGGTAGGCATCATGACAGGTACTTTTTGTAGAACAGATAGCCTTATTGTAGAGGTCCCCAGACTTTTCAATGCTATACCACAAAGGGATATCAGACCCAATTCTAATGAAGATACTCCATTGGAAGAGTAGATGTGAGATATATGTTACTCCAAAATGTCTGCTCTAAAATGTTTAACCAATAGAGGTCTTTCAATGTCAAGGCTTCGAGGCCATATAAAATAGCAGGGCAGAAACTCTGTTTATGAAGTTTAAGTATGCCTGCAAGACTAAATCCTGCACTTTGCTTCACAAAGTTATCAAAAAGTATGCAAAGATGGCCTGCTTTCATTCTTTAAGAATCAACTAGCTTTGCATAAGCATCAGTTTTGCTAATCTTAATGCCCAAATAGATATAAATATCAACATATTCAATGACTAAATCCTGCTGTTTGCTTTTCAAAGTTATCAAAAATTATGCAACGCTGGGCAGCTTTCCTTCTTTTAGAATCAACTAGCTTTGCATAATCATCAGGTTAGCTAATCTTAATGAGATAAATATCATCAGACTCAAATATACCAGTTGATATAATCAATACAGGTCTATCAATCCGTTTGCAAGCAAACTGCATGGCTTTAGTCTTTTTCATGTTAATCAATAGTTTATTCTCACTAGTATATCGCCTGATTCTTTCTAAGTCCTCGACATCCCCATAAAAGTGTGGTTGTAATGGGTCAGGTTGACACCATAGGAGAGATATACCATGGGCCTGATTCATGGAAGCATTTTATAATGAGTATGAGTATCCCGCATATTTTAGGAGGGCAATTTGCTACTGCACGAAACCTAACAGACAAGTCACCAAGATAACAGTTGAAAAAACAAAATTGGCAGTAGGCAGCCTTGCTTGACTCCTCTGTTAATCTGAACAGGTGCAAAAGTCCATCCTTCATTATTTAGCCTAACTTGGACCACCATATCTTTGTGCAAATGTTTTACAATATGTAGAAAATCATGTGGGCAACCCATTTTCTCATCTTATCCCTCAAACAAGTACATCTGACACTCTCAAAGCAGTCCGGAAGTCTACAAGATAGCATATAGTATCGGGTTGCCCCTGCATCTGGCTTTAATAGTCAATCTGTCTGATATTCTGAGAAGTTGCAGACCCTTGACTTAAACCAGTCTGAAAAGTGACTAAGACGTGATTCCTATCCACCGCTGAAATTAACACAAAAGAGGCAAAAATCTTACTGGTCACATCAATCATAGACAAAAGTCTATAATTAGCTGGCAACGTGTAGGGGCATTTTTTTATAAACAGGAATCAGAATAGATTGACACCAGGATTCTGGTATAATACGATCAGTGCAGATTTTGTCATATAATGTTGTGAGTAGCCCAGACCACATCACAGGGTCACTTTTGAGAACGACATTGGCTTGTTCATTAGAACCAGGAGCCCTAGAAATCTTTTATTTCGGAATATTGCTCAGAACACTCTCTCTGTCAATAGAGATAGACGAGGCATTGGAATTAAATTCTCCTAAATGAAAACCTTCCAAGAATCCTCACCAATGGGATTAGTCACAGGATTATGTTCTATGCCCTTAACAGTGCTCAGCATCTGCCAAATAGACCTAACATTACCACTTCTTAAGACTGCAAACACCTGTTGCATTTTTAATAGAATTCTTCCACCACTTTACTCAGTTGCGATACTTATTCTTTATTTTTTTTTAATAGTCCCAAATGTACCCAAAGGCGGGAATCTCTTATTCTTAATAACCCTAATTGCATGCACATACAGTGTTTTGCATCTTTTATTTTCTTGTTGAAGTCTTTCTTTTTGCTTTTAGTATCAAAGGCTTTGTAATAACCAGTACAGACCCCTATTTAGCAGTCAAACCCTTGAACCAACGTCTTGTTTCATTTACCATCTTCCCCTGCAGCAGATTGAAGAACAGGTGGATATCCTGCAAGACAAATATCTTTACCCTTTTCAAGTTCTCACAGGTCCATGTTGCACGGTTACCTGAGTAATTTATGTCAACATAACCTATGTTAGGGGTAAGAGGCCCTTGATGGTCAAATTGGAGCATGGGAGTCAATGCTACATGATTGCTATATAAATTAGCTTTTAAAACCAAGACATTGACATATTGTAGAAGCTCATGGCTTCCAAAAAAATTGCCTAAAGTTACTATAACATTGCTCCAAGTATAACCATCGGGCAATCACCTATAGTCTGCACAGTTTGCAAAGTAAATTCCCAGTCACTCAGGTACTCCAGCCAGACCCCTCCCTGACAGTTTGAGACTTGCTGAACCAGCCCACTCTTTGCAACCACATTTCCACTTTCTAAACAGGTTTTCTTATATGTGCACCTTGCACTAAGTTCTCCCCCTCATAAAATCTTCTAATTGTTATGGCCACAGACCCAACGTGTCATAATGGCAATGATAATATAAAAAAGTTCTACAGTATGTACAGCACCATGGGGGGTCATACACATTAATCACTAACAGACAGTGGGAAGACTTGGCAGAACCGATCTGCACTTCCACAGCTAAGGATGGGAACACAGAGAACCATCAGCAGAGACGGGTCCTGAGAGGATATTTGCCTCAAGTTGTTTCTGTTGCAGAGGTCAGGCAGCAGAAAGCGTGAGAAGAGAATGCTCGCCCATTTAAAATCTGTTGTGGAGAGGTTTCAGAGCAGGAAGCAGAAGCAACGAGGGAGGTGAGCCTCACCAGTGGTTCCAGGTGGCTGGGTTGCACCTGAACTTCCCCGGGGCAGCAGAAGCTCCAAAGTCAAGTGGCTTGAGTGAAGGAGGGCCAGAAGAGGCTGATCGCCTGACAGCAGGAAGCAACAACACCAGAAGACCTGAGAACACCAAGTGGAGGGGGAGCGAGTGACTAACTCAGTGAGTGTGTGGTGTGCGAGTGACTCCAGAGCAATCCAATGCTTTCTGTGTGTTCTCAGCCAGCTGATTCTATCACGTGCAAGTGAAATAAGTCCCATTTACAATTCTGAATATCTGTTTAAATGCAGCAAAATGTACATTTGTTGAAGCAGAATGAATATGCAAGCAAGCGTGTGATTTAGTGGAAGGCCCAAAAACCCCTTTGCCAAGCTTATTAAGGCCTACCAGCAATATCAAAGCCAAGAGTGTTCACAATATCAAGACCATAACCGTTGTTTAAGGCAATAGTGGAAACATCGGGGTACCGAAGAACTGTAAAACTTGATATTCATATGTTGTGAAGTACAGATCACCAATTGACATAAACACACATTTCCAAAGCCAAGACAGAAGCAGAGTGATACCATCTCCTGGTTACTATTGGGTTGTTGGTGTAGAGTGGAAAGAAAGGTGGCACACAGGCTGCCCTTCTGGAGAAGATTATCCAGAGGGAGAGGAGCAAAGTTGCCAAGCAATGCTAAAAAGCACTAAAGTGGTTCCATGTTTCCCTGAAATTGCTTTAAAAGAAGAATACCACAGAAACCTTGTGCAGTTGTTGTTCTATGTTGGAAGTTACCACTTAAGCACACTTTGCTATTTTGTAAAACACTAAACAGGCTGACGAGTATACCCATGTAACAAAGTTGTGGAAGTAAAATGCCTGGTACAGGAGTCAACCAGGTAATAGTAAATAGAGTGTTGAACTGTGGTTATGACAAAGACAACTCATTTAACTTACTGTGGAGAAGACATTTCTTCTTCCAAAATCCAAATTGTGCCACATCATCTTGACAAAGACACTTGTTGTTTAAACCTGTTGTTACTCCAGGAGGAATTGGAACTCACTATTTCTTTTGAAATCAAAGATGTGGCTAATTATCCTGACAAAGACAACTGTTGGTGTTTGTACCTGCTCTTAATCGAGGAGGAGTTGGAATTATATGATATGATTGGTTAATTATAAGGCACTTAATACCAGAGTTTTCTGAGCGCGGACTAGGGGATCGAACCTGTGTTGCTCCATATCGTCTTGCTTCCAAGGGGAGCACGTCGCCCCTGAGCAATTCTCCCAAGACAAGAATATATGTATTCTGTCAAAATCAAAGTTGTGGTAAACATCTTGATAATGACAGTTGTTGGTTATTTGAAGAAGACAAACATAAAACCTGTTCTTACTCCTGGAGGAGTTGGAACATATTATTTCGTTTGTTACATTGTGGATACGACAGAAGCGTTGTTATCGAATTTGAATCATTATACACTGTGTTGGACCTTTGTAGCAAACCAGGATTTCCTGATTTCTTTTGAACTGTGGAGCAAAACCTTTTTCAGACCTGGGAAAGGGGAATTCACACAGGTTATTAGAAGAGACAATGCCAATATTGTGAATGTGGTTGTATGCTATATATACTTTTTGAATTGAACTGCCATGCATTTCCTTATTTCTTTATTGAATGGAGAAGTGTGAGGGGCAGAGTTCCTTTTGTTAGAGTGTTTCCATTAGTTTATTTTAGGCAGGAAAATCCTCATCAGTGAGACATTTATCCAACCTTTTTATGTAACAAAATGGCAAAGGTTGAAAAGTCTTAACAAAGTTGTCCACCTCACATTTCTGACCGTTCACAAGTGATTCAACATTGATTCTGTGAAAATGCATTAACCACTAAAACAGTGCAAAGTTTCATTGGTGGATACATTGTTTTCTTCAGACCTTAGTCTGCAATTCAAAAAACCATTTGCTATCACAGAACTATCAGGATCTTGGATTGAAGCAATATACTGAATATGAGGCCCACATCTCAGAGATACAATAACTACATAGAGTGATGGATGAATCAACTAAACATAATGGTTTATGTCAAACTGACAATGAAGAGAACTGGAGTCAATATTCAAACTTTCTTTTGGTCTTCGCTGACTTTCTGGATCTCCTCCCTTTAAAAAAACACCTTCAACAGCTTCCCCTAAGTAATCGATTAGTCTGTATATATAAAAACCTTCACAGAGAACAGCTCATTCTCGTTGCTGTAGTCCTCCTCATAGCCCATTGTAAAGATGGCCTTGAGTTTCGAGGTCTGTAAATGATCACCCTTTTTAAGGGGCTTTCTTGCCTCCTTTTCAAAAAATCTTTTTGCATTAAGATTTTTCCAGACCTCAGAGGAATTCTGGGGTGTTACAGTTAGAGGATGTCGTGGGTCAGAAGGAGGACACTGTCTTTGACTTTCGATTTAAAGAGATTTTTGATCAACAAAACAATGAAAACTCCTATCTTTCCCTGAGCTATGGATATTCCCCACTTAACAAAACTAAGTAAGGTGCTTGTTTGTTGTCGGTGCAAGTCCCAAATCAGATTCATTCCGCTTTCCAAAACTACGCTATTCTGGCCCTACCATTATAATAATAACTAAAGTACATGATAATGAAACCCTTCTACTGTTGCTGGGTCTTCCCCAAGCTCAGTATAATGCGGAACACATTGTTATTTCTTTGCCACCACGCCCATTAATCTATACAGTTCATCTACTGGACTCTCTCAGTTTTCAGGATGGTTCTCCACTTGGTTTTTCTTCTTTCTCTCTTGTTCTACTGTTCTGTAAGTTATCCTTTTCCTTTCATAGGATCTTTCAATATTTCTCTTTTTACTCTCACAAAATTCTTTTGTGTCTTTCGTATATTCCTTTAACTCTTGTTGAATACAAACAGTAAAGTTCCAACGCTTTTTCTCACTTACTTTTAGTACCCCATTAATACTGGGATGAGTAGCAAAGTTCCATTAACCTTCATCCCTTTTACTCTGTACTTCCGCTATTTCATCTTTACTGTGACAAATAGGAAGGTTCCAATAATGATTGCCTCTTCTTCTTGGTAGTATTATAACTTGTAGCTGACTGTGCCCAGTTGTTGTATTCCAGTAACCTTTACTATTCTTACTAGGTAACTTTAAATCATCTTGTGTACTAGGACGAGTATGCGTGTCCCAGTAATGCTTATCATTTTCTCTCTCTATCTTTAAAGCTTTGTTTCCCAGTAATGGTTATTATACTCCCTCAGTATCTTTAAAGCTTGTTGTGTTCTGAGACGAGTATGCCTGCCCCAGTAAGGTTTACTGTTCATCCTTGTTCCTCTCCCTGGTCTTGCGTTCTCCCCCTCACCTCTGGTTTGCTGGGGTAACACCACTGCAAGGACTGGTGATTCTTTCTTTGCATGTTATACTTCTTACACACAGTGGACACCCCCATATAAACTGATTCATTTTTAAGAGGGGCTTATATGCCACTTGCATAACCTACATAATTTTAAACATGCATTGTTTTACTCCTTTCCCAACCCTTAGTTGGGTTGATGGCTGTATTAGATGGATTATTTTTACAAGGCAATTACGCCTCAACATGAAGCATATTTTATGTAGAAATGTACCTGCATTTGATATTTCTGACATTTCTAAACATTCAACAGCCTCCTGCTGCGGGTCAACAATTGTATGCCCGGTGCACCATTTGTGAAAGTGTTGTTTTAAACACAGTTTCACCACTATAGCTGTGAAGCCCTGAATGGTTGAGATTTCAGCCCATGTCACAACTTGTGTGGCCCCATCATCTTTAACATTATTGGTCTCCATTTACAAGATGCATTGCTTACCACCCAGTTATTGGGTTTCACCAGGTTTTCAATTTGATTTGTGCAGAAAACACAATATGTATTGACATTGTCTGCTGCAGTTTGGCTCTCCTCATTGCAGTCCTTTTGATCAGCAAGAGGCTGTAGACAAAAACAAAAATGCATGGTTTTAACTCAGGGTTGTCTGTCACACCCCTAATTAGGGACAAGCAATTGCTTTAAAGAAATACCCAACGGCTGCACTCCACGACTACTCATTGAAGGAAAAGATCCTGCAGGCGGCAAAGAAAGAGATTCAAATATCATACAATGGGCCAGAAATGTTCTTGTTACAGGACCTCACCCAAAGTACACTGATCAAGAGGAGGCAGATGGCCCCAGTCCTCAGACTCTTAAAGGACAAAGACATTAAATATAGATGGACATTTCCATTTGGGGTGATATTTGAATGGCAGGTGAAGCAAAGACGGATTGGTTCCTATGATAAAGGGGTGAGACTACTCGGCATTGAGGAGGAGGAACACAACATGAATGGCTCTGGGCAGTGGAGACAGGATAAGCCTAGGAGTCGGGAATGGTCAACGACAAAGGCCAAAAGAATCAAGAAAGGGGGATATGAGCTTCAACTGAAAGGCCCGGCAATCTGAGGACGACAGGAGGAGAAGTGAACATCTGCAAAGAGTCAGGTGAGGGAATATCATAGAAAGTACAGGGGGGCATCAGTTTAGGAGACACGTCTGCGGAGTGCAATTAAAGAGAGAAAAGATGGAAGTCCCGGGTGAGGGGGTGGACTATTGGGAAGGGGCGTGGAAGGTCCCACAGGTGCGTATGCGGGGAGGAAAAGGGGCTCAGACCTTGAGGGGGTGATTTGATGGGGGCTAGAGGTGGTTGAGCACTCCTAGCTATTGCGAGTAAGAGGGGGTAAGAAGCAGAGAGGGGAGAGGTCAAGGGGGACAGAAAAGGAGAGGGGGAAGGGAAGGCAGGGGTTTAGAAAGAATGAGCCGGGAGCGCTGCGTAGCAACTCCAACACAAAGAATAATGTATAATGCTAGAGGCCAGAAGGTTATTTCCATAAATATCAATGGCATTAACTCTCCTGTGAAGAGGATAAGAATGGAGCGATTTCTACAGTGGGAGGGACCAAACATAGTCACCTTGCAGGAGACACATGGTCAGCTCCGAGACCGGGATATGGTGGAAATACAAGGGTACCAGCAGATATATCAAGCAAATGAAAAGTACAAGAAGGGATGGGTACTGATAGCTCTTAGGAACAAAATTGACCTTTCATTAGAAGGCATGGAGAATGATTACCTGCGGGGGTATGTAGCGCTAAACATTAAAGGTAGGGATGAGGGACATACTAATGCCACCGTATACGCTCCCAACCAAGGCCAGGACCACTTCCTCAAAGCATCCCTAAGCAAGTTAGAGAAGTTTGCAAAGGCCCCCCCTAATACTCACTGGGGATTTTAACTTGGCGTGGGATCCGGACAAAGACAGAAGCAGGAGGACACATGGGGTTTAGGGCAAACCATCGAAGGAGTTAATGACAAAGCTGGACGGGCTAGGTGTGGTGGACATATGAAGGGAGAGGGAGGGGGACAGGGGACAACTGGAGCTGATCCAGGCACGAGTTGTGGAACGTTCCCTTCTTTTTCTGAAACATAAATACTATGTTAAAGACTATCTTGAAAAGAAAACTGGAGGGAGGGGGGACAAGTACAGAAACGTAGGATATTGCCCAGGAATTTGGCAAATTCTCCTCAGAGCAGTACATCTCAGAAGGGACCTCCGAGGGGGAGCAGAGAGGTTACCTGGCCAAATATCTGTGCAGGAGAGAGTAGCACTCGGCCAGGAGATAATAATGGAAGAGGTGAGGAGAGCTATCGCTTCGCTACCTCTCAACAAATCTCCTCTACCGCCGGATTCACCACTTAGTTCTACAAGGCCATTAGAGAATCCTTGCTCTTGTACATGGTCCTATTTTTTTACGAATTCGGAAGAATAGGAAAAAATGCCCCATTCACAGAAGAATCGAAAGTGGTACTACTGCCCAAACAGGGAAAAGACCCTACTTCCTAGGGGTCCTAAAGACCGATCACCCTGACAATTTAGATGCAAAAATCTACATGAAAGTCCTTGCAAATCACCTCAAGCATGTCCTCCCCCAATTGGTAGCCCCAGATCAATCAGGTTTCATCAAGGAAAGACAAGCAAGCGACAATACTACGAGGTTAGCTCACCTCATATAAAATTAGCAGAAAGGGTGGGGCCTCCATTCTGATCGCCCTAGATGCTTAAGAGACCTTCAACAGGGTGGGATGGCACTTCCTGTCCCTAACGATGCCAAGGATGGGATTAGGAGAGAAATTTGTATCTAGAGTCAAGGCCAATTATCAGAATCCTTCAATACGCTTGGCAATCAATGACCATCTGTTACCCTCCATAAAAATTCATAGAAGGACAACCCCCTATCGCCCCTATTGTACGCGATCCACCTTGAACCGTTGCTGGAAGCAATCAGGGAAAATAGCAAGATAAAAGGGATCCCCTTCAGAGGCATATGATATGATATGCGATATGATAGTTTATTTATATAGCACCTATACACAATGTGTTTCAAAGCGTTTCACGGCAAGGGACAAAACAAGGGAAAATACAATGACATTCTTACAGGCCATGAATAACAAGAATGTGAAATTAACTATCGTACTCGGCCTGATGACATTTCAGATAGTAAAAGAGCTAAAACACAGATGAGAAGGAAATGTGAAACAGACAGGGGACTACCGTACTAAGCCTGACAACATTTCTGGTAGAACACGAGTTGAGGGAGGGGGAGGAGAAAGGAGGGAGAGGAACAATACAAGCAACTATCGTACAATGCCTGACGACATTTCAGATAGTGCTGTGGGGGACATAAGGTAGTCGCCTTTGCAGATGACATGCTCTTAATACTACAGGACCCCATCAGGTCACTTAAAGCAATGGACAGCGAGCTTCAGGAGTACCAAAATGTAGCAGGGCTTATGATCAATACTCATAAATTGGAAATACTGAACCTGCCGACCCCCTTAATGTTGAGGCTGAGATTAGGGAGGAGCTTCCATATTGATGGGTGGAGAAGAGAATAAAATATCTAGGGATCCATCTCACTAACTCAATGGGTACGATGTACGAGGCTAACTACCACCCCTCCTAGAGAGTATTACAAATAAACTGGTAGACTGGGGGCCACTGCCAATCATGTGAATGGGACAATCAATATTCTGAAGATGCTGATCCTCCCCCAATTAGTGTACCGCTTCATGACCCTCCCAGTGAAGATCCCTCACTCCTTTTTTCGAGCGCTAAGGAAGCACACAGGGAGGTTCATTTGGAACCGAAAGAAGCCGGGAGTGGTGGGACAAGTTATGATGCTGCCCACAAATAGGGGGGAATGGGACAACTGACTTTCACGTATACTGCCCGGCAGCAGAGACAAGGGTCCTGAGGGAATGGTTGAGAGATGACCGGGGTAAGATATGGAGAGCCATGGACGAGGCGGCAGTGCGGGGGAAACTCTATCTGAGGTACTGTGGAAACCAAAGGCAGATAGGCCGGCAAATATGTACCGGAGTGGAATAGTTGCTGTGGTAGGGGAGGCTTGGGATGAGCTGGTGAAAAGAGACAATTTTACAACTTTCCCATCCACCTGTACTCGAATATTCGGTAGCCACCAGTTCTCACCAGGGGTGGAAAGTGGGTGATTTCGGGAATGGAAGGAGGTGGGGGGGCTCAAACATAAGGATCTGTTCAAGGGAAATGAAATTAAAACCTTTAATCAATGTTAAGAGGACTTCAGGATAGGTGAAAGGGAAAGGTATAGATATGCCCAGATAAGGCACTGGGCAATGCAGGGCCCAGTGAGGGAATCAGCCACCAGCCGCTTTAACCCCATTTGAAAAATGCCTAGCTACCGAGACAGGAAATGACCACATAGTGGGGACAATATATTCAAATGCCAAACAAGGTGAGGATACGGGGTGAGGCTATACATCACAAAATGGTAGGAATCGATAGGCCAGGCAATAGAAGAAGAGGACTGGCAGCAACTGTGGAGACGGATCTCCAAGTTGAACAGGTCAATCGAAACTCATGGCACCTAACACCGGCTAGATTAAACAGGTGCTATGGTTCGGTGCTGGATGGAATGCGGCATGGCAGGGACATGGGGCCACATATGGTGGCAGACCCCATGTATCCAGACGTACTGGGGAGTAATCTTAGAAGCAACAGAGGCTATTCTGGGGAATACAGCAAGGGGAAACAAAGGACTAATCCTGCCTGGAGTGGGGGCTCACCTAGACGATCTACCAACGAGAGCGAAGCAAAAGGTCTATGCCATACTGCTGATGGCAGGGGCACTCACCGTGGTTCAGAATTGGAAATCAAAAGATCCCCCAAGAACATGAATGGGTGGGAAAGGTTTAGAACTTCGTAACCATGGGTTACCTACTCCTTACAGGGAGACCATCAGGGCTTCCTTGCAGATTGGCCTCTGGTGTTGGGATTCCTCCAGCAGGGGGCGAGAGCGGCATGGTGCCCGAGGAGGATAAGATTACTGGGTCTATAATAGGAAAGTAAATGTAAGCTATGAAGCTCTGAGAGGTGTACGAAAGAGGACTCCACGGACAGTTGGTCTCTAAAAGGAACCCAGGGGAATGACACGACTTGGGCAATCCACAAAGTGAAGCTTGGACTAATGGAGGGCAGAGGTCCAAAACCAGGGGGCAGGGGGGAAAGGGTTGTTTAATGTTGGAATATGTTGAAAATGCTAGTGAAAATGTACTTGAAAAAAGAAGAAAAATACCCATCGGCTGGCACAGATATCCGATATCAACGCTTCATGTCCTTCTATACTCCCCAAATGTTCAAGGGGTCGGGTCACAATCCTCTACCGCAACTCTATCATTCTGCATGATCATGAACTTGTATCCATTGTCGTCAGACGCCATTTAAACATGATTGTATGGGCTCTATGCTAAAGAACAACAGCATCAACACTGGTCTTCACAGTCCGCCCTCAAAGTATGAGAGTCTTCCATTGCATCAAGACTGTTGTATCTTCTCCTAAATCAATAAGGTAATTAACTATCATTGGGATTGCTGGAACCGCCAGGGGCTGTTTTCTACTTGTCATAATCATACTTATTCATAATTACGCTGGCTAGCCCCTGGAATTGTGAAGAGCGCACATGCTTTCAAGGCCTACAATAGCAGATATATATATACACATTCTGAGACTCCACCCATAATAGCGTCATAGCCTCAGAACCACCCATAGATATATACCTATTTTATTTTTTTATTAAACCATTTTTATTTTCAAGAACAAACTAAACTTACAAAACAATACAACTGATGGCTTGCAATTGTCACTATTCTTTATTTTAACCTTTTTTTTAGTAAAAGAAGAAGTGTTTCTAGTTTATAAAAGAAACATTTACACTAATAACAGAAACATACTAATTGTAAACTTAAAAATACAGCAAAGCATTTCAAAGCTCTACTGACACAGTGCCTTGTATCAACGGTCGCAAACTTCAGCATACATGAATCAAAATCCTACTAACAATACAAAGTCAAGTGAAGCAAAAGCAAGTTGCAGACCTAGCAGCCATAGTCCACAGGTTGATTTAGACTGGATGTCCAAAGTAGCCCACTCCACATCATGAGGCCATAACAGACAAGAATAAGACCAGCATCCTGGGGCAAAGACTACTGTCCCCAAAACTCTCTCAGATCTGCTTCCCCCTGGAGCATTTTCTCGCCTAACTCCTCAAAAATAATCTGACCCAAAGTTTTTCAGTGAGTACACTCACAGTCTAGTGCAGAAATCATGCCAGAAAAGTAGGTCTGGGCCCAGAAATCGCAGACATTCAAGAAGCAGTTGGGCGAGTGATTCACTTAATACTGAGCCACACACTCGGCAGCCCCGCATTTCCCTATGGGCCTGTAATTTCCTACCCCGGGCTTCAATCATTGGGAAAGCTCTGAGACGAAATCTCAGGTAAAGATCTAGATGCTTTGTAGGGGGAAACGTTTGTATATATAATCTTAGGGACTTCTGCAGCATATATAGATGGTGAGACTGGAAAGGGGGAGTGGGCAGAAAGAGCCGGGTGGAAGATTGCGCTTGCAAATTACAATAAACACTCGGAAGGCAGCAGGTGGCTGGGAGTTGTGGGTACGTTGCTCAAGTACTCCACGGTAATGGCAGACTAAATAACATTTTCCAGTCTCTCTGCGCCAACACAAAGAGTATGTAGACACTGCTTAAGTTGCAGATTTATTTAATGAAACGGTGTACAGCCTGACACGTGTTTTGAGCAGTTCTTGCTCTTTCTCTGAGGCTGATACATATTGAAAATAAAATGTAATCCAACAAGAACAATAATATTGCCCAAAAAAGGAAAAGAAAAAAGGAAAAATATTTCATGATGGCAATAGATTTAAATGTAAAAGACATGGTATGGACAATTATATCCAGGTGGGGCTGGCAGTATAACAAAACCAAATAAAGAAGTAATTCCCCAGTTGGTTGCCATAAAGGTAAAGAAATTATTATTTTGCAAAACACAATTTCAATTTTCAAATGAACCAAACAGCATAAGTGCATGGGTACACAAAATTGTGAATTCATATCCAATGAAAATGTATATGAAAGAATTGTAAATACCGTGAATTTGATGCATTGCACGTGCAAAAGGAACCAAGGATCAATTGAGTTGTTTCATCATAGGGAGGAGAAAAATATAAGAGGGAGAAGGGATGGAAACAGAGCAACAACAATTCCATTAATCCACCAGTTGTGATGACATTTACTAAATAAGGAATTACGGGAGCTATAAAATGTGATTTGATAGTCGGATATTAAACTATATTTGAAATAAACTTGGGTACCTTGTGTTGAAGGATATTCAGGTGCGGGCGATCATAAGTTTATGCAGTTTGGCTGCAATAGTGCAATGTTTGGTTAGAATGCAAACATATGTTCAATTGGTGAATTAAGTGTTACAATTTAAAACAAAATATTAGATTTGTAGGACTTGCTAAAGCAATGCCAATACAGGACTGTATACTGTGGCCTTAAAATTTATATCAGGCATTCTGAGAGACCCTCCTGGTGTAAAACAATTTCTGAGTCCATTCTGCGTCTGTGTAGGATCTGCCAAAATCTAGCTCCCACTGCATACAGACCTTCAGCTCAGACCTTCAGCTCAGACTCACTCTGCCTGCTCAGGACCAATTCATACACTCTGCAGGCCACATGCCCTCCTCTGACAGATCGTACATGGTTTCCAATACTGGATATGACTCCATTCCATCAAGCACAGTGGGCCATCTACAATCTCCTTCAGTAGGCTCAAGTGCAATGTGAATTGACTGCTATGTACCAAAGATCTGAACTAGAGGCTCAAAGTCCATCACCTTCCCATCAAGCATCAAGTCACCTATTGTCACCACCCCAATGGCCTCCCAGTGTCTTTGAACCATTTGAACTGCCTTGAGTCACCCAACGACAACAACACTAGGGGAATATTTGGCATCATTGACAGAGGAAGAGTGTTCCAGAACACCACAGATTTCCTTATACCATCCAGAGCCGTCAGAGTTGCGTATACATTGGAAACATAGAAATCGTGCCTCACGTTTTACCCCCAAGTACCTGAAAAGTGTCAGTCTCCCGGTTCAAATCTAAGTGAGGCAGCTGAGTCCTATGGAGGCCTCACAATCCAGCCAGTGGAAACAGACATGATTTATTCCTGCTGATATTTATACCAGATTAGTCAGTGAATCTGTCTATTATGTCAAGAAGGTGCTGTAGATTTATTTCCGGATGCGTAACGTAAAGAAGAATATCATCCGCATATAATGAAATCAAATGTCTAATGCCATTGATGGCGATGCCTGCATCTGAATATTCAGAGCTTAAGTACACCTCAAGCGGATCCAGGGGTCTTCCCAGACAGCAATGTGTGGATGGCAACCAGCAACTCTTCAATAGAGAGTGGGGCGTCCAACAATTCCCTCTGTTCCGCACTGAGACAAGGTAATGCTACATGAGACAATAACTCTACAACATCAGGCCCGCAAACCTCCATTCCAGATGAGTAGAGAGCTTCATAATATGTAGATAATACTGTATTAATTTCCACTTGACGTGCCAAGTGAAGCCCTGATCTTCCCATGTATGGCACTGATCATCTCCCTCTTATCTTCTCTCATGCACAACCATGCTAGCAGTCATACAGGTTTATTGCCCACGGCATACAATTTGGACCGATACTCAGCAAAGTCAAATTAGCCCAGTCGATCCCAAGATTCAAGATACTGTTGGCTCAATTAATTCAGATGCCCAGCCTCCACTCCTAGTCCTGCATCCCTACATTCCAACAATTCAATGTCTGTCTCAATACTTATGAGGTAAGTCAATAACTCCCTCTGAAGCCAACCCATTTTACCAAGCACTTCCCCACAAACCACTATGTTAAAGGCCTCCCACAGGGTGCCCAACTCATCCACACTATCAGTGTTGATATCCAAAACAATTCTGTATCACATCCCACAAATGTTCTCTGATTGTATCGTCCAGCAGAGTCTGTGCCCTTAACCTCCAGTTGGGAATCAGAGGTCTATCCATTCTCCCAAGCCATGTAACATGCAGGGGAGTAAAAAAGGACTGTATCATGAGTTACCTTCCATATGTCTGTCAGCTCAAAGTTCCTCAGCAATCTCTTCAAGGTCTTCACTTGGGCGGGGCAGGCTTCTGAAATGTGTTATCCGACCTGTGCACTAACTTGTCTAGTGAACAATTGAAATCGTCTTCCCATATCCACCAGGCCACCCTGTACGGGGACAACCTCAGTAGAGTGAAGCAAAAAAAGATATAGCAGTGTGATTGGGAGCATACACGTTTATGATACATAATTCCCTACCCCCCAGGAGCCCAGGACTAGCAGCTTCCTGCCTTCATCATCACCCATGGTGTTCAGGAGCCTAAAGGGGACAGTTGGTGTGATCCACACCAGGATGCGACTTGCAAACTTGGAATAGGGGGAGCAATACAGCTGCCCTTTCAATTTCTTGGCAAGCTTAGTCTGCCTATCCCTCATGAGGTGTGTCTCCTGGAGCAGGACTATCCCAACATCCTGTGCAGATAAGCGTGCACTCTAAATCGCTTAATATAGCCATTGAGGTTGCGGACATTCCACGTAGCCACTTGCAAATTACTAGCCATGCCCCATTATTCTTAGATCTGCTCCATCCCACTGATCCCCCCATGGCCCCTCTACTCTCCCGATAACAGACCCCAGACCAGCGCCATCACTCACACCCCATCAGTCACAGAACAAAAGCCCAGCTGCAATTACAAACCCTCACTTGAGCAGACAGAACTGTAAAACAAAAACTACTACCCCTCCCCAAACAACCTAAACTTCCAAACAAAAACCACAGACCCAATAGCTATACGCATATTCAGGCCTTACTTCTTCTGACGCACTCCCTCCTAAACCCCCATCCCCACCCCCGGGTGACGAACAGCAGCGGATACCTCAAAACTGGTTTAAAAAATACAATGTTCATAGCAGCGTGACAGGTACAAATGCGGCTAGTAGCAACTCCTCAAAAAGATACCAGGGTCAAGAGTGGAGGCCAAAGTGACAACCATCAGGCTCCTGCTAATTGCTTATCAAGACTCTGTAAAACCTTAACAATTCGTGCAGCCACTCATTACAGATTCCACAATCAAGGACCATTATTCCTCCATGCCGGTAACTGCGCAATTCCCATCGAGTCCATCCATGAATGTACTAGTTTGCTTCCTCGGTTTGCCTCCTCTGAATAGTTTCCTTTTCCCTCTCTTTGATCCTCCTGCAATGATGCACTATGTTGCTTTGAATTTCGGAGAAACCTTTTGCTTCTTTCCCTGCTATCAAGTGTCTTCTGCACTTCATTTGGGAGTCCCCCCTTTATAATAAAATAAAATAGAGACGTTAATTGGTCCCATGCAGTGCCCATCTCTGCTCTTCAGATCACTTGGACCCGAAGAATGAACTGCCCAGCATCTTCCTCAGCTCCCATAGTGCATTGCATTATGGAGTGTAAATCGGGAGTATCTTGGACGGCCCTCCACAGTGCATCCCACACATGTGCTTGGAAGTTGTTAAATGATGCCCCATCCTGGGAGTCATTACTTATTGTTACATCCGGGTACCCTACTTTTACCCTCACTGATTCTGCCTGGTCTCCTACTGCAGATACTGGTAGGCTTATGATGTCTACTATGACGAGGCGCACCCCTGCCGTCTGTTCCTCAAAGGCATGTATCCATTTTCCCGTGCCCACTGTGAGTGGGGGGAGGGATTTGAGGAGGTTGTTTTTATCCATCTGTGCCCATGGAACATAATGAGGCTGACCTGCTCTCTTGTGGATCAGAGGCATTTGCCGTTTCAATTTCACCTTCCCACCTTTTACATCACTCCCTTTTTTTGCTAAGGACATTCTCCCAAACATTTCTCTCAACCTCCCTTACCAGGTCCCTTCCACCTTTGGTGTCTTCAAATGTACTTGTTGAGCCCCTTCTTCCAAATCATCAAAGTCACTCCAGTACTCTTCTCCCTTACTTACACTATGTTGTCATATCCCAAACTATCTGTTTCCCCTACCCTTTCTATGTGCACTGCCCATCTGGGCGCGCTATCAATCCTGAAGAGAACATCTCCCGACTTCCATTCATCTTCCGGTGGGGGAGGAGGGTACTCGGAGGCTGTGCTCCACTGTCTAGTCCTAGCATTGCCTCATATTCTGCTCATAATCTAGCCAACTCTGTGCAGGTGGAAGTCAATGCTACTTCAATGTCCCTAGAACCTACTCCTGTATGTGTAGGAGTTGTCGTTGGTGGGTCATATGGTGAGGGCGTTGCTGTACCTGTATTTTCTGGGGTGCTTCCCCCCGGACAAAAAGGTTGGATTAGAGTATCCCTCCGCTGGTCGCGTTAGCAATGGATATATCTTCTTTGGCTCCCCTTCTCCCTTTTCGCTTTCTCCCTCGTTTCTGTCACCTGTGGTTAAGTCAAACATCTGCCACACATCTAATATTTCTCTTCATTTTTGCATGGGCATCCCTTTGTACTTAGCAGTCAGATATGTGTACATATATTGTCTAAAGCTCCCTTATCGAAGGACCCCATCTCTGACCAGGAGTAGGCAGTCCCTCCCCTTTTGTCTCCCTTACTCATTATCCATGGTATTTTTTAATTTTGTCACTGTACAGGGGTAGGCTTTTACATATATGGGATAGTGGCGTGTCTATCCCCATGTTTTGTCGTGTATCTATAATGTGTGTCACACAAACAAATGTGCAGAATTCCCCCTGCCTATCTATACCATTAGGGCCCACAGTGACCACAGTGTCAGTCAATTAATGAACATCATATGCATATTAGAACTGCACTATCAAACAAGGTAGACATAAAAACAGACCATATAGCCACTGAATGAATTTCTCCCCTTTACAGTATCCCTACTCCTCACTTACTGCCTTTTCATCCACACCATATCTGTCCTTCCTGGGCCTCATCCACACATATAAAAAAAGACACTGAAAATAACAAGCTAAAATAACAAGCTAAAATAATAATCACTACTGATTCCAGAGCCCTCTAATTATACATGGCTCCTGTCTCTGTATTTATCTCTTCCTGCACTGGTCGGGATAGTGCACTGTGGCTGCCACCTTCTACCCGCTCGCGGGGATAGGCTCCCTTTCCTTCCTCTTTTATATTCACTGTATAACTTAAAATCAGAAAAAAGAATAACAAATGGCCATAACAATTCTTCATGTCCAAATTATAAACTGTTCATTCACTTTGAATCACTGCATGTTCCCTTTAATTATACTGCTCTATACCCAAAACCCCAGACTTTGTTATCCTTTGCAGTCTATACACACATGTCCATATTCTTCCAAAAGCCTCTCCTCGGGCTGCACCTGGCTCCAATGAGCAGGTGGGGTATTCGAGAAGCTGGAACCCACAAGAACTGCTTCTGCTGCGCACAAGTTTTGGGAGACTGGTCAGCTGTAGGTGGGCACAGCCTATCTGGAGAGGCCCCAGGATATGGCCGCAAGTACGAAGGCTAAGGAATCACATCACAGGGGTCACCAAATGAAGGCATGGACCACTGAACGCACACTCCAAAGTAAATACAACCCGCTAGGGAATAAAGCCAAGAGATAGTTTTGCAAGGATAACCAAGTTTAATATAATATAAGTGTCAGCAAATAACTCTGCTGCCCGAGAGCGCTGTGGCAGAAATTACACGGGCAGCATACTAAAAAGGACAAATGCATCATCAGTGATGTAATCATATACAGTAGAAATTCACATAGCTGGTTGGTGTGGACATATACAGAGGCCTGCTCCATAGGGGTTACCAGGTTCTAATTGGCTGCCTCTTCCCAGTCGATCCTGGTGCGCCTGTATCAGATGGGCACATCCTTGTGGTGAAGGTCAGTGCGAACATTAGACACACTATATCTAATCTAAACTAAACAGCAGGAACTAGTTATTTATTCACAATGGCAGGCACCTGAACATCATATGAAAGGGGTGCCAGAGAGAAAGGAGAATAAAATACAGTTATGTTGACACCCACATTCAGGGCTTCATAAATACTGCAGTTCCCACACCCAAGGTCTCCCCTTGGGGTTTGATCTATGATTTACCTTCCCTGGTGCCTCACTATACGAAAAGACATGTGTTGCCATTATAGAGATATGTGGTCGCACAAGTTTTAGATCTCTGGTGGGCATTCAGGAAAGGTCAGGATCAGGGGTTCGGATACTTAGCGGTATGTGAGGAGGTAGGGGGTCAGGGTAATGAAGTGTGGCCTGTGTACCGGACAGGGAGCCTGCTGGATTGGCACAAAAACAGGGCTCTGCTGGGTCTGAGGAGGACCACACTGGAGGCAGAGATGATATTGACAGGCCTGAGAGCAGTCCTCCAGGTACAGTCAGTCTGCTTGCAATGGTGCCAATGCCCCTGTGAAGTGGTACACCATTTGGCCAGGTGCATGGGTCTCCTTTTCTGCCAGATGGTGGAAGCCAGTCGGCAGCATAGTCAGTCACAGGTTGCCAACAGTGACATTCTGGGCCAATTTACATGTTCCCACCAATGGCCCTTCTCTGTACAGTAGCCACATGCAAGAACCTCCACAGCCCGGTTCCTGCGCCTGTGCCATCGGCGGGTTCTCCTGTGACAAATTGGATTCCACTTTGCAGGAGTACAAGGATGAGTAGGGTTAGAAGGACTCACTCAGCTCTCACACTTCTACAAGCCAAACACAATGCAATTGTGAAGGTATTACAGGGAAAATCAAGAGATATACCTCTTTCACCTTTTGTGGTAACTTGGGCCAAGGGAACGCTATGCTCTCAAGAGGGGTATGAAGGTGAACCAGTAGTGAGTCTAACAACACAGTATCACAGTCCAGAATATAGGGAATGTCCAATCAAGGTTCTATTAAAATATAAACACTGCTGAGAACGGAGTTACGCGTTAAGTTGAAGACAGAAAATAGTGATGGGAAGGGGTGATGCTGCAAGGGGCCTGCTGGTGGGGGCACTGAACGTGAAAGGACTCAACTCCCCGACCAAGATATTAGTTGCTAGAGAATTATGCAAAGCACATCTTGACATACTCTTCTTGCAAGAGACACGTCTTATTCGCGGGGAGGAGCTGGCAATATGAAGGGCAGGTATTGGCCAAGTACATTGGGCCTCGGGGACAGTCAAGCAAGAGGGTGTGGGCGTAGTTATTCAAAAACAATGCAACCTGCGGGACTACACAATCACCAGCCTTCAGGAAGGGAGATACTCGAGGGGATCCTCGACGGCGAGGGTACGCCTGGTGACAATATATGCCCCCCAATCAGGGGCAGGCACAGTTTATAGCAGACACACTCAACACAATTCAGGAACAGGAGGCTGACCTCTACATAATATGGGAGATTTCAACTCCTGGGCAGATGAGACTAGAGATAGGAAGACCAGGGTGATCATGGTAGGAAAGGAGAGGGGGGGCTAAACCCGGATATCTTGGATGCACCCTGGAGGCCTGTGGCCTGATCGATGTATTGAGGGAACAGCACCCGGGGGAGGAGGAATAAACATTCTACTGGGCCCCACATCACACATACACCAGGATGGACTACCTTCTCATCAATAGAGACCAAGGGACAAGAATGACCCACAGTGAAATCAGACTGGTGGGATGGATCGACCATGATATGGTCCTCATGTCCCTCAATATCACTGGGCTATAATGAGACCCTTTGTAAAGACCCCCTCTTTGTAAAGGAACTGGGGGAGGCAATTACTGAATACTTTGCATTGAATTATAACGGGGAAGTAGAGAGTGGAGTACTATGGGATGCAGGAAAGGCAACTCGGAGGGGATTACTTATCAGGACAGGGCGAGACGTAAAAGGGAAAGAAACCTTGGGGAAGATAAGCTAAGGAGGGAGGGAGATAAGAGAAGAGGAGAAGAAGATGCATGCGATGGAAGGGGATGCAGAAGATCCTAGGGAATTAATAAACTCCAAAAGAGCAGAACTAAAAGCATTGGGAATGGGTGAAACCATATGGAAATTAAGATACCTCAAACAAAAATACTATGAGAAGGTGGATAAAGCAGATGTGCTGATAGCAGCAAGGCTCTGAGCGCAGAGGGTGGAGAGGTGGCTGTCATCCCTTAGCGACCCGGGTGTGGTGTGAGGGAGTCACCCACAGAGATAGCAGAGGGATTCACACGATACTATGAGACCCTCTAAACATCAGAAGTGCAGGGAAGGGAGAGAGCAGTAAGGGAATATCTTGATCAGGTAGATGTAAACTCACTCACCAGCTTGGGGATGGAACAAGTGGAGAGACCCATAACAATAGAGGAGATGCAGGAAGCAATTTCCCATCTCCCAAATGGTAAAGCCCGGGGGGAAGATGGATATACTATTGGATTCTACAAAACGTTTTCAGGGATCTTAGTGGAGCACATGGTAGGGGTCTACAACCGCATACTGGAAACTGTGGCTCCAGACACCTTTAGCAATGTGCTGATATCAGTAATCCCCAAAGAGGGGAGAGTCCCCACGCAATGTGGATCCTACCGCCCCATTTCACTGCTGAACATTGACGAGAAGATTTTGGCATGTATACTAGCCACACGTTTTGAGGATAAGCTGCCACAGATAGTACACCCAGATCAGATGGGGTTCATAGCGGGAAGACAGGGCCCTGATGCAGTGAGAAAGACCCTGGATCTTATGGAACACGTGGGAGGAGGCAAAGGGGACCATGCACTGCTGAGTCTAGATGCTGAAAAAGCATTCAGCCGGGTAGAATTGGGGTTCTTTTTTGCAGTACTGAAGAAAATCGGGGTGAATGAAAAAATGTGTAGAGCAAATCAGGCCATCTACTTCGGACCCAAGGCCAGGGTGGTGCTGAATGGGGCGAGGTCCAGGGAGTTTGGGCTAAGTAGGGGTACTAGACAGGGTTGCCCACTGTCCCTATTCCTCTTCGCTCTTTCAATGAAACCCCTGGGGGAGGAGGTTCGTAAAGACATACAGTGAGGGGAATAAAGGTAGGGGAAGTGTCCCATAAATTGAGCATGTATGCTGATGATGTAATGGTATACCTCTCGGAAATGAGGGAGGCAGTGCCAAGAGTGCTTGCAGTTGTAGAAAAATATGGGCACCTATCGGGTTTCAAGATAAACGTAAACAAATCTGTCCTCCTTCCAATAGGGGAGGTAACATAAGAAAGGAGGAGGGGATGGGGAGGGTTGGGGATACAAATAGAGGAAGGCAGTCTCAAATACCTAGGAGTTAAGATCCCCAGAGAATTGGATAAATTATATGAGGAAAACTCCCAGCCCCCCCCCCACTGCATTGTCTTTTTAGCGACTTAGACAACTGGGAAAAATTAACCATCTAATGGCTAGGGCACCTAAACACACTTAAAATGGTTCTACTCCCTAGATTGCTATACCTCTATCAGGCACTCCCGATAGAGATGCCAGATATACACTTTGGGGAACTAAAAAGGAAAATGATAAGATTCCTCTGGGAGGGAAGGAAGCACAAAGTGGCTTACAGAATCCTGATACAATACAAGAGGAAGCGGGAGTGGGACTCCCCAAAATGTGAACATATTACAGGGCAGCCCAGTTCAGAGCTCTGATCCCTCACCTGAGGGGTGATAAGCAAAAACAGTGGGTGGATATCGAGAACCACCTGTTTTGCCTTGTGACACTTGGGGAATGGTTGTGGGCACCACATGAATCAGCACTGAATAATAATTGGAAACATAGGATCCTTGGCCCACTCTGGTCCCTATGGAGAGTCAATAGGGAAATGGTGGGGGTAACAACCTGGCCCTCGCCCCTAAGCCACATTTCGGCACCCCTCATAAGAGACTGGATCGCTGGTCATGAGAGATTTCAGGACTAGTTTGAGGGCGGAGTGGAAAGGGTGGGGCAAGTCTTGAAAAAAGATGGTTTCATAGAGCCAAATGAGCTGGAAGATATTGGGAGGGGGAAATATTTCAATATATAAGTATTTACAACTCAAACAGGTGCTGATGTCTAAAGATTCGAAGGAGAGCCTGCAAAGAGAGCAGACACGTACAGAAAGGGTGTTGAACACAAGGAGTGGTATGAGAGGGATTATTTCCAGACTATACAAGACCCTATTGGAAGTAAGGGGGGAGACATAGAGGTATACAGGAGGAAATGAGAGAGGGACTTGGAAATGAAGCTAGAGGACAACCAATGGCAAAGATTATGCAACAACGCCGATCGTAAATCAGAGGCCTGCCAATATAAGCTTCATGGGCTAAAACTCTTGTACAGGTGGCAATTGGACCCTGCAAGTTTGACAATGATGTACCCTGGGGTTGACTTCCAATGCTGGAGAAAGTGTGGACAGAGGGCGGACTACTGGCATGGGTGATGGGCCTGTAGTAGAGTGCAGACATACTGGAAGGAAATCCTGGGTTGGATAAAAGACCTGGATGGGTGGGATCAATGGTTGGACCCCCTTCTGGTGCTGTTTGCGATGGAGGTGATAGAATGGGACTGGGTTAAACTCCTGCACATGCCACAATTCCTGCTACTGGCGGGCAGGGTATCTATTGCAGGATGTTGGAAAGGGCCGGAATTCCCCAGTGAAAGGCAAATGGCCGCCAAGGCCCTAGACATATGCAGAATGGAACAACTCACCAGACAGTTACACGGCCAAACTCCCTCAAGGGATATGGAATGGGCCCCCTTCTTGGGAAAATATGGCCCAGAGAGGCCCCAGCCAGGAGAACACCAGTATCCTCAGTAGCCCCAGATACAGGGTTGGAAGATGAAGGAAACTGTATAGGAGAAACGTGTGGAGGAAAGAAATACAGTGGAGAAGGGAGGGGAGATTGAACACAGAGTGAACACTAATAGTCCCCATGGCAGACCCCTGAGTGGGAAGTGGAGAAACGTCAGAGAGAGTGGTGGATAGACTCCAAACAAAAGAAGAGAGGAAGTAACCAGTGACCTGATGTAAGCAGGTCCCAGCTAATTGAATTCCAATCACACCTGAGAAGCAAGAACACTTTTGTGGTTGATGGGGGAGAGGGGTTTGGAATCGGGGGGGGGGCGGTTGGGGTGATTGTCCTCTCACAGAAAAAGAAAAGTTAAAAACCTTACTCATGGTACAAAGTGCAACCAGTGAATGTGTAATTACGGATTGATTTATGTTAACCATGTGGAACTACTAATAAAACCAATTTGAAAATATATATATATATATATAAACGCTTCAATCAATCAATCAATCAAACACACCATCTGCACATAAAATGAAAAAAGATAACTATACAAAACCCAACCCCAAAGATGCAATGAACTGGATAAAGTAGCACTCTAAGAGTAGTTACAGGGGTGGTAGGTAAGGTGCTGCCATAAAAAGCATATAGGGTTGAAAGCATGAGTGATCTTGATTTAACCAGTCTTCAAGGTCCAGGTTGACTGTGGAGACAGTTCAGTGTCAACAGTGCCTGGATTCAATTCTGGGTGGGCTGACACATCTGACTGGTGTCGAACAATGATGCCAGCTGATAAGGTTCAGTTTGGGCACGTAGGTTCATGCAGGCCCTGGCAGCAAGCGGGCATTGAGTAGGGGTGAATGCTGGTGCTTTGTGCGGTCAAACAGCAGTTGTTCAATGATGCAGTTCGGGGCAGTCCCAACAACGCTTCATAGTTGGCCAGTCCAAGTCAGGCTTTATGTGCTGGGAGAGGTTGGCGAGTGATGCTCCAGCGGTTTTGAGTTGGCGGGCGATGGCCATCGAAGTCGTGATCGAGAGTGCATCAATGTGCAATCAATGAGGCGGGAGTTCTCGGGCTAGGTGGGCTGAGTCATGTTTGAAACCCCTATTTAGAGTCAGCGAGTTACCCTTCAGTGATTCGGTTCAGGTTCTGCCATTGTGTAGTTGCTTCGGGCCTAGCAGGTGATGTTCTTCGCTAAGACACAATGATGGGACACATCTTCCTTATGTCTTGGGCAGCTCCTTCTTCACCTCAGGATAAGGGCTTTGTATAGTGCAACTGTCCGAAAGGAAGTCCAGATGAGAATATTCAGAACATCTGTTCGGCATTAAAGCATACTTGAGGAACTGAAGAAATGGTCCAAGCCCCCTTCTTTTAAAGGCAGAAGTCCTTAGGTGATTGGTCTAAAGCTAGCCTGCTTTAGGGGACCAATCCCTACTCCTGGAGAGGACTTTGCCCTCTTGATATCACATAGAACGTGTTTTGATCCAGAGGAAGTGGAGGGGACAAAAAAGGAAAGGGGAAAGGGAGACAGTGATAAACAAGATGGTGGAAGGCTTCTTCCAGTGTATAGAGTGCTCCTGCATATCCTACGTCTGCCCCTTCCCTCCTACTGACAAGAAATACTTTTACATATGCAGAATCCTGTATGAGGCTAGTCCACATGAATGGTGTACTCCTTTGATGCCTGGGCCCAGGACAGTTGCCTTCTGTGTGGCTGTCTCTGGAGGATGGTGCTACTGGCCCTCACAAGGAGAATCAAAGAGAGGGTAGGTCCTCTGTCCTGCTGTGTGACAGTATCAGGACATCTGACCCCAATAAAAAGTCCCTTCCACAACAGAGCTGACTCACAGGAGCTGGCACATGTTTGACATCAATTGGGATGTGGCGGCCATGATCATAAGTAGCACCATGCTCTATGCCTAAACACAGGCATAGCTTATTCTTAGATATTAACCTGCCACCAGCATGGGGTACTCATGATCATCATAGTTTAAGTGCAGGGGGCATATCTTCAATGTCACCCTGTTCTGTAGTGACTTTGCGGTGGCTGTAGCCGTCGACTGGGCATCTTGTGATCTTTGAACCTGTTCTGCGCCACAAGCAGAGTGGGTGCTGTTGATCAGGCTACTGAGGCAGCAGGGCAAAAATGCACTGTGTTTTTGGCATGGAGTTGTGACAGAGAGGCATCTGGTTAGCAGAGTACACCTTTGGAGAATGAATCTCTACATCATTTTATGGACTAAGAACAATTTTAAACAAAGGGGCTTTACACCCTTGCCAGATGGCAATTCTTCACATCTCCACCCACCAGCACCAACTTGGAAGGTCCCATTGGTGAAGCACCCATGGTAGGGTAGGTGATCCACACTCCCATGCCCCCTGTTGTCTTCTGCTTTCCCATTCCAAACTGGACATGTATTTGTAATACGTATGATAGCTCTACATTATTTTCACCCTGTTGGGGTCTGATCTATGGATTTTCACCTGCGCACCTCATCCCTGGACTTTAACTAGAACTTTTTGTTCATAGACTTTGGACATTTTCTTCTTTAAGTTTGCCCCTTGCGGTGAATTGGATTTTACCCTCAGGAGTACAAGAATTACCATGGGCTAAAATGACCCCTCAGCCCTCACACATCTACAAACCAAGGGCCAAAACAAACATAAATGTAAAGCAGGCACAGTTAAGAGATATACCTCTTTGCCTTTTGTGGTAACGTGGGCAGAGTGAAGGCTATGCTGTTAAGAGGGGTGTGAATGGGGTCCAGTAGTGACCCAAACAACACAGTAATACAGTCCAAAAAAAGGGAATGTCCAATCAATATATGTATGTACTTTAATTCGACTCACCATCTACAAGAAAACACTGTACAAAACACAACCCTGTGAAAAGAATAGAGAATATGCAACAGGTAGAATAATGCAGCACTCTGATTATGAAGACATGAGTGATAGGCAAATTATGAACCACAAAAAGGATATGTCTTTGGATAAAAAAGGTGCAAAAGTGATCTAACCAGGCTCTATGGTCCGAAATGCAGCAAGGGGGAGTTATTGGTTGATAGTACCTTGTTTCGGGCCCTTGCAGGGACAACCGCATCTTACCTGGCTTCAAGCAGTGATTCAAGCCGATTGAGGTCAGTTTGGTTACATTGGATCATGTATGCCGAGGTGGCAAGAAGGAACCAGGCAGGTTCAAAAGGAGTAGCTCAGTGCTGTTCGAATGTGTCTTTTGGCAAAGCAATTAGGGCGGTATCCAGGATCTGTTTGAGGTTTAGCTGGGTCAGTTCAGGATGCAATCGCCAGGAAGGGTCAATGAGTGATACTCCAGCAGTTCAAGGCAGCAGGTGGCAAGGGTCGAAATGATAATCCTGTTACTCTGATGTGCAGTTTGCTGAAGCAGTCATTTGAGGGTGAGCCAGTCAAGTCATGGAGAAATCCATGTTTTGAGTCAGAAAGTGACACTCTGGCACATCGAGCCGGGTCCCTCTGTCAATCAGTTGATTTGAGTCTAGCAGGTAAGCTGAACGAGGGCATGATGCATTGTTGAGTAGGAACAAAATGCAAGCACTTTGTTTGAAGATTCATAAGAGTGCCGAAAAGCAGCACCATTGGGAACCCTCTGTGTCAAACACAGCTACACATCAGTTTGACTGCTGTTGAGAAAGCATAATGGGGAGTATTATCTGACCTGGTCCTCCATATGTTTTAAGACCCACTTCAGGTGCTCAAGGACATAATAGGTCCATTCAGATTCTGCTCTTTCAGGTTAAAGAGATTGAGTGCAGAGTGGCAGGTCCCGGTCCACAGTGAGAGTCACCCTCATTGTGTCCTAGGAGTAGGTAGAGGGCAGAGCTTACCTCTGCCTATGACTGACCCTTGTTCACCTCATTGGTTGAGGGCTTTGGAAACTATAACTCTCCCAAAAGATGTGCACTGAATCCTTTTTAGGTGTTCTTCCAGAGTGAATCCTATAAGTGGTGTGATACCTCTTCTTTTAAAGGTAACGAGCCACGGATGATTAGACTAATGCTAGCCTGCCTTAGTGGTCCATTCTGTGTTCTTGAAAGAAGTGGAACCTTCCCTTCTGACATCACAACTAAAGTGCTTTGTGATAGAGCAAGTGGACATGAATGACAGACAGAGACAGGGAGAAACAAGATGGTGGAAACCTCGCTCAACTGTACAGAGATATCCCTGTGTACACCAAACGTGGCCCTTCTATTCTCAAGAGGATTAAAGGACTTTAGATACGTAGCACCTTGGTGTGAGGCCACTCATTTGATGAATGGGTGTGTCCTTTCATTCCTGTACCCAAGCCAGCTTCCTGGGAGTGACTGTCCATGGTGTTACCTTCCCTTTCAAAGGAACAAAGAGAAGCAATTCATCCAGGCTTCATCCTGCCAGTAGGGCAAGGTCCAACATGTCTGGGGAGAATACACATATCCCTTCCACAGCTGAACTGGGCCTACAGAGCTGTCACATACGCGATAGCAATTAGATGAGGCTGCAATGATTATAAGCAGTTCAATGCACCATGCCCTATCTCAGACAGGACTTATTTTAGAGTTTACCTTACCACTAGTATGGGCTACTTATAATCATCATAGCTTTGGTACAGGAGTGCATATCCTAAATGCATCCCCTGCGCTGCAGAGATTTAGCTATCACAGCAGCTGTCAAAGAAGCACCTCTGTGAGCCTGCTCTTTGCCACTGGTAGAGCAAGCCCTACCGATCAGGATGCTGATGCAGCAGGGCACAGGTGCACACTATGGTTTTGGCATGGAACAAATGAAAGTGGAATCTAATCAGCAGATTACCCTTTCAGAGTTGGAATTACCATCCTTTTATTGGTTAATACAAATAAACAAAAAAGACAAAGCTTTACACCCTTGCCAGATAGTAATTCCTCACAGATACTCTATTTCTGCAGACAAGATAAAACTCTGTCCCACCATTCATTTTCATTTGAATGAATGCTGTTGCATACATGTGCTGTGTGTCATGTCCTTGAGAGGTGATCTGTTTGGAGGGGTGGCATAGTGTGGCAGTGGTATTTGTCAGCAAATGCAGGTGTACACACATATCTATTGGGTCAAGTTGTGCTCCAGCATGTCATGCAGCAGAAGTCCATTAATGTTTGTTAGCTGGTGGTGATGTTCTTGTGGCTGTCTGTCCAGGCCACCATTATCTGCAATACTATAAATGGGCATTGAGATGGTGTGTCTCATGGCCACGTCAGGCACATTATGTAACATGCAGTTTATGACAATGATTTGGCATACCTTTACAGGTCAGATCATGAATGCCATGCTAAATTAGTGCAGTAACTTGAAGCAATTCTTCAATGCACCAAACACCCTTTCTACAGTGCTGTGGGTGTGAGCATCGTTATAGTGGTGCTCTGGCAGATTGGATGGCTTACGCAGTGGTGTTATTAGCCAGGGGAATTTGGGGCCTCTCACCACCTGCGGAGGGCAATGGATGAGTTACAGGGCCTCATTCCGAGTATGGCGTTAAGGGATAGCGGCCACCGGTAACGAGACCGGTGGCGGTGATCCCTTACTGCCATACTCCGTGTTCCCTTTGCGCCCTCGCCCTTAACGCCTGCTTTGAGCAGGTGTTAAAGTCGAGGGCGCAAAGGAGCCTCCAAGCCAATAACGGTGACCGTAATGAACGGTCACCGTTATTTGCATCTTCCCCATTCCCATTGAGCCCTATGGGGGCTCATTTGGGAATGGGGAAGAGCCTTGGTGAATGGGGAATTACCGCCCCGCCAACCTTGGAATGGGGCGGTAATTCCGCCATCCACCAAGGCGCTGCCGGTCCGGGTACGGCGTCAACCAAGGTGTTGATAGCGCCATTGGTTAGCGCCGTACTCGGAATGAGGCCCACAGTCTTGTGCCTTCAAGGGTATGCTGGCTGGTACAAGATTGACATGGTTATGGGATATCCGTAGAAATTATCCAAAAAAGAAAAAACGAAAATGCTGAAAGGGACATAAAAAAAAGACTGAATTTCAAAAATGGCAATCAAGGTGAGCAGGGTTTGCAGGGGTGTCCGCCGCTCCCCTTGATTGACATTATGTGTCTTTGGGGATTGCATGGTGTCCCCCACTTTTCTAAAAAGGAAAGCGGGGGACAAACAAAATAAAGAAAAATAAAAGGAAGGGACCCTGCGGCGCCGGTTCCCTTCCTTGTGCGTGAAGGGAACCAGCATCGCAGAGGATTGCAGAGATGGCGGCACACTTTGCTGTGTGCCGCCAGAAGGTAAGTAAGGGGGTGGAGGAGTGGGCGGTCCGAAATGACCTTGGGAGACAAAACCAAAAGTTATTTTCAAAAAAATAACTTTTGTTTTTTTCTCCCTCGCTCATTTCAGATTCGATCTGTTCACATTAAACTGGTTATGGTGCCCATTACCCTCATGCACCACTGGCAGACAGGTGACATACATGAAGGAATCAGTAAACACTGGTTGTTGTCTATGTGCAGGCTCATCGTGCATGTCTGGTATTCTTCTGGGTTCAGTTGGGGTGTCCCATGAGACAGAGTCTCACCTTGACCCACTCCATGGTACTGCATTCTCACTGCAACATGTGTAGAGGGGTGTTGTGGTCCTTTGACTTGCTATCTGGTTCATGTTTGCAGGTAGGTTTAGATGGCAAGATCCCAAG
Organism: Ambystoma mexicanum; assembly: GCF_040938575.1. Classification (NCBI taxonomy): domain Eukaryota; kingdom Metazoa; phylum Chordata; class Amphibia; order Caudata; family Ambystomatidae; genus Ambystoma; species Ambystoma mexicanum. The sequence goes on from NC_090932.1 coordinate 1,345,065,552, forward strand.
GATGTGATGCTGGACATGTTAGCTATTCTTGTGTGCCTAGTCACACAAGCCATTTTGAGGGACAGGGACATGGGCAGGGCGTGAATTATGTCTTTCCGCGAAAGTGTTAAAGCGTTGTGCTTGAGATGCAAGTCAAAGTTGTGTACCATTTGGGTGCACACTATTCCATGTCTGGTGGGTTTATGTGAAATGTGTTCTCAAATGGATTCCTCTATAGGGCATGCTCTGCTGGTGGTTTTGTGATGGAACAGTACAGTCTTGCAATGGCATGTTGGCTTCCACTTACCCCCTGAGCTTGTAGTGGGCACGTGTCGCAAGGTGCAGTCACTGGATTGGCAGCTACTGGTAAGCATACACTGAAGAGAGGGTAATGGGCATTGTGGGGGGGCATTGTCCTTTTCTTCTGATACTTGCATGGGTGACAGTGCTGGGCAGCCACTTGCATGCTGAAGTGCACCGTCCGATCCCACCCTTTGTGAATGCACTAAGTTGCACTTCTTATCTGGATGGCCTTTCCAATATGCACCTTGGGTGAGTTGTGCTCATGACGCATGCATTGGCAAATGTGTTTACATGAAATGGTGTGGTGGTGTGTTGTCCTCTACATACCCAGCAGATGGGCTGTGGGAGCCGGGCATGTATATTCTTATGTATGTTTAAAGATTTCTAAAGCACAGCTATGGACCACAGGCATCAAGGTGCTAACGCACGAGGGCGTGGCCTGGCGCGCATGGTGTGAGGAGGCTGTAGCACCGAGCTCCAGCCGAGATCCTGGAAGAAGATCCTAGACAGATGGCAAGGAGGCATATTATTGACTAAAAAGCAAATCAAGCGCTAGCAGAAAAATTTCTCCACGACTGGGTGGAAAGAACGGAAAAAATCAGAGCTGAGAATCGCAGAAGATCCTCCTGCGAATTCCTCCCCCTGGCCGGATAAAAATGATGGACACGGCTGCGGATAGCAGTTGAACTGGGGAAAGGGCCAAGCAACGGCAAAAAGGAGCAGACCTCACTGCGGGCAACAGGAGGGACTGCAGCAACAAGAAGACCGGCTCCGAGAGCCGCAAGGGAGACCCTGTGTGAAGACTTCCCCAGAACAGATCAGGAAGGCGGTGGAGATTGCACACAACAGCAGCGATGGGGGAAGGCCAAACAAAGCAGTTGCTCGCTGGACCGCAAAGTGAAGCACAACGGAGAAGAACAGCCTCCGCAACGAGCCGCATCTGGGCCTGCAGTGACAAGGTAGAACCCTCGGCACAGCTGAGGGCGGGTGAATGGCGCTGAGCCGTGGAGTGAAGACGCCAAGGTACAGGCTGCTGGTGCTCTGTCTCCTGGGCAAGATGTGTAGTGCTACAGGAGCACACACCACAGTTGAAGAAAAGCTGCCCGGCGACTGGAGTGACAAAGTGGAGGAAATAGGAGCAAATGACGGATGCCCAACACTGGAACCCTTGGACCCACACCGGCGGAGCGATCGGAGCCACTACTGGGGCGGAAGGGAAATCAACCGGGTGCATTTGGGCGGCGTGTGGTAGGTCCCGTGCAGAGGATCCTGAGGGACACAGGCTGGCCACCAACACAAAGGGGGCTCCCGGAGCAATCAAGCAGCAACAGTGGACGGACTGCAGTGGAACGGGAAAGCGGATTGCCCCGGTCTGCCTGACCACACAAGATAATCTGACACCACCCCATGCCACATACAAAGTGAGAGGCGCAGCGAACAGAGGGGTAACAACGCACTGGGACAAGTACAAATGAACTTTGAACATTGACTCACAATACCCCCGGAGCATACACTGAAAGAACTTGAGGGACTGGGCACCCCGCATGAACGTGGCCGAAAAGGACAACCCCGACACACAACTTAAGGCAGATGTAACAGTGAATAGCTGAATTGGGCACGGCGAGCAGGGCCCCAGAGTCAACGAGTGGCCCGCTAACACTGAGAAATGCAAAACACGGCCCCAAAGCCCTAGGTTCAAGAGCCTGCGCCACTGACGACCTGCAGGCAAACAGAAAGGTATTGGTCGCAAACCTAACAGTGCTCTGCTCTGCAGTAGATCAATGCAGAGGGAATATGAGTTCCCGCCAGCGACGGCGAGATGCAGGATTGCAGTGAGCACGCAATAAGAGCCCCTGGCAACTGGACCAGATCAAAGTGCACGCCTTGGAACCTTCTTGGAAAGCAGGAATGAGACCCAACTCAAGGCACACAAGGGGTGGCAAAGGGGCAATGGTTAACTAAGGCTCAGAAAAGTACGGCGGCGGCCTGGGTGTAAAGAAGCAGAGATAGGTGGAGAATTAAGGCAAGCAACTGCACCTGGGTGTGCAAGGAGCACACACAACAAGTGACCACGACGCACCAGAGCTGAAAGGTGCCGTCACCTCAGGAGGAAACCCGAAAACGATGGTACCCATAGCCCCACAGTCCTACATTACCGGAGGGCAGCCTTATTCTACTTGTTTGGAACTGGCTAGCCCACTGAATAGCCCATCCCACAACACCCAAACAAATATGCCATCCACCAAGGACAAAGACAAATCAAAGGCGACAATAATGGATTTGTTTGCAGCATTAAGACCGAAACCCAAGTCACAAGGGGGAATAGCTGCACCAGAAATCCAAAAATCGTCAGAAACAATGAGATGGGCATGTACTAGAGGCCATAGCAGCCCTGAGGTCCTTCATTGACACCAAAATCGACGTGGTAAAAAGGACATGCAGCTTCTGGGGCAGGACGCGTGGAATCTGGCAGAGAGGGTAACAGTAGCTGAAGCCGGGCTGCTGGAGACAACTAAGACCACAACAGACTTGAAATCTAAGGTAGCTGACCTAGAGAGGAAAGTTGTGATTCTGGAAGCAAGAGCGGAGGAGGAAGAAGGGCGGGCCAGACGCAGTAACGTCAGACTGCTAGGAATCCCGGAAGGAATGGAGGGCCTGAACCCGACCAAGTTCATGGAGACCCTACTACAGCAGGAAATTGGTGCGGGCAAGTTTTTGCAGGGCTTCGCTGTGGAGAGAGCCCATAGATCCCTCCAGAAGAAACCACCACTGGGCTCACATCCTTGCCCAATGATTGCGACGATCATTAATTTCCAGGACAGGGAAATTATACTCAGGTACTCGAGAGAAGGTGGGGTGATAGAGCAAGGCGACTCCAAGATAACCATATATCCTGATTACACGCAGTCAGTACTGAGAGCAAGGAACTCCTACGTCCCGATTAAAGCATGACTCAGGCAACTGAACCTGAAATACATGTTACTGTACCCCTCCAGACTGGAGGTGATCCACAAAGGGGGTGCAATATTCTTAGAGACTCCAGCGGCAGCCAACATGTGGCTGGAACACAATAATCTGGCGGACGGGAAGGAAAAGGATAATTGAAGCACATTGCGGCTGAGGAGAGAACAATCACAGAGAAGTGAGACTATCTTAAATAGATACTATTGGAACAGCTTATAGAAACGAAATTGACCGTGGGAGCATTCATCACACGACTGGGAACGAACTGGGCCACTCAACCTGTGTGCTGAGACCTAACCCACGGAATGACCAGTGCAGGCCTGTTGCCGGCACGTGAACATTCTCGCTGGATGCTCTGGAAGGGGAAAAACAATGCGGAGACACCTGAGCACAGCATTAGTAGTATGGTTGCTGGGTGCAGTTGTTTGGTTTGTATTTGTTGTTGCAACAGTTTTTTACTGTTTCGAAGTCTTCAAGCAATACAGGGAAGGTCATGGAAAATCCACAAACTAAATGCACGGCTGACTGGGGGTGGGATGAGGTGGAGACTGGGTGACCCCAATAACAAAAGTTTGGAACATGCAGAGCAAGATGGGGAACCAGCCTGGGGGGAGCTAGCAGTCAATAATGGCAGTACACCTTAAAATACTAACATGGAATGTGCGAGGGATGGGCACCTACTTACGCAGAAACAGAATCAAATCTTACTTAAACAGGAAGAAAGTAGACATAACATTACTCCAAGAGACCCACCCATCTGTGGGGGCCCTGGCCAAGCTGAAACAATGCTGGGGGGGCCAGGGACATGGAGCTCCTTACTCTAAATACACGCGAGGAGTATTCACCTGGGACAACCCTGGAGAGCCCTTTAGGTTACTGGGGGTTGAATTAGACACAGAAGGGAGATACATAGTACTATGGGGTGCAATTGAACAAACTGAGATTTGCATAGTGATCACATACTTCCCCAACCATGGCACACCGGCATATCTTAGTAAACTACAACCTAAACTAACTACCTATCTGGGGGGCCTCTACATCTGGGGAGGAGAACTAAACTGCGTGAGAGGTCTGGACTTGGACAGATCCGTACCTCCGCAGAACCGAGCTGAAACACCCTCATCAGCAGTAAATAACACACTGGACCAATTGGACCTAGTGGACGCCTGGAGGGAACACCACCCTGAAGATTAACCTTTCTCATACTATTCCGCACCACATGGCCTTTACACACAAATAGATTATATATTCATTGACAAGGCACATCTTGCACAAGTGGAATCAATAGAATACATGGTAGATCGATTTCCGACCATTCACCCCTACTCATGCACTGGGCAATGACCAGCCCTAGGCCCCCCCATTCCATTATGGTGAATGCCCACGGAGGCACTTACTGATCAGGCTTTTAGAGATGAACTTGGGGATAGACTAACTGAATTTTTCACGATCAACAGCGGTACTCTAGATCACTGGAGCACATTATGGGAAGCCCTCAAGGTGATAGATAGGGGGGAGTCCATAGCCAGTGCAGGGGGTATCAGCAAAATACTGAAGGGAGAACTAGAGGAGCAGGAAGAACAAATAAGACAAATGGAGACTAATTCCCTAGGGACCAGGGCAGAAGAGGCGAAATTGGCAGAGGCAAGGACCAATTGCCAACTGGCATGGGGATGGCTATCTAAGTTCGACAACATAACACGCACCGCCAGGACACACAGGGAAGGGGACAAACATGGCAGAATGCTGGCATTGCTGTGGAAGCGGGAACACCCGAAACATCCGACAACCATGCTCAGGGACGAAGGCGGCGTAATGCATAAAACACTGAAATCAATCACTGACACTTTTGCAGCCTTTTACACTAAGCTATATGCTCATGACACCCCAGTGCCACTGGCAGACATACGCGACACACTGGAAGAGATTAAACTCCCAAGCTGGGCAAGATACAATGAGAAGCTCTGGATGAGCTAATCACCCCAGAGGATATCACAGAAGCAATTCGATCACTGGCCACTTGCAAGACCCCGGGAACTGATGGGCTCCCACCAGAGTTCTATAAGGCATATGAATTAACACTGACCCTGGGACTATATGAGGTGTTCCAGGAAGCTTACGAGGTCAGGACCCTGTCCAAAAGTATGAGGGAAACACTAATTGTTCCAATACCCAAACTGAACGTATCAACAGACAAATGTGATTCTTACTGCCCACTGGCAATGCTAAATTACGACATAAAAATACTGACCACCATTCTGGCCAAGCGCCTCTCCAAAGTGATAGGGAGCCTCATACACGAGGACCAAAGCGGCTTTGTGCCTGGTCATAACATGACTGCTAACTTACGTAGGTTGCAACACATTATGGCACAAACAAATGAGGAGGAGGAACACCTAGCAGTGATGTCACTAGATGCCATCAAGTTGTTTGATTCCAAATATTGGGAATGGCTGATAGAGGTACTACGAGAATTTGGGTTTGGGGAAGGCTTTGTGAGTTGGATACAAATATTGTATAAGGACCCCACAGCAAGAGTGAAGACAGGCAACATTATCTCAAAGGCCTGGAACATACAGAGGGTACTAGACACGGTTGCCCTTTGTCGCCCATGCTTTATATTCTAGGACTAGAAAAGGCTGCGGTATATATCAGAAGACAGTTCTGGGATGCAGGGATAAGAGTAGGCAGGGAATTTCACGTCATCGACTAAACGCAGACAATGTTCTGCTCTACCTGAGGGACCCACAAGCGAATGCCCCGATAGTCCTAGAAGTACTAGATAACTTTGCACACTATTCGGGGATACACTTCAGTAAACAGAAATCTTGCATGTTCCCACTGGCGGGTTTACGGGGGACAGCTGTCGAGAACCTGCCGGAGGTGGGGATACAGTGGCAACTGGACACATTCAAATACCTTGGATTTAAAATCAGGCATAAGCCAGAACTCATGCATGAGCACAACACTGAGGCTGTGATACAAGGGCTTTGCAACTCAATGAAGTTCTGGTCCAATCTATCACTGTCAATGATGGGGAGGGCATTGATCACCAAAATGATTATCCTGCCGAGGTTTTTATATAATTTCCAAAATGTCTGCTATTACATCAGGCCGACATTCTTCCGAAACTTAGAGGCCCTGACTAGAGACTTTATATTGGGATTGACACGCCACAAACTAGCACTGGCCATATTAACTCTCCCATGTAGTCCGGGGGTATACAACTCCCTGACTTTGAAAGGTATCACCTAGCGACGCAACTCAGCCACGTAACCAGATGGCTTTCGGATGATGTCACCACCGAGACGGGCCTATTACAGTACCTGATTGCTCCAGCACACTTGAAAGAAATATTATGGATCCCCCAAGACCACACGAGATGCACTCCCATGCTAGCCAAGTTGGGTAGACCGATATGGAACAGGGCCAAAGACCTCTTACACTTGGTGCACCCTTACTCGCCTGAATTACCAATAATGGCGGAGGTAGGACAGACACTGGCTTCCTTCCACACTATGAGACAATGGGAAACACTGGGCTTATACACCTGGGGAGACATGTATTAGGAGTGAGAGTTCAGGGTACTAGAATCACCTTATGTAAAGGAGGGGCTAACAAAGGGTCAATTTCTATGGTAGCAAAAGATTAGACATGCGGCCAGGGTGAGGTGGGATGAATGGCCAGCAGAACCAACAACACACCCTCTGGTGACTGAGCTATACAATTTGGGTGAAGGATGGAATCCAGTGTCAAGAATGTACGCCCAACTAAAAGATAGACCCAACCCCCGCAGCACTACTCTTAAAACCAAATGGGAGGCAAACTTTGGTGAAACCATCACGGATAAAGGGATAAAGAATGGGAAAGAGCGCTGATACTTCCTAATGAGGTGTCTAGGAATGCTAGATTTAGATTAATACAAAGGAATGTTCTATATAGAACATATAACACCCCGAAGAAAGTGGCAAGCTTTAACAAGCAGTCCAGGGCAACATGCCCGTGGTGCGACTACACAGAAGCTGACTTACTGCACATGTTTTGGGGGTGCAGGAAAGTATGGAGTTACTTGGCAAAAATTGAGCAGGTATGTAAGAAAGCTGGAGTCAAAAGGTATGCCTGGTCCCCAGAGGAATGTTTCTTAGGCATGTACCCCAGATGGAGCAAGATGAAACAAATTGTGAAACTTATGGACATGGCATGCATATTGGCAAAAAGAGCAATAGCAATGGCATGGAAATCAAAAGCTGGACTGCAATATGCACGATGTAAAGGGGAAATGGAAGGGCGGGCTGCTGCAGAAACAGAGGCATGGGGCACAGGGACTGATGGGAACGTTGAGGAGACCAACATCACGTTTGAGGCATGGAAGGCCTTAATAAGAGACATGTTCCTCCCATCGTACTACAAGCGCCCGTGAGCACATGGAGGCAACTTGAAATGTTATTTGTACAGTGAATTTGAGAACATGGGACAGGCTCGCTTTTACCAACACCATATGGCTGTGTACTTATGGAACAAAACCATAACCCCAAAACACATTGAGAGGCTACACAGCCTGCTAAAAGGAATGAAGACAGTTTATGTGTGTTGTTTGTTTTAAGTTAAAATGTTAGCTATAACCGTAAGTAACGGCACTGCAATGCTGATCAATGCAAAACATTATGCAATGTATGACTTGAAAATGCCAATAAACAGAGTTTAAAAAATAATAATAATCAAGGCGCTTTCACACAACTGTTGGGGGAGTGGAAGATAACTCATTCAGAACTAAAAAAAAGGTATGTCTTCAGCTTCCTTCGAAACTGAAGATGATCAACGTCACGAAGATCCTTCCGAAGAGAGTTCCACATTGTAGGGGCCCATACAGAGAAAGATTGACCTCCTGCTCGTTTCCTATGATATCTTGGCGTACTAAGCAAAAGTTGAGAAGAGGACCATAGTAGCCTATCCGGCTTATAGAGGGTAAGTTTGTAGCAGAGGTATTCCATGCCAGTGCCATGAATGGTGCGGTGTACCAAACAAAGCGTTTTAAACTTGATTCGGCATCCAATTGGAACCTAATGCAGCTGACAGAGGAGCGCCAAAGGAAGATGGACTGCCATGGCTGGGCTGATGGCTGATCTGCTGGGGTTTCGGGATCAGACTGAATGGCTTCCTGGGCTGGGGTGCAGGCTGATGGACTGCCTAGGCTGTGGGGCAGGCAGATGGGCTGCCTGGGCTGGGGTGAAGGATGATGGGCTGAGGTTTAGGGTTCAGGCTGAATGGCTTCCTGGGCTAGGGTGCAGGCTGATTGACTGCCTACACTTGGGTCTGGGGTGCAGGCTGATGGGATGCCTGGGCTGGGGCTCAGGTGCAGGCTGATGGCCTGACTTGATTAGGGGCTGGGGTGCAGTAAAGTGGGATGTATGGGCTGGGGTGCAGGCTCCTCTGCTGCTTGCCCTCCTGTGCCAGGAAACTCATCACCCTTGGACACCTGATTTGTAATGACAATGGTTTCTCTGGGCCCATAGAGCTTTCGAAAGTGAGCCTCCTGTTTTCTATGGTTTTTATGTAGTCACCATCCTCTAAATGGTGGCGCCTTGCATGTGTGGCTTGATGTATGGGTTACACAGCTTGTTGTGATGATTGGTGCCTGTTGTGTGCGCGGGCAATTTTACACTGCCAAGTTACATCTGCTCTGAGTTGGTGCATTCATCTGCAGTACATTTTGGAGTAAAACCAGTGCAATCAGTAGCATCGCCGTTGCGTACTTTCAAATTGTAAACTTCATTAGTAAAACCATGGCGTAATTTACTTTGCGTAAAATATGCATGGGTTTTTACTCTTGGCATACATGGTGTTATATCTATTTTTGCAAGCGTGAAGTTGGAGGGCAAACACATACAGAACCGGAATGTGGAGGTGTGTACATTCAAAGCATAAACCATGTATGGCTTGAATTTATGCTGCAATGTTATATATACTTGACTCAAAATACCAATATATATATATATATATATATATATATATATATATATATATATATATATATATATATATATATATATATATATTTCCAAGTACTGTAGAAAATACCTGCCTATCCCCAGCCATGAGTTAGAGCTTTCTATTATGTTACGCTTTCCTATTTTTTCAATGTCAAAGGTTTTTTTGTTAGTGCTTCAACTGGAATATCAAGCGGATGTATATTATGATACAGTCTGAACTTTTCTGACAAAGGTTGGTTGTCAGCCAGTCAGATAACCCTACTGAATACTAACATCAGAGAAAAAAAGATTGCTTTGCATTTGGAGGACACTCTTTTAGGCCTTCACTACGGCCTTGATTTTTTATTTTATTTTGTCACATATGACCTAGATGGTCTGTGCAATCTGGTGCTCTGTAGTACTGCGTGAAATCTAGAATACTACAGAGAGCACTTGATGCCCCCGTGCTTCAAATGGGAAATATGGAACCAATATGCACCTTTTGGCTCAATAAGGCCAAACATGTTATGAACACTTGTTATCTAATATTTAACTGAATAGGATTTCTGGGATAATGAAAGATTAAACACACACCGTTTTTTCTAATATTAATAAGGTTTATGACCTCATTCAAACATAGATGTTGCAGAATGGATTGGCTTTAAATGAGGAAAAGATGGAACTCATGGTGGTGGGTACACAGAATAAGGTTATGAAGCTACCTCCAATCTATGAATGCTTCTCTATTGCAGACTGCAAGATTGATGTTAAAAAAAAAAAGTTAAAACCCTAGGCATAGTATTGGACCAGAATCTGAATATGAAGGCGCAGGTCAGCAGTTTGGTCTCTTCTTTGACCTACTACATAAAACTATTGGCCCACCTTTGGCTTTTCATCTCCCAAAGAATTACTAAGATGATTGCAAGGACCATAGTAGGAGCAAAGATTGATTATGTCAGTAGTCTCCTGATAGGTATCCCGAAAGTCAAGTGTAATCGACTGCAGGTGTTCCAAAATAGCTGTGTTAGGGTGGTTAAAGACCTCAATTGGAGAGATCACATCTTGGAGGCTAGACAGAGCCTACAATGGCTCCCGGTGGAAGCAAGAGTAAGGTACCGCCAACTATTAGTTAGAACTTCTCTCTGAGAAACACAATCTCAGATCTCTTAGATATAATAATACACATCAATTGAGGATACCTCTATACAACACTAGTAAAGTGCTAAAGGGGGCCTTCATCAACGTAGCCACCAGAGTGTGGAACTCTCTGCCGCCTGATCTAAGGGAAATCATGTCTGCTGAAATCCTCAAAAAGAAATTTAAAAGGTTGTTATTCTGCTGGCTGATTATTTATTCCGCTGCAACGTTGGTATAGGCTCTGATCTCTGTCTCTGTCCTGTGTAATGGTCTGTTCTGTTATTTTGCGCCCTTAAGCCTTTAGGTCCTTGGTTGGCATTACAAATGTAAAGTAAAGTAAAACCAAGCTGCACGAGGAACGCCCAAAACACCCCTTCATGCAAACCAAAGCCATTGCGAAAGACCAACTTTTGCATAAACCTTTGAGTCCACCACAACCCACATCCAGCACCCCTGCAAAACTGCACTTGGTCCCCTGTAAACCAAGGCTGCACCCTGGCAAAACTGTGTGCAGACACCCATAAGCAATGGCTTTACCCCTGCAAAACTATGCATGGTACCCCGTAAGTAACAAATGCACCCCTGTGAAACTGTACGTGGCACCCCGTAAATCACAGCTGCAACCCAGCAAAACCCACCAAGTCCCCTCACCTTTTCCACTACCCAAGGCAGCCACCCCAAGTCCTGACAACACCCACCAGCCCCCCTCATCTCTGCCACTAGCCTAGGCAGCCCCCTCAAGTGGTGACACCCACCAGGCACCCTCAGCTCTGCTACTACCCTAGGTAGCCCCCTCAAGTCCTGACACCACCCACCAGCCCCCCTGACCTCTGCCACTACCGCAGGCAGCCCCAAGACAGTGCACCCCCTCCCCAAACACCCTTGACCTCCACCACTACCCCCAGGCAGCCTCCTCAAGTCCTGACACCACCCACCAGCCCCCTCACTTCTGCCACTACTCCAGGCAGCCCCCCACAAGTCCTGATGCCACCCACCAGGCCCCCTCACATCTGCCACGGCCCCAGGCAGACCCCTCAAGTCCTGACACCACTCACAAGCACACTCCCCTCCACCACTACCCCAGGCAGCCCCCTGACAAGGCACTCCCCTCCCCACACACCTGTTACCTCTACCGCTACCCCCGGGCAGTCAGCCTGAAGTCCTGACACCACCCATCAGCCCCCCTCACCTCTGCTACAACCCCAGTCAGCCTCCTCAAGTCCTGACACCATCAACCAGGCCCCCGCACCTCTGCCCTCACCCCGGACAGCCCCCTCAATTACTGACACCACTCACCAGCCCCCCTCGCCTCTACCACTGCCCTAGGCAGCATCCTCAAGTCCAGGCACAACCAACCAGCCCCCTTACCTCCACCACTACCTGAGGCAACACTCTGACACGGGTGTGTGGGGAGGGGGTGTAATGTCATGGGCTGCCTGGGGGTAGTGGTGGAGGTGTGGGGGGCAGTTGGGTGGTATCAGGACGTGGACTTGAGGGGTCTGTCTGGGGGTAGTGGTTGTTATGGAGAATTCTAACCCAAGTGCTAAATTCCCTCTACCTTAGAGCCCTCCAGCTCTTTTGCTATATTTTGGGGCTTTGAACTTTTCATTTTCAATGTGTTTTACTTTTGTGTTCTTTGGTTATGGAGTTTTAAAACAACTCCATAGGCATCATCTTTTTCTGTGTGTCACACAGCACCTTCAGTACAGTGACACAGGCATGTCTTTTAGACTTCCCAAGCATGTCTTTTAGACTTCCCAACGGATTAAATACCTTCTCTGGGACTGACTACCGTCTCCCAGAGCATGTAAAGTTAAATTGGCTTCACTAGTCTATTTAAATTTACTGATCCAACACACACTATCTTCCTATAGAGTGCTGGAGGGGTTGCTTAGCTTCCCCTGGGTCAAAACACATGTAATAGTAAAATTTTACCTTTTCCTACTTTAAATGGCTGTGGCAGTGGTTTAGATGAACTACCGTGATTTTTCCCGACCACTAACAACGGTAGCTAAAAATCGAGTCAGCCATGTTTTCAATATAGCGCCCCAGACATATCTGTAAAAACAGACTCCGGTCATCTTTTTTCGCCATTTCTTTTAGGAAAAGTCCTTCTTGTGTTTGTCTCTGCGCGCCAAATCAGGTTTGCTCCCTTTGTTTGTTGGCCTTTGGCGGGCTTCAGTGATGAAGCCCTCCCATGGCACCCGAGTGTCTGGGGTGGACAGGATGTGAGGGAGGTGCCCGAAACTCCATGCGTGATTGTCCAGCTGACTGTCTGGCAAGGACAGTCACCCTGCTGTGTGAGTGACAGCCAGGCTGGAATGAATGGGGGAAAACTGTTTAAAAGCAGGTTTCTGGGACTTGGACAGCACAGTCGACAAATGGAATGAAAGAACCAAAGACGAGCTGAAGGAAGAGGACTGCTGCAACTCCTGGATGACTGGTGAAGCCCTGTTGCAGGTCCGAATTGCCAGAAACTGCAATCAACAGAGAAGCCCTTCAGGGTTAACTTCTTCCCTTGAGATTGGTGGGAACAACCAACTCGCAAACCACATGGACACCTGTTAGTCAGAATTATACGCAGTACCCTTTGGGAAAACCACACACAATTAGGACTATAAGTGACAGTACAAATTCACCTTTGGTACAAGCCTGTACTACACAATAAAGTGGTAGCGATGGCTGAGCAGCCAGACTTATCTCAAGAGCAAGCGAGCAGTATCAATAGTTATGTTATGTTATTTGGCATTTGTATAGTGCCTTATTTATCATTGGTATGATCTCAAAGCGCTGGTAGGTTGAACACCCTCGGGAACCACAATTCAAGTAGGTGAGAGAGAGAGTCATAAAGTGCATGGGCGCACCAGGTATGTGTGCAGCTGATGTGGGTGTTGCACGAAAGCTGCTTCTTAGCGGTAGGTGTGGTGCTGAGGAGATCAGTTCAATGTGTTCAGTTTGGAGGGTAGACACCCAGACTGAGTTCTGGCTGCATTAGGCCTGAGGAGAAGCCTAAGATAGCCGGTATGTGCTAGCTAGCTGTGTTTTATTAGGATGATGGATAGTTTGATGGGTCATGTTAATATGAGAACAGCTTTACGGAATGTGTCATAGTACTGCTGTGTTCTAGTTGAATGGTGGTGTATAGGAGAGAGTAAGTGTAGTAGTGTGATATTGTGGTAAACAGTAAAGTGTATGCGACCAGGTCCACTCAATGATGTTGGGAATACCTTCTAAATTCAAGTCTAATACAGTGATGCTATTAGGGCACGCTTTCTAAGTTCAACTTTAACAGAGTGACATTCTTAGAGCACACTTCTAAGTTCGACTTTAACACAGCGATGCTATTAGGGCACACTCAATGATGTTGGGAATACCGTCTAGATTCAATATTAGCACAGTGACGTTATTAGGGCACTCTTTCTAAGTTCAAATTTAACACAGTGACGCTATTAGGGCATGCTTTCTAAGTTCAACTTTAACACAGTGACGCTATTAGGGCACACTTTCTAGATTCAACTTTAACACAGTGACGCTATTAGGGTGCAGATAATCGTTGGACCTTTGTAGGTGACTGTATGATGTAACACAGTAAGACTGTTTGGGTAAAAGTGGTAGGGCTTTCTGGCGTGAAGTGATTGCTTCAGTCCCCACCCTTGGCACACTTGCGTTTTTGTTGGTGCTGGTTGATGGCAGTCTACTGGCTTCTTTCTTCTCCTGCGGATACCTGCAGATACGATCTGGAGCCATCCTTGTGTCCTTAGCCGTGGGGCTGCCGGGCAGAGGGCTGCCCTGGGAGGGCCATTTATGACCAGTTGGCAGGACCAATGGGAGGACTTGGGGGGGGGGGTCGGGAGGCGGGAGGGTAAGGAATCAGGAAGAGCGAGCGGGGAAGGATCGGCAGCAAAGGGTCTTGATCGGGGTTTCTGGCCAAGGCAAAAGCTCACAATTCATGCAGCTACAGCCACCAAACACTCACCATGCTCAGAGATGGAAAGGGGCACAACAGAGTGGGGGTGGGCTGGGAGGCGGGAGGGATGGAAAGGAAGGGGAGCTGGAGCTTGGAACAAGTGCTGGGGGGCACACATGATTGTGGGTACAACAAAAATTGAGGCCCAGGAGGCCCAGGCACACCTGCATCGTCATCCTCTAAAAAACAGGCGAGCAGGGAACAGTGCCAGAATACAGCATTTGCAAGACGACCAGTGAACCAATCACAACAGAGTGGGGGCAGGCTTTGGCGGGAGGGAGAGGTGGAATGGAAGGGGAGCTGGAGCTCGGAACAAGGGCTGGGGGGCACACATGATTGTGGGGACAACAAAAATCGGGGCCCAGGAGGCCCAGGCACATGTGCACTCACCTGCATCGCCATCCAAAAAACAGGCGAGCAGGGAGCAGTGCCAGAATACAGCATTTGCAAGACAACCAGTGAACCAATCACAATGGAGTGGGTGCGTGCTGGGGGGTGTGCAGGAGGGATGGAAAGGAAGGGGAGCTGGAGCTCGGAACAAGGGCTGGGGGGCACACATGATTGTGGGGACAACAAAAATCGAGGCCCAGGCACATGTTCACTCACCTGCATCGCCATCCAAAAAACCTTGGAAGACCGGGAAGATATGTCCGAAGATGCGTAGGTGTTTCTCCTATTTTGGGTGTGTTAACGCCAAATGGTAAATGGCGCATGTGTGCAGACTTGAGGGAGTTAAATAAAAGGGTGCCAGTGTCTAGATGGCCACTGCCATTCATTGATCAACGCCTTGCTCAATTGCATGGGTCAAAGGTATTTACCACATTAGATCTTACATCTGGATATTGGCGTGTGCCACTGGCAGAGGAAATGCAGAATTTATTTTCATTTTCATTTTATAAAACGCAATACGCATGGGCTAGAACACCATTCGGGTATGTCAATAGTGGGAGCAAATTGGCATATTTTTGAGAAAGGCGATGCCAGATGCAGCAGAAAGAGGAATTATAGTTTATGTGGATGAAGTCCTGGTATAAAATAAAAACTTGAAAAGACATTTTGATGAAATTAGACATGTACTTGACCAATTGCCAAAGGCGGGTGCCAAAGTATCTTTACAAAAGCCCAATGGTGCAAGAAAAAGGTGAATTTCCTAGTCCATGAAGTAACTCAACGTGGGCTAAATCCACAAAAGAAAAAGGTGGAGGCCATACAAAAATTGAAAGATACTAGAAATGTGAAATATTTCAAAAGTTTATTAGGAATGACGGGATATAACAGGAAATGTATTTAAAATGATTCTGAAATTACTCAACAATTGACTGAACTATTGAAGCTGAATACGCCCTGGAAGTGGGAACAGGAGCAATCTGAGGCAGTTGCTACATTTTAGGAATGTCTCATAAAGGCACCATGCTTAGCATATCCCATAAAAAACAGAGATTTATTTATAGAAATAGGTTTCACTGAACATTATATGTAAGCAGTGTTATCTCAAAAACATGATTTGAACCATAAAACTATTGCTTATGCAAGTAAGGCATTTTCTCAAGATGAAATTAAATTTAGTGAATGTGAAAAGGCACTGTTGACCACTGTGTGGGCGTTCCTACATTTTCGTCCCATTTTTCAGAGGGAGGAAGTAATCATTGAGACAAATCATCAACCTTTGCAGTTTATACAGAGTAAAAGGATTAGGTAAGGCAATCTAGCACAGTCCAGAATTACTTCATGGACATTGGCATTGCAAGGCTTTCCTGCAGAAGTGAGGTATGGCCAGAATAAAAGGAGCCCAGTTACTCAAGGATTAGAAGATTTACATGACTGTGCAGCTGAATGTGTATCAGACGAAGTAGAGGTGGAATCTAGTTTGCAGGAGTTTGAACAATCACCACACAAAGCTTTTGATGAAAAGACATGCAAGAATTTACAAACTGTATATGTTGATGGATATGCTTTTCACATTGAAAATGACAGCAATAAACAGTTGGTATCTGGGATCGGAAATGTCTGGTTGAAATGTAAGGACATTCCTAGTATAGGGATGAGAATTGGGGCTAGGAGTAGCAAGGTAGCAGAATTAGCAGCCATTTATAAAGCAAGTAATGCTGCAGTTGATAACAAATTCAGTGACATTGTCCTGGTGACTGATTCTGATTATGCACGAAATAGCTTTGTAGACTATTTAGTTGGCTGGAAAGCAAGAGGCATGATCACATATAATAAAAAGCCCCTCAAGCATGGGAAAATGATACAGGCTATAGACAAGTTAGTGTCAGAAAATGTTTTAGCAGTATACTGGAGGAAAATTTGTGGACATTTGAAAATTCCAGGAGAAGATATGGAGGGAAATGATTAAGCAGATCAATTGACCAAGGTTGGGGCTGTTATGGGAGAGTTGTTACCCATTGAACACTTAGCAGTTACACGATCTAAGGCTCCAAAAGAGGTAGAACAACCAGTAGTGCAATGGAGTTATGATACATCAGATCAACATCTGATTAAGGCGCAAAAAGATGATCCAATATTGGGGATCTATTATAATCACTTGATGGACCCCGAACAAAACCCTTTAACTGAAAATGATTGTACAGGAAAAGAAGAGTTGAGGGTATTATTAAATAATAAAAAATGGATTAGACTACAGGATGGACTTGTGATCAGGGAATCCATAACAGGACAGATACAGTCGGTGGTACTCTTTCATTCAGAGGGCTAATGTTACACCATGCACATGGTGCAATAACTGCAGGACACAGAGGTTCACAAAAGACTTTAGAGATACTGAAGGATTATGCTTACTGGCCACATATGTCCCACAATGTGGAATTATACAATAGGGGGTGTCTGGTACGTGCCCAATTTATACCTGCTTCACCAATGCATAGAGCTCCACTGATGAAAAGAGGCTTCAGCCTTCCATGGTCAGATTTGCAAATTGACTATGTAGGGCCTGTGAAAAGGTTGAGTAGGGGAAACCGTTATCTTTTGACCGTGGTTTGTTTGATGTTGAAATGGGTAGAGTGTATCCCTGTACCAGACTGTAGTGCGCAAACAGAAGCTACATTACTGGTAAATCATATATTTTCAAGATTTAGATTACCACAAAGAATAGAGTCATATAGAGGAAATCATTTCACAAGCACCTTAATGAGTAAGGTGTGGCAGATATTGGGGGTGAAAAGGAAACTGCATATTGCGTACTGGCCCGCCTCTTCTGGAAATATTGGAGGTTTCAACAGGTATGTTGTGGAGATATTAAAGAAGTTTGTAGCGGAGGCAGGTTCCAGTTGGGATTTAAGATTACCTCTGGTATTGATGGCAATCAGATCAACTCCTGCCAAAGCGGCAGGTATCAGTCCTCATGAGGTGTTAACAGGAAGGAAGATGATATTGCCACAACATTTATTATACAGGACACATGAGCCGACACTTGTGAGTGCATCTACAGTTTACGAATATGTGGAAGAACTGAGGAAGCATTTACAACGTGCATTTGCATTTGTGCAGCGAAATTTGGAAAGAGATGCTGACAGTGCAAAGTCATATTATGATAAAAAGACATCTGTGAAAGAGTATAATGTAGGGGATCAGGTATATAAATTTAATTTAGAAAAAAGGTAAACATAAACATTCTAAATTCCTTGCGGCCTGGCAAGGGCCATTTCAAATAGTGGTTAAAGTGTCCCCTGTAGTTTACAAAATATTAAAGACAGAGGGTGAAATGGTGACAGAAATTGTTCATGTTAACCAAATTAAGCCCTGTCACCCCAAACATGAAATCAGGAGACTTGAGCAAGTAGAGACAGCTTAAGTGTCCTGAGTACATGATGATAAAGATGCAGTGAATCTCTTCATAGTGTCCCATGCCATAAAAATAAAAATAGATATAATGATTATGGTGGATAAATGCAGATGAAAATGCCACATTTAAGAAAGGTGCAGTGATAAAAATTGATAGAACGTGCTGATTCAGGTTGACTTACTATGGTACAATGCTGAAACATTTTACATGTGTGACAAACATGCCGATTCATGGAATTAATGTGCGCTGAAAATTCCGGCGCATAGGTGCCAAAACGTGCAATCGCAGTGCAAGTGCGAAAATTGCAGGGAAACCAGTGCACATCGATTCATGGAAGTCCGTGCATGAGAAAAACATTGGATGTGCACTGAAAAAGTGCGCGGCGCACGCCGGCGCACAGGTCATCCAACGGCGTGCGCCACAGCCACAGCGAAATCACACATAGCGCGGCGCACATAACAAAAGTAGGCGTAACACGGGGCGTAACACTCGGAATGGGGAACAACGCGTGAAAATATGGGCGTCACAGGGAAAGTACAGGAGGCATGTGCGCGGAACGCCCACACGCTCGCCTACAACTCGTATTCATGGAATCGAATAGGGCAAACCAGTGCATGGGCAAAGACGTGCACAGGGCCAAACAAGTGTGCCACAAGAAAGCAGGCGGTAGCCTCCCTGCGCCTGAAATAAATGTGCACCAAAATGTGCGCTAACAAAAAGCACCTACATACAGCTATGACGAATGATCCATACTGTGGCCCTCTAGGACAAATGAGGTGCAAAGGGGTACCGACAAACACGGACACCCGCTGTGTGAAAAATAGCATGTGCGTGTATTTTGGGGTGCACGGGAAGTTCCACACGCGATTGGCCTGGGTATGTGTATTTCGGGGTGTGCAGGAAGTTCCAGACGCGATTGTCCTTGGTACGTGTATTTCGGGGGGGGGTCGGAAGTTTCACACGCGATTTCAGCAGGGTACGTGTATTCCAAGGTGTGCGGGAATTTTCACACGCAAATTTGCAGGGTACGTGTATTTCGGGGTGCACATGAAATTCCACACGCGATTTCAGCAGGGTACGTGTACTCCGGGTGCGCGGGAAGATCCACACGCAAATCCAGCAGCCTATGTGTATTTTGGGGTGCCGGGGAGTACTACACGTGAATTGGCCGTGTGGGTCCTCCCAGGTGTTCCCTCTACACCCTCCATAGCCCCTGCAGGCGGCCCACACCACAGGGGACTACCCTGCACCCCTGCACATGTCCCGCAAGCAGCCCATCCACCATGGCCATGCCCCCCAGCCAACCCACATGTCACCTTGCACTACTGCCAACCAACACATGTCTCCCAGCACCACCAGCCCCCAGCATCCAGGGGCAGCCTCTACCAGGCAAACACTCATGTCTCCCACCCCCCACCCCCCAGCAGTCAGGGGCACCCTCCACCAGGCCCCCACTCATGCTCCCTGCATCCCCACCCCCCAGCATCCAGGGGCACCCTCCACCAGGGCCCCACTCATGTCCAACTCATGTCCCCCTGCACCCCCACCCCCCAGCACTGTGGGGCACCCTCCACCAGGCCCCCACTCATATCTCCCTGCCCCCCCACCCCCCAGCATCCAGGGGCACCCTCCTCCAGGCCCCCACACATGTCCAACTCATGTCTCCCTGCACCCCCACCCCCCAGCAGTCGGGGCACCCTCCACCAGGCCCCCACTCATGTCTCCTAGCACCCCCACCCCCCAGGATCCAGGGGCACCCTCCACCAGGCCCCCACTCATGTCCAACTCATGTCCCCCTGCACCTCCACCCCCCAGCACTGTGGGGCACCCTCCACCAGGCCCCCACTCATGTCCCCCACCCCCCCACACCCCAGCAGTCAGGGGCACCCTCCACCAGGCCCCGACTCATGTCTCCCTGCACCCCCACCACCCAGCATCCAGGGGCACCCTCCACCAGGCCCCCACTCATGTCTCCCAGCCCCCCACCCCCCAGCATCCAGGGGCACACTCCACCAGGCCCCTACTCATGTCCAACTCATGTCTCCCTGCTCCCCCACCCCCAGCAGTCAGGGGCACCCTCCACCAGGCCCCCACTCATGTCTCCCTGGACCCCCACCCCCCAGCACCCAGGGGCACCCTCCACCAGGCCCCCACTCATGTCTCCCTGCACCCCCACCCCCCAGCATCCAGGGGCACCCTCCACCAGGCCCCCACTCATGTATCCCAGCACCCTCACCCCCCAGCATCCAGGGGCACCCTCCACCAGGCCCCCACTCATGTATCCCAGCACCCCCACCCCCCAGCATCCAGGGGCACCCTCCACCAGGCCCCCACTCATGTATCCCAGCACCCCCACCCCCCAGCATCCAGGGGCACCCTCCACCAGGTCCCCACTCATGTCCAACTCATGTCTCCCTGCACCCCCACCCCCCAGCAGTCAGGGGCACCCTCCACCAGGCCCCCACTCATGTATCCCAGCACCCCCACCCCCCAGCATCCAGGGGCACCCTCCACCAGGTCCCCACTCATGTCCAACTCATGTCCCCCTGCACCTCCACCCCCAGAACTGTGGGGCACCCTCCACCAGGCCCCCACTCATGTCTCCCACCCCCCTACCCCCCAGCAGTCAGGGGCACCCTCCACCAGGCACCCACTCATGTCTCCCTGCACCCCCACCCGCCAGCATCCAGGGGCACCCTCCACCAGGTCCCGACTCATGTCTCCCAGCACCCCCACCCCCAGCAGTCAGGGGCACCCTCCACCAGGCCCCCACTCATGTCTCCCAGCACCCCCACCCCCCAGCATCCAGGGGCAACCTCCACCAGGCCCCCACTCATGTCCAACTCATGTCTCCCTGCACCCCACCCCCCAGCAGTCAGGGGCACCCTCCACCAGGCCCCCACTCATGTCTCCCTGCACCCCCACCCCCCAGCATCCAAGGGCACCCTCCACCAGGCCCCCACTCATGTCCAACTCATGTCTCCCTGCACCCCACCCCCCAGCAGTCAGGGGCACCCTCCACCAGGCCCCCACTCATGTCTCCCTGCACCCCCACCCCCAGCATCCAGGGGCACCATCCACCAGGCCCCCACTCATGTCCAACTCATGTCTCCCTGCACCCCCACCCCCCAGCAGTCAGGGGCACCATCCACCAGGCCCCCACTCATGTCTCCCAGCACCTCCACCCCCCAGCATCCAGGGGCACCACCGGGAATATTTACATGCGACTGGCCCTGGGAGAGCGTGTTACGTGTATTCCTCGGGTGGGCGGGAAGATTTACACGGTCGCCTACAACGCACCCAAAAAAAGGTCCAATCCAGAAACACGTACGTCAGCATGAAGCAGGCACACGTCCCACGCAGCATAAAAGTTTGCGCAAACAACAAACAAGCTCAGACGCCAGGATGAATATACCGTTCCTAGCAGCAGTGGCCGTGCGATACCGCAGGAGGAGGAGGAGGATAGTCAGGGCCAGAATCTTTACACCCAGAACCAGCCTTTTTGGTATGCCTGATGACCAGGTGTATGGGAGGTACAGGTTTCCACCTCACATAATACTCAACCTGGTCAGTGAGTGGGAGGATGACCTCACATCACCCACCCTGTGCTCCCAAGCACTCAGCCCCCTGGAGAAGGTCCTCAATATACTGCACTTCTTGGCAACCGGATCATTTCAGCGGACAAGTGCCATAGTGGGGGGGTGTCACAGGCCACGCAGTCACGGTGCCTACACCAGGTGTTGGCCATCATCACTGCACGCCCATCAGTCCGCAGGCACATATACCTGCCCAGAACACCTGCAGAAAGGCAGGCTGTCAGCCAGGATTTCTACGGGGTGGCACAATTCCCCAAAGTACTAGGTGCCATTGATTGCACCCATGTGGCTCTACGTCCCCCCAGGGCATCTGAGCACATCTATAGAAACCGCAAGCACTGGCATTCCATCAACGTCCAGGTAGTATGTGATGCCAAGGGAATCATCACCTCAGTATATGCCAACTATCCAGGGTCCACCCACGACAGCTTCATTTACAGGATGTCAACCCTAAACCGGGACATGGAAGCTGGGTGGCATGGCGATGCATGGCTGCTTGGTGAGTATAAATGCCACAGCACACGCATGCATGACAGATACAGAGTAATGTCACTACCCCACTAATGATCCCCATCACCACCTCCCCAGGGGACAGTGCCTACCCTCTGAGCACCCACATGATGACGCCAATTCGGAACCCCATCACGCCTCCCGAGGTAAGATACAGCACAGCCCATATTGCAACCCGGGGCATAGTGGAGCGCACATTCGGAGTGCTCAAGTCACGCTTTCGCTCCCTTGACCGTTCTGGCAGGCAGCTGTTATACGCTCCACCAGTAGTGTGCAGGATCATAGTGGCCGCATGTGTCCTGCACAATGTTGCAACACGCCGGGGCCTGGCTGTGGACATGGTGGTGCCCCCACATCCCCAACCACATGCACGCCCGCTGCGCATGGGAGGGGAAAGGGCACGGGTGAGGCAGCCCGTACGCAGCTGGTGGCTAATTACTTCACATAGAAATCACACCCCTGTGGAGTGCACACAGCCCTGGCACATACCATCTGACAATCAATGATGACTCAATCTGAAAATTATGATGAATGAAGGGACAGTCAACTGTCAGAACCATAGCAGCCTGAGATTGTTCACCTGGAAGTGTCACAATGTGTGCATCCCTACCTACACAAACACCACCAATGCAGTGTCATCAAAAGACACACTTCTATGTAGCAAAAATGAATACCCACTTGCAAAATACAACATGAGAACAGTGCGATGTCACCCAACCCCTCCCCGGCACCGCCACACAGCACACCATGGCATGTCATGCTATGTGAGAGCAAACAAATTAATCCCCACAACATGGCACAAGTGTCACAAAGTAGAGTCTCCCTAATGGAAACTGGGCACACATGAAATGCTCACAGTAATGCAGGACCAACAACACACATTACCAAATATTTAGCAATAATACTAATCACCCACACAGCCTCCAACCTACCATAAACATGACAGTACGGATTTAAAAAATTGGTAGTCTCACTACCTGATAATGCCAGCACTTCGACCACTTCCAACTGTACAGTATTAGCGCCACGCAAAAGTGTAGGTGCACTGCTTTCAGCATGGACTCCATTTACAAAGTAGACCACCTTGTGAAGACATGAGGAATGGACCTGCAAATTAGGAGCATGAGATGGATGCAGAGGCACATTTCAATACACCATGAAGTGTACAATACAGCAACAATATGCACTAGAAATGTATATACAGTATTGACTACAGACTGCCCACACATCAAATGGGAGTCGAACATCACTGTGTAAGTTAATGTCACTTGGGCACACCCTTTGCAAGCACATGGAAACGGGAAGCAGGAGGGGTGTGTGTCACACAAACTCAAGCATTTAACCCAAATTCAGGACAAGCCTGCATGTGCCCAGCCACAATACAGCGTATGCCCACGGGAGCCACACAAGGCAACACACTGTAACAAAAATCAAAAATCAAAAATGGCCATGTATGGGCCACGGGGGGTGGGGGAGGCCACCCAGGAGGTCCGAGGACAGGATGCACACCAAAACCAATCTGTGTGGATTTTGGAAAAAAAAAACACCTCCATGGGCTCATGGACTGCACGGCTACCCTATTGTGAGAGAATTGCTGCTGTCGCTCTCCTCACCCTCTGCAGCTGCATCAGGGGTGGTGGCACTATGGGAGGCAGCCCACGCAAAGCCCTAGTCTGGTCCTCCATGGCAGCAAGCATGCGGGTGTGGAAGGTCTGGTTCTGGAGGATAATCGTGCAGAGGTCCCCATGCAACAACTCACGGGATGCCTGGACCTCCTCCCTAGTTTCCTGCATCTCAGCTGAGAGCGTACGTGTGAGCCGCTCCAGCTGATGTTCTGTCCTCATGTCAGTTGAAGCCTCAAGCTCAACAAGAGTCACCCTGAGGTGACGGAGTTCCATCCTCAGGGCTTCAATGTGGCCCTGGGACTCAATAGAAATGGCTTCCCGCAGAGTCTCCAGTGCCGCCCGTCTGTCCCAGTTGGATGCCAACATGTCCTCCCTGTGTGACTGGCAAATGGAGTCTGTTGGTTGCTGTAGTTGTTCCATCAGCCTTTCTTGGGGAACAATGGAAGTGGCCACCCTATCCGTGGCCTGAACCATCATCTCAGATGATGCTGCCTGCTTGTTTGCCATACCGTATATGGATTGCTCCCGTGCGGTATTGCCAGGTGGTGTACAGCCACCGCGTCGGCGGGCACCAAACCTGTCTGGAACAAGGCGAACTGCGCCTTGATGTGCCGGCACTGCCTGAGGCTGCAGGACTGCATTCCCCCTCTGATCTGCTGGCCCAGGAACAGGATCAGATGCTGCAGAGTGTGACCCTGCATCCGTAACCACCAAAGGCGGACCTACCAACACTGACATCCCCATTGAGTGTTCTACCCCTGGTGCAGGTGGGTTGGACAGTACAGAATCCCTCCCAGAAACACTTACCTGCGACCGCACATAGGTCTCATCATCTGAATCGACACCTGAATAGAGCTTGGCGGAGGTGCACCCAGAGACACCCCTTGAGATAATGGTCTGCAGCAAGTGTGGGTTCTCACCCACCACCACACCACGTCCCTCATTGGTGCCCGGTCGGGCCTGAGACCCCTCCTGGGTCTGCACCATCTCCACAAACCCAGCAGTATCAAGTGCGTCATCCCCTGCAAAGACATGAAAGAAAAGAAATGGGAACAGGCATTAGCACCATGACACACAATTAGGGCTGAGAAGCAACAGAACCAGTACTTCATTGACACATGTCCCACATGACTATAACCCTCCCATGCATGCACCATCACTGCGTATGAAGGGGAGGCAAATGGCACACATTGATGACACCAAGATGGAAGACCAACACATTTGCTGCATGCTGGCTAGCAGTGCCATCACACATTGGCCTGTGATTGGCATGTCCAATACACATACATGACACATGCCATCACACAGATGGCATGTACCATAGCCATGTCACAAATGTGACAATAGGACTGAGAAATGCCTACTGAAAGTGGTGGAATGCAAACAATCAGCCTAAATGAACACAGAATAATACGCAACAATGTTATGGCAAGATGACACTTCAAGGGCAACTGGCGTGAGGTTGGGCTAAATGTCTACTGTTGCCAGAAGGGATACTGCAATACCCAAATCCTGGCGCGCAGAATGTATTGGATGAAGCACATGGGTGACCCAAACCACTCAGGCACACACACCCTCACCTGGCACTCAATCAGAAGCCCTCACACACACACCATGCACATGGATGACACACACATGCATGTGCACTCACCGGACAATGGCTCATAATCTGGCAGGTCTCCCATGCCTTGGATCTGTCCCTCCGTGACGTAGGTCCCAGCAACATACTCATGTGGAGTGAGTTCAATGTCCTCTGCTGGAGACCCACTTCCAGTCACTAGAGTAGCGGCATGACTTGAGGCCAGCTTTTTTTTTGCCCTGTGTTTCAGGTCATTCCAGCGCTTGTAGCAATCATTAGCTGTGCGCCTCGTGAATCCAAGGGCACTTATGATGTCCGCGATGGTCTGCCAGTGTGCCAGACGTTGTGCAGGTGTGCTCTTGCATCCTGCAGTAATCACCATTTCGCTGTCATATGCGGACTCATACTCCACAAGTACATCAAGTTCGGCCTGATTGAAGTTGGGCTTCCTTGGCAGGCCGGACTGTGTAGCCGTGTTTGGGGCATCAGCCTGTACTGGACAAGCACTCTTCCTCTTCCACGTGGAAGGTGGTGGGGATCCTGAGTGTCCTACGCCGCTCTGGACACTAGGGGCAGGAGCCCCGGTGGACTGTGGACTAGGAGTGTGGGAATGAACACTCACCATGGGACTTGGTGCAGGCATTAGCTGAAGTGTGATGTAGTCAGGGGGAACTTCAGCAGGATGGACTGGGACCGACACTGTCCTGGCTGGGAGACACAGAGCTGGGGTGGATGGAGCCGCAGCTGCCCCTGCAGCCTCCCCACCCTGCCTACACGGGGCAGCAGATGACATAGCTGCCCCTGATCCACGTGGCCTGGTGACACCAACGTGCACCGCCCCATGTCGCCTAGACCTGCTGACCTGGAAGTCAGCCATGGAGTCACTCTGTGCCAGGTCTGGTGCCACAATGGGCTGGTCCAACAAGGGCTGAGCAGGGATGGTGTCAGCCATGTTACCCTCAACCAAGGGGGGCATGGGTGACCCTGACTGGTCACCCACACATGGGGGGCGAGGGGCACCCTGCAAGTCCCGGCCACATCCCCTACCGTATCCACCATGGCCACCTCTTGAGGCTCGGCCATCTTTGCCACCCTTACTGCGTGCTCGCCTCCCAACCATGGCACTGATGTTGTTGTGCGTATGGGAGTTGCAGTAAACTATTGTCCTGGGCAATTGGGGGTCAAAGGGTTAGGGTACTAGATGGAATGCGTACCCTACTGCTCTAGCAAGGTTGTATGTGACCCCTGGGGGAAGATGACAGGTCACGCAACGCACAGGCACCCCAAAAAAGGGAGATAATGTGCACGCAACCCATCCTAGATCACGTGTGTGGAAAACTAAACCTGCACTATGCTGTGGCACCCAGAAACACAAAAATGAACTTATGCGTGTCACACAGATGTGAAATACGTGGGTGACTCACCGTCTGCCTGGAAAAATAGTGTGAAAAAGAGGAGCATGTGCGCATTGGCAACACCCCCGCCAAAAGAAGAATTATACGCTGTCTGAGGAGACAGGACAACAGAAGAAGTGAACGCTGTTTGAGGAAACAGGCCCAGGAAAAAGACAAAAAGACAAAAAGCTATCAGAGGTAACAGGGAGTACGAACTTGGAACGCCGTGAAGTAAACCGCGTGTGAACCGACAAGAAGTACAGATTTCACCCACTCGCTCTCCACGAAAAGCACATACAAGGAAATGGCGTTCTACACGCACCTTTTAAACATGCCCACACTTCCAGCGTCACTTCCGCGTGTACACGCTAAGGCCCTATCCTCCAATTACACGAGCTGACACTCTGACGTGCAGTCATTGGACGTGTAACATGCACACGTGTACAGGGAAACGCCCGCGCACGCACGTCACAGACGCGCATATGCGCTGAGGCCCTTTCCACCAATTACACGCTATGACACTCTGACGTGCTTATTTTTTCTACGCACCATGGAAAACGCACATGCGCGTAATGTCATAGACGCGCCTACATGCTGGGGGCCTTTGGGCCAATGAATTCGCGTACGTGTGTTGATGCGCTTACGCGCTAAGGCCCTTTGCTCGAATTACACGCAGACGTGCTGGATTTTCATGTGCCAAATCACTCCGTATCAAGCTGGCCATGCGTAAGCACACGGAAGACCACGCTCCTGCCCAGAAGGCCGAATTACTGCCGCCCAGATCCCCGAGCACGCTCCCACCTGCCATCTGCTGCTGCCTGATTGCCTACTGCCCACGTGCCCTGCCATTTGCTGCCTGCACATCAGCCAGGGGTGCTGTTGCTGTGACCACCCCTGCTGGAACCTAAGACTCCCGACTGGGATTCCATCGCTCCACAGACCAGCCCCAGGACCCAGTTGCCCACCCACTCCTGCCTCTGGGGTTGTCATGTCGGGCACTGCAACATCTGGCACCACTGGGAACCCCCATCCAGAGAGGCAGAGGGGCACCAGCTTCACTGCCACCGAAGTTGGTGTCCTGGTGGAGCAAGTCATGGGGCAGTATGATGCCCTCTTCGGAAGTTTGCGCGCCGACAAGGAAGGACGGACTCGGATCTGGATGGACATCGTGACTGCCATCAACGCGGAGGGGGTGGCAGTCTGACTATTCCATCATGTCAAGAAGCGCTGGGAGGACTTCAGGTCCAGGACCCTCAACAAGGCCCGGCTCCTCTTGAAGGCAGCGGATGCTAAGGGGCACCGGGGCCACTTGTCGAAAGATCAGATGAGGGTCCTGGAACGCATATCCCCCGTGCTCCACGTCCAGGTCCTTGAGAGGCAGACCCATCTGGAGTCGAGCGGTAAGTGTACATGCATCCTGATTGAAGCTGTGCGTGTGGTGGTGTGCCAGTAATGTGCAGGTTGCACATGTGTTTTAATGGGGCCAAGTAGGGGGGGTGTACAGGGCCGTGAGGCTAACACATGCGAGGGCTCTCATGTGTGAGACATGGATGGTGCTTGTGTGTGTAGGCTTGCATGCCAAATACAGATGTGTGGGTACATATGTTTGAATGAATGTGTATGTAAGTAGGCATGTTTGTGATCTGCACTGTGTGCATGTGCATGTGTGTGTATTTGACAAGGGGGCAACAGTGATGCAACATGGATGCATGTGACACCGGGATGTGGAAGACTAATTGGCAGATGTGACATGGATGCCAATCTCAACACTGCAACAGTGGCAGAGGTGTACACATGCATGTAAGTGTGGTGGTGTGTGTGCATGTGTAGTGCACTCCCTGTGTTGCATGTGATGTCTGGCTCACCTTTGCCGGCTCATGCTGTTGTATGTGTATGGATGGTTCTGGCTGTTGCGATATGGCTGTGGTATGGCTCATGTGTGCGAGTTGAAATGACATGTGTGTTGGTGATTGTGATACCATGTCTGAGGTTTGCCAATGCCACTCATGAACAACTGTCATGTGTGTATGTGTCCATTGTACAGTGCCCTGATGCCTGTGTTTTATTTCTCCCTGTCTGCGGCGTCAACTGATGACGAGGGCGGAGAAGGTGCTGTGGAGCACAGCGGCAGGGATTGCACCGCCAGCCAGAGACGCAAGGCCTGGCTTCCCTCCCAGGTTGTCATCTCATCGGGGAGTGAGGAGTCCGGTGCCGCGTCCCAGGCCGCAGCTGCCGGGGGGAGGTCCAAGAGGTGGAGGTCGGAGTTGGACTCCTCGGCAGCAGAAGGGGCAGCTGGGACCCCACAGGGCCCAACAGGGGAAGTTGGCACGGAGTCATCCAGGTTGGTGGGGGGTTTGGTGGAGGAGGAGGCCATGCAAGCGACAGAGACGGGGTCTGGAGGTGGGGATTCCACTGGTGCTAGTGGTGCAGTGCAGGACCAGGGACAGGAGGCAGCACAGGCCGCCGCGGAGGTGCCTGTGTGCAATCCTGTCCCTGATCCTGTCACTGCATCATCTTGCACCAGCCGGGATGCTTACGTCCAGACCCGTTTTCAGGCAGGGGATGAGCTTACAACAACTAGCCTTCCTCTGCCTGCGGACGTGGCTATCCAGGTACAGGTTGAGCCTGTCCTGACTGGTGTGGCGTTGCGTCAACGGGCCATGCGAGGTGACCTGCAGTCTTTTCATGAGGAGACTGCACGTCATCTGGAATGGCTCGTTGACCGCGTCGGCCTACTGGTACAGGTCACCCAGGCTGGATTCCTCCGTTTGCTGGAGCTTGTTCCGACCCCCTCCTCAACTGAACACCCTATGCGCCAGTCGTCCTCCGTGCCATCTTTACACCCATTTGTCACCTGGGTGCCCTGTGGAGCTGCCTCTGACGGTGCGGCCAGGCTGGTGGAGGACACATCCCTGCCACAGCTGGGAGTCGGACGTCCAGCAGGAGTGGCCACATCAACGACTGCACCCCGGCCGGTGGAGGATGTGCAGGCAGCAGGAGCCAGGGCACAGGCAGAGCAGCAGCAGCAATGAAGTAGGAGCCATGATGGCTCGGGGCCTTCGACATCGGAGGGGCAGGCATCAGCTGGAGGGCAGGAGGACCCAGGACGGGAAGTGTCTTCCATGTGGCAGCGGTTGGGCCATGCCATAGATGCAGAGCCGCAGCGGGCCGAAGAGGCACGGCTCACAATGGTCAGGGCGGAGAACTCCGTGTGGAGGGCCCTGAGGCGGGCCGAGTGCCTCGAGGCAATCCGCAGGGAGTTGGAGGAGAACATGTCGTCATCCCTGCGGACCCTCGGGGCCATGGAAGAGGACCGCCTCTGGGACATTGAGCAGGAGTTCGATGATGCCCTGGCCCGGAACATCCAGAAGTGAGCCGTCGGACTAGCCCGCTGCCCTTGTAAATAGTTCTTTAGTGTTAAGTTTCCTTTCGGTTTTGTTTTGTTTTGGGGCGCTTGGACAATGCCCCAACTTCTTGTATATAGTTCTTCATTAGGTAGGATTTTATTTTATACGTTTCATTTAAAGGATTGGACACATGGACCCTGGATGTACACTTTGTACATAGTTTGACAATGGATTTGGATTGTTGATTTTTTTTTTCCATGGATCAAAAAACCATGGATCAATGGTTTTTTTATTATTTTTGCACCATGGATTTATTTTCTCAGACTGACACTTTGGAGACTTGCTTTTGGATTGCTTTTCATTTGGATTTCATGCGTCTTTTTCATTTATTGGACATGCTGGATTTCATTTATTATTTCCATTTTCTTCTGTTCCATTTCATTGCCTCGCTTTTCTGTTTAATACATTATCATTTGATACTTCAATGTGTGGTATTCTCTCTTTGGTTTCATGCATGTCGCAATGTGTGTTTTTTCATTCACATGCTGTCATTGTGTGGGTTTGACGGATATATGTTGATGTGCAGACTAGCCATTTGCATCATGTGCTGGTGATTTCTTTGTGGGGTGGATGTCATACCTGGTGGTGTGTTCGCACTGGGGTGGCGTGGGCAGTGTATTGAAGGGGCATGGGGGCCATGATTATGGATCGTCATGACGTGTTGGGGGGACATGTATGGGGGCCTGCTGGCAGCTGCCCTGCACTGCTGGGGGGTGGTGGTGCAGGGGGACATGTGTGGGGGCCTGGTGGAGGGTGCCCTGCACTGCTGGGTGGTGGGGGTGCAGGGGGACATGAGTGGGGGCCTGGTGGAGGGTGCCCCGCAATGCTGGGGGGTGGGGGTGCAGGGGGACATGAGTTGGACATGAGTGGGGGCCTGGTGGAGGGTGCCCCTGGATGCTGTGGGGTGGGGGTGCTGGGAGACACGTGTGGGGGCCTGGTGGAGGATGCCCCTGGATGCTGGGGGGTTTGGGGGTGCTGGGGGAGATGTGTGGGGGCCTGGTGGAGGGCGCCCTGCACTGCTGGGGGGTGGGGGTGCAGGGGGACAAGAGTTGGACATGAGTGGGGGCCTGTTGGAGGGTGCCCCCGGATGCTGGGGGTGCTGGGAGACATGAGTGGGGGCCTGGTGGAGGGTGCCCCTGACTGCTGGGGGGTGGGGGTGCAGGGGGACATGAGTTGGACATGAGTGGGGGCCTGGTGGAGGGTGCCCCTGGATGCTGGGGGGTGGGGGTGCTAGGAGATATGTGTGGGGGCCTGGTGGAGGGTGCCCCTGGATGCTGGGGGGTGGGGGTGCTTGGAGACATGTGTGGGGGCCTGGTGGAGGGTAC
The DNA here is from genome assembly GCF_040938575.1 of Ambystoma mexicanum. Lineage (NCBI taxonomy): Eukaryota > Metazoa > Chordata > Amphibia > Caudata > Ambystomatidae > Ambystoma > Ambystoma mexicanum. The sequence goes on from NC_090932.1 coordinate 1,345,097,109, forward strand.
CCTGCACTGCTGGGGGGTGGGGGTGCTGGGAGACATGTGTGGGGGCCTGGTGGAGGGTGCCTCTGGATGCTGTGGGGTGGGGGTGCTGGGAGACATGTGGGGGGGGGCCTGGTGGAGGGTGCCCTGCACTGCTGGGGGGTGGGGGTGCTGGGAGACATGAGTGGGGGCCTGGTGGAGGGTGCCCTGCACTGCTGGGGGGTGGGGGTGCTGGGAGACATGAGTGGGGGCCTGCTGGCAGGTGCCCTGCACTGCTGGGGGGTGGGGGTGCAGGGGGACATGAGTGGGGGCCTGGTGGAGGGTGCCCCTGACTGCTGGGGGTGGGGGTGCTGGGAGACATGAGTGGGGGCCTGCTGGCAGGTGCCCCGCAATGCTGGGGGGTGAGGGTGCAGGGGGACATGTGTGGGGGCCTGGTGGACGGTGCCCCTGACTCCTGGGGGTTGGGGGTGCTGGGAGACATGTGTGGGGGCCTGGTGGAGGGTGCTCTGCACTGCTGGGGGGTGGGGGTGCAGGGAGACATGTGTGGGGGCCTGGTGGAGGGTGCCCTGCACTGCTGGGGGGTGGGGTTGCAGGGGGACATGAGTTGGACATGAGTGGGGGCCTGCTGGCAGGTGCCCCACAGTGCTGGGGGGTGGGGGTGCTGGGAGACATGAGTGGGGGCCTGGTGGAGGGTGCCCTGCACTGCTGGGGGGCGGGGGTGCAGGGAGACATGTGTGGGGGCCTGGTTTAGGGTACCCCTGACTCTGGGGGGTGGGGGTGCAGGGGGACATGAGTTGGACATGAGTGGGGGCCTGCTGGCAGGTGCCCCACAGTGCTGGGGGGCGGGGGTGCTGGGAGACATGCGTTGTTGATCAGTAGTGCAAGGTGACATGTGGCTTGGCTGGGGGGCATGCCCATGGTGGATGGGCTGCCTGCGGGACATGAGCAGGGGTGCAGCGTAGTCCCCTGTGGTGTGGGCTGCCTGCAGGGGCCGTGGAGGGTGTAGATGGAACACCTGGGAGGACCCACACGGCCAATTCACGTGTAGTACCCCCCGGAACCCCTGAAATACACGTACCCTGCTGAAATCACGTGTGAGACTTCCCGCACACCCTGAAATACACGTACCCAGGACATTCGCGTGTGGAACTTCCAGCGCACCCCTGAAATACACGTACCCTGCTGAATTCGCGTGTGAAACTTCCCACGCACCCCGAAATACACGTACCCTGCAGGATTCACATGTGAAACTTCGCGCGCACCCCAAAATACACATACCCAGGAGAATCGCGTGTGGAACTTCCCGCGCACCCCTGAAATACACGTGCCCTGATGGAATCGCGTGTGAAACTTCACACGCACCCCTGGAATACACGTACCCAGGACAATCGCATGTGGAACTTCCCACGCACCCCTGAAATGCACGTACCCTGCTGAATTTGTGTGTGAAACTTTCCGCGCACCCTGAAATACACGTACCCTACAGGATTCGCGTGTGAAACTTCACGCGCACCCAGAAATACAAGTACCCAGGACAATCGCGTGTGGAACTTCCCACGCACCCCTGAAATACACGTGCCCTGATGGAATCGCGTGTGAAACTTCACGCGCACCCCTGAAATACACGTATCCAGGACAATCGCGTGTGAAACTTCCCGCGAACCCCTGAAATACACGTTCCCCGCTTGGCGTTTGCTGTTTGGCAGCCCTGTGAACTGGTCCAGGGTTAGCGCAGACATTTGCGATGAATTGGGGATTTTGATGGCTTTCCCTTGCGCGAGGGCGTTCTTGGGGGCCTAACTGGCGCTGTTGCAGGGTCGCTGCGCCACTCTGCACCACGGCTGGTTTTGGAGGCTAAAATCCATGAATACGCTGTGCGATGAAATGGATTTTATCGCACGCGGTTGGCACAGTGTATCGCACGGGGACACTGTGCGCCAGCCGCATGCGCCACTTTTGTGCGAAATTCTATGAATTACCCTGTAAGTTTTACTGCAGTATAGGGAAGTTAAGAAATCATTGCATTTTTATTTTTCTTCAATTTCAGAATGTGTGAATATTAATCCATGTTTCAAAAATACAAAATACCTGCTTGTTCAGTTTTATTCTCTTGTATTGCAGATGGTGCTGTAATTTAATTCATGGTAAGACTTGATGACTTGTAAATAAGATAAAATACAAGAAGTATTCATAAAAACCAATAGGATTTTTGTGTCATTCATGCATCTGTTTATTTACATAAGTGATGTATAAAGGGGAGGCTCATATCAGTGCAGTAGTGCATTTGCCAGTTTACCAATGCAAGTAAAATAGCAAACAAGAAAAAGCTAGCAATAAACAGTTATAAAGCAGAGGTTTGTGTGCGGTGTGATGAATGTTTCCTTCCTTGCATGCTAATGGGAAGCTGTCTGATCTGATACATAGATTACTGGATGTACATAAGCCAGTTATTATGCCTAATGGCACATAGATTACTGGATGTACATAAGCCAGTAATACCAGCCACAAACTAGAGGTCGCGCTCTGAATAAAATCATTGGGTTCTGCTAATGTGCATAAGTCTGGGGCTCTCTACAGACAACTAGAAGGTATTCTAATAGAAAGGAAAAGTTTGTTTTATAATGGGGTTATAGTATAAAAAAGAAAATCATGCTCACCACTATACCACAGGTATAAATACCACAAAACAAGATACCAATAAAATTACCACCAATATAAGCTAACAAGGTATGGTCACTAAAATAGTGTGATACCAAACCCAATATAAATGCAAGACTAATTTACCACCAAATTACCACCAATATTTTTACGGTGAGAAAATACTGCCAAATCCCGAATTTACCCCAATAAAACAAAATCTCTTACAGGTATGCAACATAATGGAATAAACTAACAACAAAAAAAAACGTATGCTTCCAACAATATTACATCAGTGCTGCTTTACATACAAACTAAGAAGCAACTCTTAGCGGAAAAACTGCAAAGTACTGAGAGCAAAATGGCACTACTACGTGCTAAGTACACTACATTTATTCCAGCACGGTAATCACTGCACCCGTAATGAGAGCCAGTAACTCCATTGGTACACAAAACAGTCTGAAAAGTAAGACAGTTAATACACATTGCTTCACATATACCTGATAGATATTTGCACCAGAAGCAGCACATTCTCCACAATGGGCATGGCCACAAAGAAAATGAAACAAATACTGTACAAAATAAACTAGACAGCCTGGATGCCAAAATTGAGCAATTGCTGAACAGTTTTGCCAATTGAAAAGATTTTGTACAAGGGCATATTATGGAAAACATGAAATACCACTGCCCCACCTGTACCCCTTACACTATCCCAGCCAAACATCCCCACAAATTCCTTGTAAACAAAGACCTTACAATGAGACCTCAATCCCTTCCTCCCCTGATGCCCAACTTGTAGATACCTCAATTCCCCTGTAAATGTCTCTATTTCTGCTACCCCTTCCCTTTCCTAATTGTGTCTATTTATGTGTGTAAATAAAGGTTTATATGTATACTGTTGCTGTTTGTGTGTGTGTGTGTTTTCCTTTTTAAAAAAACATTTTAAAATTCCACAGATCGCACAACTGTCCGGGATGTCCGCAATTAAGCAAAATGGGGGTGTCCTATGGACAACACACCAGTCCGGCCTGTGTGCATTCAAAATGGAGGTGTCCATAGGAAACCGCACCTGTCTGTATGTCTACAAAGTTGTGACACACCTTTAATTAGTTCAGGGAGCCCACGCCTGTCCGGCAGACACCTGGGTGCATGCGTGTCTCATCCCCTGGGTCCTGCGAATATCACCCCTGTCCAGCATGTCTGAAAAAAGTAGTGACGTATCTTCATTAGTTTGGGGACTGCACCCATGTCCAGCAGCCACCTGGATGCATGCGCGTCTCTTCTCCCAGGTCTTGCCCACATCGCCACCTGTCCGGCATGTCCAGAAAGTGATGACGTACCTTGATTAATTTGGGGAGCCCACTCATACCCGGCAACACCTGGGCTCATGTGCACCCACCTCCTGAGTCCTATGAACACCACGCCGGTTTGGAAATGTCTGCCGCACGTGTGTTGCAGTTTTAATTAAATTGGGGAGCCCAACCCTGTCTGTAGGACACCTATGCACATGTGCACATGCGTACAATGTATCCCATGCAATGGGTGTCCTGCGGACAGCCATCCCATTCGCGAACGTCCGCGACATCACCCTATGACCGCACCTACACTGAGCATAGGCCCTTATTCACCGACAGGGCCTGTGCCCCTGGACATTGAAAAAAGTGCTTTTTTGGGCAATCCAAGGTGTTTTACAGTGAAGTTTCATCATGGAGAGGTTCCAGACTATGCCCATGGCAATCCGGACACTTTTCTGAACTTTTTGAGGCCTTTTTGGGGTTTAAACTGTCAGTGGAGCACACACCTGTCTGCAAAGTGCTTCCCAGCACTCCTATAAAAGGCCACACCACAGAGTTGCTTCTCATTCTGCTTTCGGATTTCCAAGACAGAGCATTACTTGTCTTGGGCACTTGCTGGCATTGGCTGTCGTTGCTGTCATGTCTGCTGCATTACTTCTTAGCTATTGCTAATATCTCATCAGGATTATTTATGCAGGTTGCTGTTGTGTTCCTGCTGTTTCTGGTTCCTGGTTTTGATAACTTTCCTGATGGCATCCCAGGCTGCTCCTCTCTTCCTCAGCAGCACCTCCACCCTCACCCTCACCACCACCACCACCTTTCCAAGGGCCTGGGGAGGGAAACAGGCATGGTGATGTAGAGAGGGATCAAGAAGAGGATGAGGATGAGGTAGTGGAAGTCCCCATTGCCTGCGGCCAGCATGAGTCTTGGGTGTGGAGGCTCTTTACCACCATTGGAGACGTGGCCAAAGCTTGTGCAAACAAGGTTCAATGCACTGAGTGCAAGATGGTGCTTAGTCGCAGCAAACCTGGCTTGTACAGCTACAGCACCATCTCCATGCGGCGACACCTGAGGTCAAATCACAAGGCACCAGGTCAGAGGGTCGTCTGCTTTGAACAAGGAAGTAGGTTGAGTTCCTCTGCAACATGCTCTGTATCTGCTCCGGTCACCACACGGGACACTCCTGTGGGGCAGCGGATCCCTGAACCAGCCTCGCAGGCCATACGCACTGCAGCAGACCCTTACCTTTTGAGGGTCACTCTATTGTGCATGTACTGTGACGCAGTGCTCTGCAGGGGGGAGCACATTTGGAGTGCTTTGGAGGCTACGGTCCGGGAGCATGTGAAAAACTACCACCTACATAAGTGTGGCCCTCCCAACATCTTCCTCTCTCCACTTCCCTTTCTTATCTCTGTGGTTGGTGCCCCTTCCCTACCCTCCCTTCCCTTCCTTTCCTTTCCTTGTGTGTCATGTCTAAAAACACCCAAAAAAATACAAACAACAAAAAACAAACAAAAAAAGGCTTTTTTCAGACCCACCTTTCAAAGTTTAAAAATAGAATTGCCAATGAAATTATGCAGGCCCCTGCACAGCTTGCAGAGTCCGTGGACAGCGCGGCAGTCCTCGGAAATCTAAAAAATGTAAGGGGTGGTGCCATCAAAAACATCACACTCTTTTCCAGGAGAAAGTGGTGGCTCTGAAAAGAATGTTGTTGTGTAGTTTGTTTGTTTTTGGAAAGGTTGAAGTGGCCAATATATCCAGGAGTCCCCCAAAATCCATACACTCTGCCTCCTGAATGACACAGCCATAACCACAGCCATCTGCACTCCTTTCAGCAAACATACCTTCTGCCATAGTCTCTCGCATTGCACACCACACCCATGAAACCTTATTGATCAATCGCCTGGCCTCCCCAGTCCCATTTCCATGCCTGCCATCCTCAAAAGTACCGAATGTGGCATGTGCAATCCGTGGACTACCGCTGTGTCCGTGGGAATATCATGCATTGCACAGGGGCGGGAGAACACATTTCAACCACAGTGAGGTATTTCTTCTTACAGGTGCTTAAAAAAAGTTTTTGTTTATTTTTATCTTCCTTTCCTCTTTATATCAGCCTCTGAACAGCATCCCTCAGATTCCAGAAAAAACAAGCATTGCCCAAAATGGACAACACAACTACATCGGCATAAAAAAGAATCCATGTTAAGGCAGTCAATTTTGTCATTGGAAACAATGAACATATTTGCACGCCCCATAACTGCAGCCATGCCTTTATTCACAAGCAGCCCTCGAAGATTTTGTTGGGGATGAAACATATTTGGTTGCTCTCATACTGCTCTTGGTAATATTTTCCGAAAACACCACCTTTGCACATGGGAACATTTTGATTAATCTATCCATGAAGGACTTCAAAATAGGAATCAACCTTGGGGCACTGATGTACCCCAAATGTTCTCCTCCACAGTGCACCAACACAATGTTTGGACTGCCAAAAGTAGAAATGTTTCTACAAAGAGAAACCAGTAGCTCCAAATTGCATCCAGGCACACTCCACCACACAACCTCCATGCCTGGAAACCCAAAATCTGCAGACACTCTGGATTTTACATACATCTCCAGATCAGCAACAGTAAGTAGCCATACACAATATCCTGCCATCTTCACCATACAATGAACACAGCAATGAAAAAATGTAACCCTTGCTTCCTGTAAAGTAGACACTTAACAACTGATTGGATAGTCTCCATAGTACACTCCCATTTCCATGCCAATCATGCTAACACGCCCCGGATGAAGCACATGTGATCCGCAGACTACCGCAGTGTCCATGGATCTCATAAGACAGGGGCAGACCTTCTTCCCTTTCTACTTCACTCTCTGCACCATTCCCTCATTGGCTACTGTTAAGCAGTCACACAACCATGACCAATCACTTCCAAGACCTCTACGTCTAACTCTATAATCTCTGCTCAACATTGCAGATTTACTGTTAAACACTCAGAGTGCAGGTCTCCTGTGATTGCAAAGTACCTCCAGCAAAAATTACTGTAAAACTATCCAATATTTCTGCTTCCAGATTTATCCACATCTCCAACCATCAACACAAACTACAGGTATGAATATTTTTATACAGTACATTTGTAACTCTTTTATAAATGCCACTTACCCTACATAACCTACTCAAAAAGCATATTGTCATTTGGCCCATTACCTATCATCAAGTGGCACTTACAATGCTATGTACTTTGAATGTTTTCATTTACCCATATTTCTCATTGTAATGTGCAAACTGTTATGCTCTTCTTTCCTTGTGTCATTTTTAAAACCAGTTTCCCCACTAACACACCTGCTATAAAATTCCTAAAATGCACCGAGAAAAGGAAAACTGCACAAATCTTACCAAAGCGTATCAAGTACATAGATCACATGCATTTGAACAGGGTGCCTGCCAAGGACCTTGCACAGTTCACAGAATGCACCATTACTTAAAAAGCACCCCAAAAAAAATTGTGCATTGAGAACAGTGCCATTTGTAAATGTGGATAAATAAATCAAACAACTGAAATGATTTATCCACTCATGTAGCAAGCATCTACTTGCAGACAAGTTAATGGAATTCCACACACAAAAACATTCTGCTTTCCAATTTATACATCTTTTCAAAACTTCTTCTCACCCTGCTACAACTTGCACTTATCCATTTCCAAATTAAATAGTGCGACAGCAAAACACACCTGCAAAGGTTCACCTCATCCCACACACTAATACATAAACCACTGCCCCTTAGCAAAAAGGCTGATGCTCCCAAGTCCCCCTTCATATACAAAGCTATCCAATTTCACACACACACTAACTCTTCCTGCCAAGAAATCCTACTACACTTTTAAATAATGTGCAATCACTATGCCATTAACAAACATATGTACTTACTTCCTTCTTTCACAATTGCAGTGAACACCACTCTCCCGAAAGCCAGTGCCGTCTCAAGTGGAAAATACAACCAAGAAGAAACCTACTCTCAACATCCAACAAAGTAAGTGCAATACTGTTGTAGTGTTCTGCCTGTTACTCAGACAGTCCAGTGTTCTTGTATTGTAGGCTACACAATTCTATCAACCCACAGTATTTGTTTCACTCGGGAGGATAGCTCAACGGCAACTTGCTTGCCTTGGAAGCAAGATGACATGGAGCAACAAATGTTCGATTCCTGGGTCCGCGCTTAGAAACCTCTGGGTATTAAGAACGATATGAATAACCTATCATATCATATCACTCTTACTCATTGCACCTCAACAGGTGCCAACTTCTTATTGTCATCTATTATTGTCATATAAATGCCAGTATAGTAACACACAGATACCAATACAGCCTTCCTAACCTAAAGTAACAGCCCATTAACAATCACAAACCTCTATATGTATGCCTAACCTCATATTCAGACACTCTTGCATAGTGCACACATATACGTTGCACAACCTCCACACCCACACTTTACTTTTTTCTCCAACAGATACTACAGACTGCCGAACAAAAAAAACTCTGTAGAAAAAAACCCAGAAATAGAGCAGATCAAACTAAAAGCATACACAATTGCTATCCACCTCTAGCAGAATTTGTACAGAAAGTTCAAACAAAATAGCTAATACGGTCACTAAGGAAAACGGAAGCTTCTGACAGGAAAGAAACTGTAACTTCTCTTTCAAAATGTCAAAATAAAAAGAGATCTACTAAAAAGATTGCAACTACCACTTGGGCTAACAGTGCACCTACAAAAGGTAAGGTAGCTAAGTAAGCTTTCCAAAAAATTTATTTAAAAAAAAATTCTGCCACAGAGTCCTTCAGAACCTTATAAATACAGGGGAGAAATCATGCTCAACCCTTAAGACTTACCGCAGAAAACTGATCCTGGAAGCTCGTGTAGACAGTGCAATGCTCCTCAAAAGGAAATTCTTTATATTAATTTTAAACAGAATGAAATCACTAACAAAATTAATTAGTAAACTGCAACCAGTACTTTGCAACTAATGCAATATCAATATAGATACCACAGAGCCATATTTCAATGAAGAAGAATACAAACCAGAGCAAACAAACCAAATTGCCATACATAGCAGTGGGTGAGGGTATGAAAATGTAGTCAATACCATAATGGAAGAAGAAACACTGATTTCAAAAATATCCCCATCAAATTTAGCATCAATCCTCCATTCCACTGATCCAATACGCCCCATCTACAAATGGCTGTGCACATCAATGTGTAACATGTGCCAAAACTCTATCAAATCTTTGCAGCAGTTCCTCAATCACTATGTGAAAGCCAAAGACAAAGCAAAAATGAAAATACCACAAACTATCATATCAAAATGTTAGCAACACACCAATCTGCTGTAAGAAATCTCGTTCATAAACTGTATTATGCAAACATTCCTGCTTTAGCACTGGAGCATTTAAATGACATTCTCCTACATGGTACAGCCCAAGAACTGCTTGAAGAAATACACCACAAATGCAAAGCAAATATTTTGGATCTGAAGAGCACTTACAAAATACAGTAACTTTAGAAAACAGTAGCAAGAACATTGCAGATGTCAACCTTCTATTACAGACATACAAAAAAGAAGTAGCAAAGTTTAAAAGCACATCTGCTGAAGTACCAAACCAAGTATGTGTGTGACGTTGCAGAACTTTTTATACAAAGAGTCACAAAAAACATAGATATATGTACAAAATAGAAAACCAATGAGCTCGCTACCTTATAGCAGAAAACAAATACAACATTACTAAACCCTCAATAATGTGCACATACTGCACTGCAAAGCTTTACAATAACCAAATGCCTTCACAGGCTATCAGTAATAATTTGGACGTATTACCACTGCCAAAACCACTCCAACAGCTTAATTTGTATGAAACCATTATAATCCAAACAGTACACACATTTCAAGCAATAATACGATTTCAACCAACAACAGCAAAGTTGCCACCCTCTGAATTACTGAAAAGTATTCATGGCAAAGTAGTTCATTTGCCATTAGATCTCAAAGAAAATGTAGACACTCTAGGAGTGCAACGCCCAATAGAACAATCTTTGATTATCCTGATGAATGGTGTACCTACAAAAGACAAAAATATTTGGCAGCAACAAGTGGACTTAAACAAACTTAGAGAGGCCCTGCAATGTCTTAAAGACAACAATGAATACTACAAAGAAATAAACATTGAAGAAAACCTGAGGGATACCACTGAAATAATTCAGGACTCCTCAGCAACTTACCAATTTGAACTTCTAGATTCTACTGCAGCCTCCAATATTTTAGACCACTATACAATTCACCCACTGCACTCCAAAGACACTATGTGATGCACTGCAAACATATCAAATGCAGTAAGCCAAAGGATCTCCAATCAGTATATGGGAAGAAAGTGTAGAAGCACAAGTCTTTCCTCTACTTTTTCCTACTGGAAAAGGTGGAAGGTATGATGAATGATGCACACAAATAACAACATCAAAATACTGCTCTTTGCAAATGAAACCCCAGATTCAGACAAAACATGCAATACATATTCCACCTTCTCTTTGAAAGTGAACTAGCAACACTGTGTTATGGAAATGCACACACATTGAAAACAGGTTCCAAATTTCAAAACATGTCTGCTACACAGCTACTTCAAAAGGTGCAAGAGAAAGATGACGTTTTTTACAGACAGGTATTACAAATCTCTTGGCAAACATGCGTCCTACGAAATAATACTGGTTCTGATGGCATGCAGATGGACGGTGTATGCTACGCAACCTTGGCCTGCCCATATGGTTTGTCAATTTAGAATTGTACAGAGTATGCATGGGAAGACTCGCCCGCATTTCAAACGCATAGCAAACAAAAACAAAGCAGGTATAGACATGAAAACACCAGGAAAACTCTGCTCTCTTGATCCTGTAAATGTATCAAGGTACTTCCATCATCATTTATTGCCATGCTGCACTTCATTTGTAATAAAACATGTACCCCCCTCTGAGAAGTGGAACACTTCTTTTGGAGAAAAGAATATCAAGCCAGAGGTGCACCACACGGCCACATGCTTTTGTGGATTAAACATGCTCCTTAATTTGGTCAGGACAGTGATGTAACTGTTTTGCAGTTCATTCACAAATATGTCGCTTGCGAAATCCATTCAGAACGTACACATAGCAACCTACATGCACACATTTTGCAGTTTCAAAGACACAGGTTGGCAAGTATTGTCAGTGCAATTATAACAAAAAAAGGCAAATACTACACCAAATGCTGCTTTGGTTTCCCTAGACCAGTTTCAGCAACAGCGCAAGTAAACAACTTCATGCCTTCGGTTAGACACAGTGTGAAAGACGAATCACCTAAGAACACATACTGCATAAAAGAACTGAAGCATCAAAGTACATCAATGATTACAATGCAATCATTGCCCTCCAATAAAATACACATATAGATGTGCAGTACATAGCAGACAATTACACTGCAGTTGCATCATATGTCACAGCCTACTTAACCAAAGAAGAGCAAACAGAGCTGAAAGACCTCTAGGATGACATATCATCAGACAAAGCACTGTCACAGAAATTGTACAGCTTTGGCATAAAAATGCTCTCCCATAGAGAATGTGGCTGCTATGAAGCCGCAGACCGTTTAACCGGCACTGCCTTATATGGGAAATCTGAAAACATAGTCTGGTTAAGCCTTGGTCCTGCTCCATCCATGAAAAGAGTTCTTAAATTGTACCAATACATGGAAACAATATCCAAAAACGATCTCAACAGCCCAGACATTTTTAAAAACAACATATTGGAGACATACTACCCAAACAAGAGTACTGCTTTGCATACCATGTGCCTATACCACATAGCTCAAAACTTCTCATACAAAAATAACATTAAACCAGATAAGAAAAATGGTAAATGCATAGTTGAAAGTTGTGAGGGCAGCCTGGTTAAATTTACCAAAATGCAGCCTGATTAATCAAATGAAGTTGACATTAAAAACTCCTCAACACAAAGCACTGTACTACATGGCCCTACTGCAACTTTTAAACCATAGAGAAAAGAAGATTTATTAGACCCAATGAATATAGTCACAGAAACAATAAGTGTAGAAAAGACACGCTAATATTGTTTCCTACATAGTACTTTAAACAAAGTACTGAGTATGAGGGTTTACAAACTGTCCTCAATAACCTCTGAGACCACCAACTAGTAGACTAAGGCAACAGATGTCTAACAATGCCCATACCAATGCAAAAAAATACGCAAATATCAGTAACTACACCCACAGTGCTGCAAAGGCACTTCCCAATAGTGAAAAATGTAAATGTACCAACAAGAATGCACATGCTTGAAAACATACCCTGCAAAAATGAGGTATCTAACTTCAACCATAATGCTTCAATATTACTTGCAGCAGTCAAACTGCCAAACTCAACCTTCAGCCACCACAGTGCTACAACCATACCCTCAACAACTTCCAAACAATCAACAGGTATCTCACTACGCCCACAATTCTGCAATATTACAAAACATCAACAGCAACCAAATGCATAAATATATACTGCTAAAAAGAGTAACAGATAACAGTTAGAATACACCAACTGGTATCTAACTTCAACCATACTACCACCATTTCCAAAAGAAAAATCATACACCATTTCAATTCCTCTTACTGCAACAGTGCACCTTAAACATTGTTGTAACTAGTGCACACGTCACTAAAACGGACTGAGCAACATAACAACAAATGAACGTCAGAGGTTTTTTTTAAAATCCTGCATTGATTTTATTTTCCACAGACCTAATGTTTATGCACTGAAACACAGGAACTGCGCACAATGCACGGTACACTTGTTTAAAGCATGGTACTTATGAAGTACTAATTATGAGGGTCCATAAAGTACACAAATGTCTGCAATGCAATGCAAAACAACATCACAAAGTACCTACCCTAACCTGTTATGTTTTCTTTTATCACAGAGAATGAAACAACGATTACTCCTACATTTCCACATACCATGCAATAAAACTGCATAGGCCCTCAACAATACAAACAGTAAGTATACAATTATTGATGTCGCACTTGCAAATTGCAATATGTACACATATTTTTGCAATCCATATACCAGTAACACAATGTTGAATGCATATGTATATTATACTGTGGTGCTTGTACCCAGGGCCTTGACTCTTGAATGCATGGTCTATGGTGTATGGCATACAGCCATGCACCCAATACTCTAGACCCTGGTCATAACCACCACATCATAATACAGCCATGCATGCAAACATCTATCGACTTACCACAAACCACAAACATAACACAGCCACCTGAGCCCCTATCCACTTCAGTTCACATAGTATTGCAGTACTCCATCCAATGAACAAACTATTTGATGCATGGTCTCTGCACCTAGGACTCTAATAACTCCCTGCAACCAATACATCATAATACAGTAAACTACCAAATAATCTGCCCAGTGGTCACAACCCAAACACAGAATGCATTCACATTAGACCCTGTCAAATTCTGTACACATAGTATTCCAATAAGTGCAACCAGTCAGCACACTTGTGAGTCCAATAAGCTAGCCAACTGAGGCCCTGTCCACCTTTCTACACATACCATTACAGTACTTCAACCAGTGGGCACACTCATGTACTCTTCAGTACATCACCTCCGGCCATGGTTACCTGGTAACAATCATGGCAGCATAACACAGCCATACACCCAACAATCAGTACACTGGCCACAACCCACAGATATAAGCCACCCACCTGACGCCCTATACACTTCTATACATACAGTATTCCAGTGTGTGCAACCAGCCAGCACATTCTTCACTTCCATAAGCCAGCCACCTAAGGCCCTATCCACTTCTCTACACATACCATTACAGTACTTCAATCTATGTGCACACGTTTTAACTCTAGATTGCATAGACTCCAGCCATGCACCTATGACTCTAGTAGCTGTTCACAATTACCACAGCATAACACACCCATGCACCCAACAATCAGTACACTGGCCACAACCCACAAACATAAACCAGCCCCTGTGTGATATGTTATTTGAAGATGAAAACTCGCCCACGCCATCACCTTGATTATGTTTAAATTATCATACTGTGCCTTTGAAAATGCCTGTGTACAATCCCTGCATTGAATTGTACTGTATGCAAATGACATGACCATCAATAAATAAAGTTAACAAAAAAAGAAAGGAAAGGTTGAACCAAGCATGAGGACATTCTGGTTCAAACAAAAATGACTTCAGGAGATTGAGTAAAAACATATCATTTTCTTGATATCAGATGTAATCTAGATATTGAACAGACTCATGACTGCAGGTACACCAGCATCTCTGTGTCAATAATTATTCAGCTAGATCGACAATATCGTTTCATGATGCTCTGTGGGGTGAAATCCAATATTAGAGTCATGAAGTATGTAAGTGGCCTCTATTAAATCTTGTGACTGGAGGATAGCTATGCCTCCAAGGGTACATTACATGGCCACAGTAGTGGCCATGTAGTTATGGTTAAGTTGCTGTTTCCATAGGAAGAGCACTTTTTGGGTGGCTTATAACTTCGCTCTCCCTGGACGGATCCTCACCAAACATTGCAAAAAAAGTATTTGGGTCACTCTGAATTCTTTTTCAAAGTTTGGTGAGGATTCGTCCAGGGGGGGAAAAGTTATAGGGGGGGTCCCAAAACTTTTATTTCCCATAGACTGAGTGGGAAAAAACTTTGCGCACGGCTACAGCCCGAACCGCTGGACGGATTTACACCAAATTTGCGAATGGAGCGGCGGCCTGGTCCCAAAAGCATGCTTTTGTAAATTTGGTGTAAATCTGTCCAGTAGTTTTTTAAAAAATGACCAAAATATAAGCCAAAAAAATGTGTGATATCTGTGTTCGCTCCGCGGACAGCACCCCGATTGGCACATGGCCTTGCGTCATGTCCGCGGACATGCAACGTGTTCGCTGATTGGACAGCGAGGGCCGTGGAGCGCGTCAGATTTTCTGTGGCGCCCGCCATCTTGTATTCGCAGTCGACCGCGTACAGCGCAGTGAAACGTGGATAAAAAATTGTATTTAGTGCCGTGTGTTGGTGTGTAAGAGTGTTTGGGGAGGGTGGGGGAGTATGAGATAGGTTCAATGTTTTGTTTTTTTATGTGCTAGACGTTTTTGTTGCGTTCGATTTGTCCGCAGAGAACACGGCTGTTCTGACATTTTGTAAATAAACTAAATGGTGGGGTGTTTAGAGGACGGAGTATGTGTCATTTTTGTTCGCAAGGAAGGTAAAAATGAGCTATGATCACTCGCGGTGTACTTAATTGTTCGTAAATACACAAACTGGGGGTGTCCTCAGGAAGCTGTCCATATTGTAATCTGTCTAGTTGAATGTGTTCTAAGAACACTCGCAGTGTCCCGAAATGGTTGCAATTACACAAAATGGGGGTGTTCTGAGAACGTTGTTTGTATTGTTCGTTGTCAGGGTGAAAGTGTTTTAAGACCACTCCTTTTGTCCGCTAATAGTACAATTTCCTAGGGGCATCAACTGACTTTTTGTCCACTAAAGAAACGATAAATCCGGCTGGTGTGCGCCGACATTATGTGATAATCCTATGACTGGCGCTATTGACCTGGCTGACTTGCTTTTGCGACACTAAATCATATCTCCCGCCCCTAAGCCTGATATTATCAAAGCATTCATATTCCCCGCCTCTCTCCGTGACGTTACAGGGTGCGTAATCAAACACGCCCAGTTCTCTGCAGTCCTGAGTGACTTTACACAGAACCCGGAAGACAACACATATTATGTCACAACACAGCGCGCCACAATTCGGAATATGAAACAGTGATTTAAAAGCAAACAGCAAGATTGTAAGTGTTGTAAAGTACATTTATTTGACATCAAATGTTTAGAGAATATTCAGCAATTTGCATTTGTCTTTGTTGTCGATCCGCAAAAGTTCATGTTGAGGTACGCAATGTTCCTTTGCGGTACAGAGGGTGTTAGATCAGCTTACAACTCAGTGTGCCACAATTCGGAATATGAAACTGTGGTTTAAAAGTAAACAGCAGGATTGTACATTTGGTAAAGCACATTTATTTCACATGAAATGTTTAGTGAATGTTCAGCGATTTGCTATTGTCTCTGCTGTCGATCAGCAAAAGTTTATTTGGAGCCACGCGTTGTTCCTTTGCGGTAGATAGGCTGTTGGTTTATGATAAAAGCAGTAAATGGTCGCTCTGATAATCGGAAGGTTGCTCCAACAACGAGCCATTAGACCACCCTATTGGTTGGTATGTTGTTTGTAGCCGCTAGTACTGCGTAAGGGTATATTGGTCCTTGGCGATTGTCCCATAAAATGGTGAGGGTCATGAAGTTGCATATTTGGACCTGCACCTGGCAGTTGAAGACCCCATCCGCTGGAGTCTGTAAATCGTGACATAGGCAAAATGGAGCCACATACTTGTTTTAAAAAACATAAATTAGTCTCACCAGCCGATCTTCATTAAAAATCATCATTTTATTTATTAGGGCGTGAAACTATTTGCTATCGAAGATAGGGCAACAGACTATGTTAATAATAAAATAATAATATTTTCCCATTCATATAGCGCTAAAAACCGTGAGGTATCTAAGCGGTGCTTATTATTAACCACGGTGTGTGGTGCTCATTTATCGACCACGGAATGATGAAAGGCTGAGTTTGGCCTTGCCGGGATTCAAACTTGCGTTAGCAAGCTGTGCACGGATGTCAAAGCGAGCGCTGTACTCGCTGTGCCACTTGACAGGCTACAGTGAAGTGGCACAGCGAGTAGAGCGCTTGACCGCCTATAGACCGGTTAAATTATTTCTATTAACCCACCCTGTGTCGTCTGCCTTTTTCAGAGCCCTCTAAACGACAGGGGATCAATTCGGCGGTGATAGTGCGCGGTAGAAAACATTATGCCACTTTCAACGAACAAGTTCAACTTGAGCGGTCTTTAATGCTACGCTATTGTAATTATATTTGGTATAAAATAATCTAAAGGGTTACTTACAGTACAATTGCAATTTCCATTGTCTACGAGTGGTGCAGTCTCAAAATGCGACTCTGCGTGTGCCAACGATCTTTCGCATAGTGATATAATATATAAAAGTGGTTTTGTTTCAGAAATTTCATCTTTTATTTTCTCTTACGTTTTAGAAACACCCCTTCAAGAGAAGTCTTTCATCACAATCTCTGTCTGTCAAGGTCAAAACACATTACAACCTTATAGTCCACTTCGTGAGCCTCTCCGGGGCCTAAGAAAAAAATGGAAGCAGCTGACCTTCACTGTGAACGAGCATAAATTCTTACTTTGCAACATTCTGTGTAAAGCCATCTGTAGAAGTTGGTTTTTGCACGCCATGTTTGTATATTGTTTGCGTGATATTAAAAAAAGTTTGTTTAAAGGACGTTATGGTTCTAAGTACAGCCGAAAGACCCCTGAAAATCGCAAGTTATGGTAAGCTATGAAAAATAACTGGCGCCACCACCGTGCACTGCTAAGACTAACACCCAGGACATCAAAGATGACATCGCAAATGTCATTGATGTAATCACTGATGACATCACATGTGTATGTACTTTTCATGGAATTTGTGTACTAGGGATTTTTATTATAATGTTGCGAAAAAGTGTCAAGGATATTGCAATAAATATCATACCGTTATTAGTGCTTTGAACGATGCATTGATATAAATAGCATTGTATTATGGGATTCTATCTAGTATGCTGAGCTACTAATGGAGAAACATAGCATTGTGTGCAGAGTACAAGATGAAAGTATAATATTTGTAATGTTAATATGTTGAATAATGAAATAATAATTGTCCTGAAATGTTTGAAAATTCACAAAATGGGGGTGTTCTGAGGACGTTATTCGTATTGTGTGATTGCTTAGCTGTATGCAATGAGGGAATGGCACAGAGAGTAAAGTGGACGCCGTCCGCGGACACCGCGACTGTTCGTGGACAGGGCGTGCTACATCGGGGTTTATCCAGGAAATCCAACATGGAAAGAAGACTGTACGGATCAGCCAATCAGATGTCGAGGTTGTGGATTTGTGTTGAAAGAGACTGTGTGTGGTGAAGATGGCAGAAGTGGGAAAGTCAGGGTGTTGGTGCTCGGAGATATGTTTGTGCATGGTTTACAGCAGTACGCTGAATGCAGGCATGTTGCAAAGAACTTTGATGTGAAAGGAGTGGAGGTGGTGTGAGCACTGTGCCTGATTGCAATGTACAGGGAATTGCACAAGTTTGTGAGGATATGGCCACGATGAAAAGTACGCATATGGTAGTTTTGCACTATGGTGCTTTCCATTTGGGCAACGTCAGTGCCCCTACTTTGTTGGCTGATTTGGAACGCTTGGTTCAAGCCGTAATGAAGATCCTTCCAAATGCGAAAGTAATTTTTTCTGGATTACTACCTAGGGCAATATGGGACAATAGTTCAGTTTTTTGTCCTCAGCAAAATATTGCTAGGTGTGTCATCAACCGAGGCATGTGTGCCTTCATGCTTAGAGCTGGTATGTTCTTCTGTAACAATGAGAATATTGATGCCAGTAATGCTGTTAATTTTAAAGAAGATGGCATTTCTTTATCTTTTACGGGAAATGCCTTTCTATTTTGGAATGTAAGGGTTGCTTTGGAGAAGGTTATGTGAAGATTTTAGGAGTAAAATAAGAAAAAAAAACAAGAAAAAAAATACAAAATAACAGGTGTCTGTCAAGCATCTGTAAAAAAAAGCAAAATGTCTCTTTTCAGAGCCAACTTCAAAGGGGAAATGGGGCACACTATTTAAATTTACATTCACCACGCTCAGATTTTCGATGTGTCCGCGGACATGGCGGTAGTCCGCGGACATGAAAATCACTACGAGGGGGTTAGTATGTTCTATGTTACATGTATATGAAGTCAGGGATATTATGGTTAAGTTGTGCTACTAAAAACCTATGAAATTCAGTGAAAAAACTTTGTTAAAGGGACGTTATGGCTCAAAGTAAAACCGAAAAAACCCTGAAATTCGACAGTTATGGTAACATAAGCAACCATAACTCGCGCCACCGTGCACTGCTAACACTAACACCCAGGACATCAAAGATGACATCACAACTGTCATTGATGACATCACTGATGACATCACATGGCTGGCTCTCCCTTTTTATCGTTTACTGACATATCGAAGCCACATAGCTTTCTTCAGTAACAGTCAGGAAGTAAACATTGAAAAGGTACTATATTTGTAGACTTAGGGTCAAGTCACATCATATGAAACATATACATAGCAGAAGACACAGGCTTGAAAGAGAGCAATCCTTTTTGTGCACGAAGATAATCATTATGGTTATCAGCACTTTCTCATAGTTTTATTTTTATTACTCTACCTTCCCTCTATATGCTCATATTTGTATGCATTATACTCACTCTCCATAGACTGAATGGGAAAAAAAAATTGCTCGCGCCTACAGCCCAAACCGCTGGACGGATTTCCACCTAATTTGGACCAGGAGCAGCGGCTTGGTCCCGAAAGCGTGCCTTTGCAAATTAGGTGAAAATCCCTCCAGTAGTTTTTTTTAAAATGACCAAAAAGTAGGTAAAAAAAAATTAGTGATATCTGTGTTCGGTTCGCGGACACACTTCCCTGTTCGCTCCGCGGACAGTGTCCTGATTGGCCAATCGTCTTGCGTGATGTTCGCGGACATGCAACATGTTCGCTGATTGGACGGCGTGGAGCGTGAAGCGCGTCAGATTTTTCGGTAGCGCCCGCCATCTTGGATTCGCGGACGTCCCCGGACAGCGCAGTGAAACTTTGTTCAAAATGTGTATTTTGTAGAGTGTGTTGGCGTGTAGGAGTGTTTGGGGTGGGTGGGAGTGTATGAGATAGGATGAAAGTTGTGTTTTTTATGTGTTAGACGTTCTTTTTTTGTTCGATTTGTTTGCGGACATCGCGGGTGTTCTGAAATGTTCTAAATAAACTGACTAGGGGTTGTTCTAAGGACTCAACATGTGTCCATTTTGTTCGCAAGCAAAGTGAAACTGTTCTAAGAACACTTGCGGTGTCCGGGGAGTGTTCGTAAGGGGTGTCCTGAGGACGCTGTCCGTATTGTTCTCTGTCAAGTTGAATGTGTTCTAAGAACACCCGCGGTGTCCTGAAATGTTCGCAAATAAACAAAATGGGGGTGTTCTGAAGATGTTTTTGAGAACACTCCCGGTGTCCTGAAATGTTTGTAGGGGGTGTCCTGAGGACGCTGTCCGTATTGTTCTCTGTCAAGTTGAATGTGTTCTAAGAACACCCGCGGTTTCCTGAAATGTTTGCAAATAAACAAAATGGGGGTGTTCTGAAGACGCTTCTAAGAACACTCGCGGTGTCCAGGGAGTGTTCGTAGGGGGTGTCCTGAGGACGCTGTCCGTATTGTTCTCTGTCAAGTTGAATGTGTCCTAAGAACACTCGCGGTGTCCTGAAATGTTCGCAAATAAACAAGATGGTGGTGTTCTGAAGACGCTTCTAAGAACACTCGCGGTGTCCGGGGAGTGTTCGTAGGGGGTGTCCTGAGGACGCTGTCCGTATTGTTCTTTGTCAAGTTGAATGTGTCCTAAGAACACTCGCGGTGTCCTGAAATGTTCGCAAATAAACAAGAGGGTGGTGTTCTGAAGACGCTTCTAAGAACACTCCTGGTGTCCTGGAATGTTCGTAGGGGGTGTCCTGAGGACGCTGTCCGTATTGTTCTCTGTCCAGTTGAATGTGTTCTAAGAACACCCGTGGTGTCCTGAAATGTTCGCAAATAAACAAAATGGGGGTGTTCTGAAGACGCTTCTAAGAACACTCGCGGTGTCCGGGGAGTGTTCGTAGGGGGTGTCCTGAGGACGCTGTCCGTATTGTTCTCTGTCAAGTTGAATGTGTCCTAAGAACACTCGCGGTGTCCTGAAATGTTTGCAAATAAACAAGATGGTGGTGTTCTGAAGACGCTTCTAAGAACACTCCCGGTGTCCTGGATTGTTCGTAGGGGGTGTCCTGAGGACGCTGTCCGTATTGTTCTCTGTCAAGTTGAATGTGTCCTAAGAACACTCACGGTGTCCTGAAATGTTCGCAAATAAACAAGATGGGGGTGTTCTGAAGATGATTTTGAGAACATTCCCGGTGTCCTGGAATGTTCGTAGGGGGTGTCTTTAGGACGCTGTCCGTATTGTTCGTTGTTAAGTTGAAAGTGTTCTAAGAACTATTGCGTTGTTCTGAAATGTTCGTAGGGGGTGTCCTGAAAACGGTGTCCGTATTGTTCGCTGGCAAGTTCATTTAGCCATGCACCCAAGACTCTATGCCCTGGCAACAACCACCGCAGCATATCACTTTCATATTTGCTTATAACTTTGGGTGAAAAACAAATGTATAAGGAACAAAGGTATTAGATACTATGGATGTGATATGCTGCTATGGTTGTCCTTATTATTGTATACTTACTGTTTGGTCTAGTAATGGAGTCCATGTTTTTCTACTTCATTTCTGTGATAAAAAGAAAATAGCATGTTAGTATTAGTATTTTGTAATGACTTATTACATTGTATAAGCAATATACTTTTATTTTTTTTCGACCCTCATATTTAGTAGAGTACAAATCAGAGTACTGTGCAATTTGCTCAGTTTCTGTATTTGTTGCTAAAATCATTGGGTCTGTGGGAGAAAAAAAACCATGTTGGATTAAAAAAAAACCTTTTTCTGTTATGCTACAGTTTATTTGTTTGTTTGTTTTCAGTGTTCACTTGTTGTTTCTGGCTAATGCTTTATACTTTGCTTTGTTGTATTTTTTTTTGGAGCAGTAACAGATTCTTCATTTGTTTTGATATTATAAAATTTTGGAGCAGTTAGATACCAATTGGCATATTCTAACTGTCTATTTTTTAAATATATGTTAGTGGTTTTGATTTATCTATTTGGATATTGTTAAATTTTGGGACAGTTAGATACCAATTGGCGTATTCTAACTGTGTATTTTTTGGTCTAATTTAGTGGTATTCATTTATCTGATTAGTTGTTGTAGAATCTTTGAGCAGTAAGATAGCTTTTGGAGTATTCTAACAGTTTATATTTTTTTAACACAAATTTATTTAAAGGTTTAAATACAGTTTATTTATCAAATTTTGGTTTTAAGAACATCAAATAATCGTTTGTAAGATTTGCTGGTAATCTCTGCTTTAGAGTAATGGTACTATCATTACATTCAAACCATCCACATTTTGTTTTTATATATGCAGTGTAGTGCCCTGAATTGGTTGTGGCTCCTGCGTGGTAGATTATACCTATTGTTGTGAAGGTTTTCTTACCAAGTGATATTTGACCATGTGTGAATCCAGTTAGCTTGCAGTTGTTTTTGATACCATCTGCATTGTAACGTAGAAGCATTAATATTACGTATTTACTATGTGTTTGTATTACTAACGTCGAGCGATTATCTGAATTGCAGGTAGAGCATAATCCACCATGGTTTGCATTTTGTACAAGTTGCTGAAATGGAATGGATTCACAATTTGGTATTGATATATATGTGAAGCGTTCATTGGGGATTTCTTCTTGTGTCACATTGTTGCAGAGAGTGCATGTATGTTTCCACATGTATGAAATCTGAAAGATTTCATTTATAGGTATGTTTTGTTTTCCAGTACTTGTAGTAAGTACATTAGAAATTCTTATGGATCTTCGTGTGAGTTTATAGTGAATTTCACCATTCCAGCACAGTAGTCCAATTGTCGTCTTATTCCAAAAACACTATATGTGTTGTCAGGATTGTTTGCTGCATTTCTGTGAAGTACTAACATTTGCAAACACAATGGGTCTGTACTGTGTAAGTAAATGTTGTCAACAATTGGTGGTAATTGAAATAGAATATTCATTGCTACATTTGCATAGCAATTTACACCAACTATATTTGAGAATTTAAATGGTCCAGGTAGTTCTGTATCTAACTGCTTTTTTTGGAGTTTGTCTTCCTTCTTTGAAGAAGTACCTGGTTTACTTTCTCTAATTGATTCTTTTTTGTTTGTGGTACTTGATGAAGTATTAGTTTCTTTTACTCTCTTTGGAGGTTTTGCAGTGACGTCCTGTTGCATTTCTGTTTGATTTAGTTTTCTTTTACAACGTTTTAGTTTTTGTGGAACAGAATATGTGTTTAGATGGGGAGTGTATAGTGAGTGAAGTCTATTATATTCTAAAATGCAAGGAATATCAGCGTTTACGCAGATTAGTGTTACGTAGCTCATGCCTTCTTTAAAGACTGTGTTACCAATATCTATCATTGCTTTGTCTAGGGTAAGACCTTGTGATTTATGAATCGTGACTGCGTATGCAAGAGTTAGAGAAAATTGTTCTCTGCATACATACATATCTTTGAAGAGAAGGAATCTAGCTGTTGAGTGTCCTATCTGTTTTACTTCTCGAAGTTTGTCAAAGAGTATATTGACAAACTGAATTTTGTTGTCACGTGGGTATATTTGAAAGCCAACAACTGTACCCAGTGCTCCATTAACTAGTCCTTGGTCCACGTCAAGGTTACGTTTAAGCGTTACTCTGCAATTTAAGGATAATTTTAACATCTTTTCTAAGCCTGCTGTGTTTGAGATTGATTTTTCTAAATTATTTAGTCTTGTTGTGGCTTGGTCACACATAGGTAGTGTCATACCATGTACATCTAGTTTGTCTGTGGCGCTAATTTCCATTATTGTTTGCATTTCTTTACTTAACATTATTTCATTGAATTTGATACAGCTTGCAAGAGTTGGCATTAAGGCCATACAATTGACATTTTTGTGGGCTAATTGTTCCATAACATCTGTAGCACATGCATTATCGCCATAAAGTGCATTAATGTGCCGGGTTTTCAATGTTGTCCTGCTTCTTTAGAAAGTATACCAACTCTCAACCTTTTTAAAATGTTGGCATAAGTTAGATCTGCAGATTGGCGCATGTTTTCTGTTAATTCTCTGTATTGGAAATGTTGCCAAAGGTTTACATTTCCAATGCTGCCAACAGTTTTACGGCAGAGTTTGTGCCCTAATGTTTTAAAAATAGGTTCACCTTTTACTGGTGTTAATTGAAGCAGATCTTCCTGCAAAGAGCTCTTCATAGTCTGTTTTGAGTACTTCTTGTAATCTGAGGTGAATCAGGTTGGAGACCATGCTCACTTCATCTATTGGTAGAATTTTCATTTGTTTCAATACTCTGCGTAATTCCATTGCAGCTTCTGCAGAAAGTTTGTAATAGTCTAATTTGTTCTGGTGTTCTACTGGTAATAGTAGTAATCGGTGTAATGTAACACCACCTATGTTGTAGGCAGCTAAACCTGTGGGGGCAGTGACAACAGCTGACAGTTTGTTGTTTGTCAATTGTTGAAGGAACTTACTAATGATTTTGATTAGGAATGTTTTGCCAGAACCAGCTTCACCACTGATGTACAGTATGTCGGGGGGAAATTCTGCCGGGGTCGGCCGGGCCGTCCGCAGACCTCCAGGCAGGGAGGCCCCAACTCCTCCCGTGTATCCCAGTTGAGACAGAGCGCGAGACACACACAAGGAGCAAGGTGCCTCTGCTGTTTATTAGACAAAACGGCAGGGATGGGTCGAGGAACGTACGCCTCCGTCCTGACACACACACAATCGTGGGGCTCGCAGGCCCTTTTTACTGCATTATGACGCGCTATTCGCGTCACTTCAGAAAGTTAACAAAAAACCTATCGCCACTCTTAATTGGTTGCTCGAGTGGTAGGGTTAGTATAGCGCACATATAGAGGACAATGTTACTGGACAAAGGGTAGTCAGGTGATATATCTGGGTTGTCCCTACAATTAGATACATGAAACTTGTTACATGAAGACTCCTGAGGATTGGTTAATATCACTGACGTCTGAGATAAGAGCCCCATGTTCTGATTGGTGCACCCGTGAGCTTCCCAGCCTGGGACCACCGTTGTTCCCAGCTCTCGGTGTACCTGCGATTGCAACAATGTTTCAATATGGGTACGTGCAGACAATGTGAGGACTTATTCATAGTTGGAAGGCTGACCGCTCCCACTGTCGCAGATGTCCATTGAGCCTTTCAAGTGTATCTGCCTGTGTCTCGTAGCGAGGGATCCAGACGCCTTTTCTCTCCTGGGTTTTGGCATCTCGTCAGGTTCGGCTTGGTCACGTGGGGAGGGACCGTGCTCGAGGCAGAATTCTGCACAATTAATATTGCTTTTCCACTGTGTGTCTGGTTTAATTTGCAGGTGTGACCTTAACGTTGATGCGCGGAGTGCGAGGCTGCAACATCATGCCTTTGATGCTTTGTTCTTGGAATGTGGGTTTGCAACATCGCGACTTTGGCTGGTTGTTTCACCGGGCCCATTCTGCAGGATCAGCAACCAGACTCTTGCTTTGTTAATGTCCACGGGAGCTCTTGTTTGAGGCCTACTTGGGCCTGGTGCATAAGTGGTCCGGTTGGTGCATGGGAGCTTTAAGTTATAGCAGCATATAGTTCCATGACCAGTATCGTGTCTTCATTATAGTTCTTATGGTGGTAACTGGTTTCAAGAGAAGCGTGAGCAAGCGTTGTAGATGAGTTCATGACGTGTCTTGCGTTTCTGCATTCTGAAAGCCTATGTAAAAATAATAAAGATGCACGTCCGTGAATATGCCTGTCGCCTACGTCATAGCACTGAGTATATTCTTCGTGTAGATCGGTGTGGGAATGTCCAATGTGTATATTTGCACAGATGTGCTTCCCGTTGTCTAGGTCGTCATGGCATCTCTAACGACGTGTAGATTTTAGTCTAGTTGGTCCGCGCCGCAGGTGTCGGCATGGCCAGTGCGGGCTGTTGGGCAGGCAGATGGACACATCTGTATGTTCCTATACCAGGGTATTTGGTCATCTGGTAAATGGACAAACTCTTCTCGTGGCGGGTGTCTGGGTCGTGACCCTCTAGGCCAAGCGCGAGAGGTGAAGGACGGGAGCCTGGTCTTCCATTCTCCCACTTCAGTCCCCCCTCTGGTCGACTTGTCGACCACAAACATATCCATCTCGCTGTCTCCTCTTACTCGCCATATCTTAGTTATTCCTCCTAGATGTCCATAATGGTTCACATGATCTTCAAATGACCAATACATATATTCACAGGTTCCTCCAGGTGTACAGTATACCCATTTCCCTATGTAACTCCTGGGGTTTCTCGGGTTCTCAACCTTCACTGATGGTGGGTCTAGATGATTGGTGATTATTTGGGTGCGCAGCTTCTCCCTCTCCTGTATTATCACACCTGTATGTTGGCCGTCATCTGCTGGCATCAGGGGGTGCATTCCCACCATTTCGAGCAACTCGTCAGTGGTGCGTGCCTTCCGGGCCTTCCAAAATCTAATTATGATCAGCGTAGCTCCAGCCAAAATAGTACAACCCACTATTATTTTCAGTCCATCTGACAGCCAGGATGGCATCCATGACCATAATATTGAGAACCAGCTCTTATCCTTGTTTACACCATTACTTTCATCCATCATTTTGGAGTGCATCTGGGCCAATTGTGAAACTGCTTCAGTCAGTGTACCATTATCAGCATCGTTGGCAGGTATGAACGTGCAGCATGATTGTCCTATCTTTGCACAAACTGCTCCTTCCATTGCTGTGAGAAGGTCCAATACATATCTGTTCTGGAGTGCTACCATTCTTATAGCTCGCAGCTCCTCTTTTATTGCGTTAAACCCATTCACTGTAGAATTGATGGTCATCATTAGTTCCCATCTAGTTATTTGGAGCCATTTCGCGTTTGCGTAAGCCTGCAGTCCCGGGTGTATTATTGAAGAGAAGAACATTGCTGCTCTGCTGAATAGTCTGTGTTCTGGCGGTATGGAAGTTAGTTCCGTTTCCGACCTTCCCCACAGGTAATTTCCCGTCAATGGCTCTCCTTGTCTTTTCCTTCTATTTAGAACAGTATCATTGTTGTTGGTCCTGTTCCCTTGCTCCTCCTTAAGTGGTGCAGATCTCTTTTTTCTCTTGTCCCCTTCATCCATTTTGGGAAAGTTCGCCACGTTAACATGCTTCCTAGGTACCACTAGTGATGGTACATTGACGTGCACCATTGTGCACACACCATTCCACAGGGGGGGCAGTGTATGGTATGCCTTTTCTCCACAGGCCCAATAATGGTCCATTATTACTGCTGTTCCTGCTCCCCCCTCAGGTAACTCCGTCACACTTGCACAATTGGTGTTATATCCTACGTCCACCTCTCCTTTATGCTGGTAGCATACCTTGGGCGCAGTCAACGGTAGTATTGTTATTGGGTCTTCATCTGTTTCTACCCACGTGAGCATTGGTACATACTTGATCCACGTCGTCCAACATCGGTGATTGTGGGCCTCGATAGTTGAGATAGTTTCTTTTGTTACCATGTTGCTGCCAATCACTCCTATCTCCCAGCTGTTGTCCAGATACACCTTTCCTGTTATCGTCACCAGCGGCCTCTCCCAACATCCTTGTTTACCCGGAACTTCGGTGGCGTACCAATCACATGGTAGATACTGCAGTGTTACTTTCTTTGTTTCTCCTTTTGCAGGGCCACTTGTTATGTATCTGAATGCTTCTGCATGTAAACTGGTCTTGTGGTAACTCAAATAGGTCTTGAGGAAGTTGTTTTCATATGGATATGAGTCTCGTGTTTTCCATGTCATGTGCACTACCGTCCCTTGAAATCTTCCTTTCGTTTGGAACAGTGCCAAGTATATTATGCATTGTGCTATCTTTTCATCAATTTCTGTGGCAACAAATGTTCGTGAAGCACTCATGGCGTATGGTATTAATGAGCAAACGTAGCAGCTGTCCTCAGTTGTCTGTTTACCAATGCGGGTCATGTGTTGGTACCATATGTTGTTTGTGACGTGTGCTGAGTCTTGTATAAAATTATCAATACCTTTATTATCTGAGTATGTGCTGCGTTTAACTCTATTTTGCTTGGGTGCAAAGTTACTACTATCACCTGACGTAACACCTGTTGCAGCATGGGACGGGGGTATGTTAGGTTTAGGTGCAGCAATAAAATTAATAGCATAGCTGTACTGCCATACAGAAGCAGCCAAGAACCCGGTGATCATCAAAATCCCTATTACCTTTATTACATATGCTAGTCTCACCGGCATTTTGCTCTTACCTTGCTGCAGTCCTGGCAGCGTATTCTTGCGACGTTAAAGTTGCCCGCCTGAAAATTCTCAAAATGCTGGTTACTAAATGTTAGTGTTTTGTTTCCTTTAAGCTCTCCCTATCAAATAGTCATTCAGTGCCCAGGCGAAGAGCTGTTCCCATGCCACTCTAAGTGATCTGTCTCTTAGGATCGGCAAGTATGGGCGGAGATGGGGCATGGAATATTCTATGGCCAAGAGGAATGCTGTGTAGTAGACACGCACCCTTCTCCTTTTTAGGTACGTTGGCCTTTTTATTTCGTATACAAATTGGTGTGACAATTCTTCTGGGTAGTTATCATCTGGGAGTACCATCTACACCTGGGCAGTGAACTTATTAGTAAGCTATTTTCTTAACAGTACAATACGCAGTTCCTGTATGTGCGAAAGAAAAAGAGAACATTCACGTGTTTACAGGTGTATTTGTGAGGCAATGTCTTTCAGGTCGGTTATGACTGAACTTGGGGGTCAATGGGCGGGGGTTTGGGCTCAGGTGGCGGAAGTATTTTTACTCCTTGAGCGTGTGACCATGGGGTGGGCAATATGGGTATCACCCCTTTCTCCGTCAGTTATTGTCTCCGGGGAAGTTGGGGAGTGACACGGTAAGGGAACAATTGGGTCGTTGTCTGTGGTAGAACTTTCTTCCTCTGTCGGGGATGTTGTTGCTGCTCTTCCACTGGACCTGTCGTTGGCGCTGGGGCGGGTCTGCAGTTTGTAGATCTTTACATCATGTAGGTGGTTCCAGGCACGCTTGTCTTTTAGTTTTACTGCTCTTGTTGATACGTCCTCTACCAGATGGGGGCCAGTAAACCTCTTATCGTTCCACTTCCTATTGAAATTGCGAAGTAGCACGTGGTCACCTTTGGCAAGTTTGCACAAGTTCTCCTTTTCTAATTCGGTACTGGCGCCTTCTTCTTGATTGCTGGTGGACCCGCCCCGTGTGCGCTCGAGCTGTTGAGACACAAACACAACACTAGTAATCAAAGAAGACACATATTGATACATTTCATCACCTAACACACTTGCTGAACTTTCGTGGTCAGTGAATGCCCTTGACGTTGGCGTTAGGGGAAGGTGCATTTGACGTCCAGTAACCACCTCGTGCGGGGTGAGGTGGTGGTCGGACCCTGGCCTATTCCTTAATTCGAATAGGGCTAATGGAAGGCAATACAACCAGCTTTTCTTTGTTGTTTGTTGTATTTTTGCAATTGCCTCCTTCAGTAGGCCATTCAGGCGTTCACATACACCGTTAGCCTGTGGGTGGTATGCACATGCAAATTTATGTTTTATGTTCAGCAAGGATGTAATATGCTGGAACATTTCGTTTGCGAAATGTGGGCCGTTGTCTGACCTTAACACCTCGCACACTCCCCACCTGGGGAAGACCTCCCTTACTAGGAATTTGGCTGCTCTAAATGCATCTGGGTGTGAACAGGGCCCTGCTTCAATCCATCTAGAGAATGGGCATACTACTACAATCATATACCTATTACCTTGACATATGTTGATCATATCAACATAGTCAATGTGAAGGTGCCGAAAAGGTCCCTCTGGCCGGGGTATGGTACCTCTTATCACCTTTAGGGTATGACCGGCCGTAAACTGCTGACATGTAAGACAATTGCTAATAAAATGTGACACATGAGAATTTAACTCAGGACAGAACCAATCTTCTCTAATTCGTGCTGCAATTATTTCCTTGCCTGTATGGGCTGGGTGATGTAATTGACTTAGGGCGGTGTTTAAAAGTGCCAATGGTATTACAACTTTCCCAGTGCTGCTCTGGCACCATAATGCGTCGGTTGGTGACATTGTACATCCTCTTTTTACCCATATTTCTTTTTCGGCCATTGGTGCAGCCGCTTGTAGCTCCATAATCTGTGTGGCTGGAAGATGGGTGTACCCTTCTCTTATCAACATCTCCCTAGCCATTCCCCTCCCTCTCCCTCTCTGTGAGTCTGTAGGGTTCCATATTTCACCAAAGTATGCAGCATATTTTGCATGTGCGTCTGCTGCTGCATTCCCTTTTCAGATGTGATCTTCCCCATTGGTGTGTGCGGTGCATTTTACCAGGGCTAGTTCTTGGGGGTCATTTATTACTTCAATTAGTTCAGCTAATAAGAGGGCATGTTGCACTGGAGTGCCATCAGCTCTCCTAAACCCTCTTCTTCTCCATTTTGATAGCCCTGAGTGGACAGTGGATGTAACATATGCACTGTCGGAATATATTGTTACTCGTTTGTCAAAACTTTCCTTCAATGCCAATATTAGTGCAACCAGTTCCGCGGCTTGAGCAGAATAATGCTGTGGTAATTGTACACATTTCATAGCCACACACACCGGCGCCTCCATCATTTTAACCACTGCTGCCCCCGTCCTCCTTATCCCATCTCCTTGATCAATAGTTGATGACCCATCAATAAACAAAAGCTCACCTCCCTCTAGTGCGTTTTCTTCAACTTTTTTAGTACCCGAGTACATTTCAGTTATTTGGGTGCAATCATGGGCATAATCTCCCTCCTCAATTACTTCTGCTAGGAACCTTGCAGGGTTAACCGTGCTGCATCTAACAATTGCTAGTTCAGCTCTAGACAAGATGATCTCATAACCTGATGCCCTTTGCGTTGTTAGTGTGGACTTAGGTTTATTCAATATTGCAAATAGTGCATGTTCCACAAACAGTGTAGTCGGACACCCCATGGTTATTGCTGATGCTTTTTCCACTGCAAACGCAGCTGCAGCGAGACCTTGTTCGCAAGGGAAGTGGCCTAACATCACAGGGTCTAAATGACCGCTATAACATGCTACTGGTTTATAGCCCATGCTCGTTTTCTGGGCCAATACTGCCTTCATCACTGCTGAGTCGCAATGTGAAAATATAAAAAATCGACGCTCATAGTCTGGGGATGCCAGTACTGGAGCAGTTGAAATTGCGTCTTTCAATTCATCAAAGGCCTCTCTCATTTCCATAGTCCACCTCAACTTTTTCTCCCCTTTATTTGCTTCTCTGAAACCCTCAAGCAGGGGTCCTATGTATGAGCTGTAATCAAATACCCATGCTCTACAGTAGTTGCACAGCCCCAGAAATTGCTGCAGTTCTCTCACAGTCTGTGGCATTGGAGTGCTTGAAATGGCCTGTGCTCATTGTGGTGCAATCTTTCTTCCATGTTGGGATATTAGTTGGCCAATGTAAAGTACCTGTTCCTGACAGTATTGTATCTTATTCATGTCTACCTTGTACCCTTTCTCAGCCAATATCGTCAACATTTTTAAGGAGTCCTCTCTACATTTACTTTCGTTTGGACTGCAAATTATTATGTCATCCACATACTTGTGCTTTCCATTTCAACGTTACTCAAATCCATCTGTATTACTCTATTGAAAATTGAGGGTGATTCACAATACCCCTGTGGCAATCTGGTATGTTTCCACTTTGTATTTCGGTAAGTGAAGCTTGTCAAATCTTGTGAGTCTGGGTGTAATGGTATTGAGAAGAAAGCATTTTTAAGGTCAATCACTGTAAACCGTGATGCTTCTGCTGGAATGCCACACAATATTGTGGCCGGGTTTGCTGTTACTGGATACTCTGCTTCCACTATGTTATTCAAGGGCCTGAGGTCCTGTATGAAGCGCCAAGACCCCCCTTTAGCCTTGCGCACTGGGTACACAGCCGTGTTGCAGGGTGACTCTGAGGGGACCAATATGCCATTGTTTATAAGGGCCGTTATGGTTTCATATATGCCCTCATCTGCCTCTCTTGACAGTGGGTACTGTTTCACTCTTGGTAGTATTGCACCTTTTTTCAATTTTATCCTTACACCCCCTATGCTTTTTATGCATCCCACGTCATAAGGGCTGGTAGTCCATAATGATTTGGGCACCCTTGACATATCCTCCTCAAAGAAGGGGACTGGGGTGCATGTGGGTGCCTCAAGTGCCATTGCAATTTTCTGTGCTACTTGTTTGTGAGCCACCCTTAGCCATATTCCTACACTCATCATGAACACCATTTCACCTTCCTCCTTTTCTTCTGAGAACAGCTCCTCATCTGACACCTGGGTCAGCCTACATCCTTCCGCTAGTGCTATCACTGCCCTCCATGCTCTCCCTTCTTTATCTTGGGCATGTACAGCAATATAGTCAGCTGTTGCAATAATGCTCTCAATGTCCATTACAAACACCTTTCCTTCTGGTTCATTAACAGGTGTTTCTGGTCGGAACAGATAGGCTGCTGGCCTCCTCCATATTTTCCCTTCTATCCCTGGCATCCATGCAAACGCCATGTCTGTTCCATACTGGAATAGCTCGCCATCTACTGGCTCCACCCTAATCGCTGTCTGTCCACAGTATGCTTGCATAATCTGTCGTGCTGCGAGCATGTTAATCCCTGGAGTAGAGCAAATTATGCCATCCTCTGTAAAGGAGATCGTCATATTCAACCTGTTCATTATGTCCCTCCCCAGTATATTCACTGGGGAGGCACTATAATATAAAAGTGGAACTGACAGATCATAATCTCCAATAGATAAGGGAACGTTATCAGTAAAGGGAACCAACCCTTTAGCCCCAGAAAATCCTTGGGTGTTCATGGCTTCGCCTGACATCTTAAATTTACCTTCCCTTATACAAGACCGGGTTGCCCCGGTATCAACAAGGAATGATAATTTTTTGTCACCTATCGTTACCTCTATGCGTGGCTCCTCCGCACTATTAGGTGTTACTGACAGGATGGGACACACCAAGGCCGTCTGTGGGCTGTCCTATTGTGGGTACAATGATTGGCCATTCCCGGTGTAAGGGTTGTGTCCCAAGACCGTCACCCTACCAAATTGCGTTTGTTGAATTTGGGGTTGCTGTGTTAAGGGTACTTGTTGTTGTGGCAGTGGCTGTTGTTGTGGTACTTGTTGTTGTTGTGGGTCACTTCCTTGTTGTAACGTCTGCTGTTGTTGTATTCCCTGCTGTTCTTGTGAGGTCCTAGGTTGTGCTTGTTCATTCCATGCTGGTGTTCCTGGCCTGACCCTACACGTACGTGACATGTGTCCTAATAACCCACAACTCCAACACACGGGTGGTTCCCTGCTTTGCCATGGGAAGCTCCCTGTGTTGTCCTGGTATACTGGTTGCCCTGTGGGGTAGGAATGTCTAAGTCCTCCCACCTGCTGTTGGGCATTATATCCGTATCCTCTCCCTCTCATAAATCCTCCTCTCCCCCTATTATAACTATAATACCCAGCTCCTTGCATTGGTTACCCTCCTCCCATGTTTGGTGCGTGTAATTGCAGTGGTGGGACTGGGGCTTGTTGTGTTATAATCTGTGGAGGTGCTATTTGAGCAGGATCTTGTGCAGCCACTACTTGTATTGGGCTTTGGGCCATTGGTGTGGGCGTAGTTATTAGTGCCCCTTCCATTGTGTATTTAGTAAGTTTTTTCTGTACTAGTTTAGCCTCTTCTGTTTTCCTGTCTTCTTCCTTTTGTTTCATCTTTCCTTGCCATGTCCTGCAGTGATGTACTATAGTCAGTTGTATTTCTGGCCATGGTTTTGCTTCCATTCCCACTACTTTCTTTAGTTGTTTCTGAACTCCTTCTGGGAGCCCTTGCACCAGTATATGATAAAATATGGCTGGTGTTTTGTCCCATTGTTCTCTAGTTTCCATGCGCCACTTCTCTTGGATATCCTGGATATAATCAACAGGATCCTCATTCTCACGCATCTTACGGGAAGTAATTGCTCCTATGTCTGATGTGTCTGGGTATTGTACTCTTAGTGCCTGCCATAGCGCATGTCTGCAGTTTGCAAATGGTGCCCCATCATGCGATGTGTTTGTTATTGTTACCCCATGGAATCCCGCTCTCTTCCAAATGTCATCCGCTCTATCCCCTAATATTGATATTAACAGGCCCTTTACATCTCCTACTGCTAGTTTCTGTCCTGCGGTGTGTTTTTCCATTTCATATATCCACTTACCCGCACCTCCACTTAGTGATGGGAGCCTACATTTTATATTTTCCTTATCCGTATGCTTCCAAGGGACGTACTGTGGTCTAACCCCTCCTCTCTCCAACAGTGGCATTAAGTTGTGTCTTGTGTCACCCTTTATGTTCCACAATATCGAGTCTTCACACCCCTCCTCTTCTTCCGGTTCCTTTACCTCTTCAATTTCGTCCTTATTACCCCTGCTCCTAACTCCTTCTCCATCCTTTCCCCTTTCGTCGTTTCCTGTAGTTAATGTGGGCGTGTTTATTTGTCTGTCTTGCCTGCGACTAGGGAGGTCTCTAAGTCTACATGCATAAGGTGTCAGTTCGTCCATGAAGGGCGCGAGCTTTATTCTGTGCAGCGACCGTGCGGTGGTTGAGCATGTAGGGTGCGATGGGGGAGGGCGTGATGGAGATGGGGATGGTGTGTTTTCATTGGTTTGTCTTTCCACTAATCCTTTCACTCCCTCCTCACTTCTCTCCAAGTCCTCCCTTCTCCTACTGATCCATGGCGAGTCTATGTTTGTTCGAGTGAGGTATAGCTTATCTAAGCTTTCCCTTTCACTCTTTCTTCCTTCTCTCTCCACTCCTTCTTCCTCCTCACTGCAAAAATCATTCATAAATGGCACCCCCCACTCTGCCTTTTTCCCTTTTATTGTTACTGCCTCTAAGTCTATTAGGTCTATTTCTCCTTTTCTTTTGCTATCAATCGCTCCCCCTAGTGCTGATGTTGTTGCTACTTCTCTACTTCTATATACATCCCCCCATCTTTCACTCTCCCTACTCCTCCCTTCTCTTTCTCCTTCACTTTTCTCCTCCATCTCCCTACTATTTTCCTCCCTCTTCCTTTTCAATTCCTCCATCACTTTGTTGCTCATCTGTTCCAATATTCTTTCATCCTCTTTCTTCCTTTCCCATTTCACTCTTTCTCTCTCTACTATACTTTCTATTATTTTCCCCTCTTCATATTTCTTAGCTTTCTCTGATAGTACCCTCCTCTTCCATATTGCCATTTCCTTTTCTCTTTCTTCTTCTTCCTTCTTCTTCTCTCTCAACACTACTCTTGATACCCTGTCTGCTGCGGCTTTTACCCTTTCAGCTTCTCTCCTCTGCTCCTCATTTTGTTCCCTTAATTTTTCCAATTCGTTCTTACCTTCTTTCCTTTTCCTCACTCTCTCTTTTTCCTCCCTCTCAAGCTGTTTGATTAGTTCATTCTGCTCATCCCTTAGCTTCGCTAATCTTTCCTCTAAAATCTCTTCCTTTTGTCGTAATAGCTCCTCCCCCCTCATTTCACTCTCTCTTGCACTATCCTCGTCTGTTCTCTTTACTACCTCCCTCTCTTCTCCAGTTAGTGTACCCCGTAATTTTAATAATATCTATGCAGCTACCCACTCATCATGTCCTATCTCTACAGTCTGCTCCTCTCCAATCTTCCCCTCTCCCATTGCCATTTTCCTATGAGCCACATATGGTGGAGGGCTGTATGCCGGGTTCGAGTATCCCTCAGCCGCCCTTAACTGTCCTTCTATTTCTCCTAATTCTCTTAACGGGTACAATCCTCCTCCCTCCGTTTTCACTCCCGGTGTTATGGGTATCTCGTTGTTCGGTTCCTTTTTTATGTCGTCTGATTTAACACTTTTTTCTCCTCCCTCTCCTCCGTTCCCCGTATTCTTTGTGCTTTCACGCCCCTGTTTCCCATCCTCTCCTTCTTTCTTAATCTCCTTTTCTTCCGGTGTTTCCCCCATAGTGAACATTCCATTTGGTCCCGGTCGGGACCCCTGGAACATCCTCCATAAGTTAAACACCTCCACATGGTTTGCCAACTTCTTCCCCTTGTATGTATTGTGCAGATGGTTTAGCAGTGAATGTTGGGCATATGGATCGAAACTCCCATTAGGTGGCCATGGTGTTAACATTTTGTTATCCGTTCCCTGGGTCCACTCTATGCTGTACTTTATTAACTTCTCCCTATGGGGTGGCAGTGTGGTGCATATGTGTTGTAATGGTGTAGTGAGGGTGTTCCCCCACCCTCCCGACCCTGTCCCCTATGACATGGTGACTCTCCACTTGTTACCCTTTCCTTCACTGGTAGTTTACAATATACAACCTTATATTGTTTACCTGGCCCCGTAAGTATGGGGACTTACGACAATCCGTTATGTATGGTTTTACATTTGTCGATTCCCTTCTGTTACTACACCCTTACGGCCCCCTGCGGCCGAAGCGCACTCAGCCCCCTGCGGCTGCGTACCCTTTACGACGCTCTTATACAGTCGTCCTGTTTCCCCGTTCTCCTCCCCCTGTTACACTTGCCGTGGCTGGCGTTCTCCGTGCGCAGCCACGCCCCTTTCCCCTTCTCCTTTTCCCAATCCACTCGTTTATCGTTTATCTCCGCGCCCGCTCCCTTATCACATTTCTCTTCCCCACCACTCCCAAAACCAAACTTCCTTGTGTTCGCGCTATCCTATTAAGTCCCTACTGGTGACGTCACTGATCTCTTCGAGCTACTGGTACATTCTTATTATGTTCTTTTAAGTTCAAAATACACTTACAACCTACCCCCGCTAACCCTACAGCTGTCTTCCTGTCACTCCTGGAACAAGGTAATCAAATCAACAATATAATCGGACTGCGCACGCTGCGTCGCCTCGCGTGTGATACGCCCCTCAACAGGAGGGCTTAACCAGCCAATTATCTTCCGTATTGGGCAATTTAGTTAACTAGCCACCGCCTACAGGGAATCGTCATCTACCTATCGAGTTTCTTGCTCGAACAATAGGGATCCTCGTCTACTCATTGATCAATAAATGCCAAATCGTAGGAAACCACACACACACCCCCACCCTTACACGCAGTCACGACTTAGGCCAATCAGTGCCTTACGAGCTGCCGCACGTGATGTTTTCGTGCTCCGCCCTCCCTCTTCCGCGTAACGTAGCCGACTGCTCTCGCACTCGTTTCGCTACCATTCATTCCATTGGCAACACTAAGTTTTTAGACCTTCGCCGCGCATCTGTACAACACCTCCCTCATTCACTTCCTCCCCCCTCCCTCACAATTTCGCATTGCTTGTTGTGCGTGTCATGCTCACCAAGTTCTCTCGATGCAGGGCCGCTCGACTGCGTGCACCCCTCCAAGCGGCTCGCCACCTCCCCTCGTCTGGACCACGTCTGGACACTCGCCAACCGCGGGCGGGATACTTCTCAACCGGCTCCCGAGGGCCAATATCCGGATTGCGCTGTCCGGTCTTCTCGCAGCTCCGCGATGGTCCTGCAGTCCTCAGAAGGGGGCAACGGCAGAGGGGGCCGCGCCGCCGGGCCTCCTCGCAACGGGAGTGCCTGGAAAAGTAAAAAATAAAAAGTCGATCTTAAACAGATCTCAGCAGTGCCTCCAACTTGTCGGGGGGAAATTCTGCCGGGGTCGGCCGGGCCGTCCGCAGACCTCCAGGCAGGGAGGCCCCAACTCCTCCCGTGTATCCCAGTTGAGACAGAGCGCGAGACACACACAAGGAGCAAGGTGACTCTGCTGTTTATTAGACAAAACGGCAGGGATGGGTCAAGGAACGTACGCGTCCGTCCTGACACACACACAATCGTGGGGCTCGCAGGCCCTTTTTACTGCATTATGACGCGCTATTCGCGTCACTTCAGAAAGTTAACAAAAAACCTATCGCCACTCTTAATTGGTTGCTCGAGTGGTAGGGTTAGTATAGCCCACATATAGAGGACAATGTTACTGGACAAAGGGTAGTCAGGTGATATATCTGGGTTGTCCCTACAATTAGATACATGAAACTTGTTACATGAAGACTCCTGAGGATTGGTTAATATCACTGACGTCTGAGATAAGAGCCCCATGTTCTGATTGGTGCACCCGTGAGCTTCCCAGCCTGGGACCACCGTTGTTCCCAGCTCTCGGTGTACCTGCGATTGCAACAATGTTTCAATATGGGTACGTGCAGACAATGTGAGGACTTATTCATAGTTGGAAGGCTGACCGCTCCCACTGTCGCAGATGTCCATTGAGCCTTTCAAGTGTATCTGCCTGTGTCTCGTAGCGAGGGATCCAGACGCCTTTTCTCTCCTGGGTTTTGGCATCTCGTCAGGTTCGGCTTGGTCACGTGGGGAGGGACCGTGCTCGAGGCAGAATTCTGCACAATTAATATTGCTTAGTTATGGCAGGAACATTCTTTATTTTCATGTTTTACACCATGTGCAATTTGTTTTGTTACTTCTTGAAAAATGCTACTTTGCTCATTGTTTAGTTTTGATTGTAGTATAGATAAGTCTTCCTTATCTTCATACTGACACATGGTGTTTTCTACTTCTATCATAGCTAATTATGCCTCATTTGTTATTCGTGGTTCTCCCAGTGGTTCTTGGCTTCCTGTTACAGAAGGTTGACTACTGTCAGGAGTATCCTTATCTAGTTGGGCTTGGAGTTCTTCTTCATGTTGCTGCTCATTGTGCAACATTGTTTTGTACTGTGTAAAGTGTACATCAGTTATAGTGCTTTCATTTGCTTTGAAAGCATCCTCATATGAGTCATAGTTATCTAGTAATTGTTCTTCTTTTCTCCATGGTTTGAATAGTTGTAGCAGGGACATGTAATATACTTCTTCATGTTGAGGAGTCGTCAATGACAATTTGATATGATTAATTAAATTTGGTTTAGTGAGTTTAACTAAGCTGCCTTCACAGTCTGTCACTCTATATTTACCTTTTTTTTCATCAGGTTTCATATTATTTTTGTATGTGTAGTTTTGGGCTATTTGGTATAGACACATGTTTTCCAAAGTACTACTTCTGTTTGGGTAGTATGTGTCCAATAAATTGTTTTTTAAAATGTCTTGGCTTTTGGGATCATGTTTGGCTATTGTTTCTATATCTTCATATGATTTTAGAACTCTTTTTCTAGATTTAGCTGGACCAAGACTTAGCCATACTATATTTTCAGATTTACCATACAATGAAGTACCAGTTAAACGATCAGCTGCTTCATAAGATCCACATTCTCTATGGGTGAGCATTTTTATGCCCAAGCTGTATAATATAATAAGATACTGTTTTATCTGATGACAGGTCATTCCAGAGGTCTTGGAGCTCTGTCTTTTCTGCTTTAGTTAAGTATGCTGTGACATATCGTGCAACTGCAGTAGAATTGTCTGCAATGTACTGCACATCTATGTTTGCATTCCATAAGTGGGCAATGATTGCATTATAATCATTGAGATATTTTTCCTCTTCTTTTCTTTTTATGTAATATGTATTTTTAGGTGACTTACCTTTAACACTATGTCTAACTGAAGACATGAGGTTGTTTACTTGACCTGTATTTGTAACTGGTCTAGGGAAACCAAATCGGCATTTGGTATAGTATTTGCCTTTGTTTTTGTATTTGCGGCGACAATATTTTTCACATTTGTGTCTTTGAAATTGTAAAATTTGTGCACGAAGATCACTATTTGTGGCTTCTGATGGAATTTCACAAGTGACATGTTTTTCAATAAACTGTAAAACAGTGGCATCACTGTCTTGACCAAATTTAGGAGCATCTTTAATCCATAAAAGCATGTGGATATGAGGTGCTCCTCTGGCTTGGTATTCTTTTCTCCAAAATAAGTGTTGCACTTCTCCAAGGGGAGGAACAGTTTTATTACAAATAAAATGTAGCATAGCAATGAAGCGATGGTGAAAATATCTTGAAACATTAACAGGATCAAAAGAACAAAGTTCTCCAGGTGTTAGAATATCTATGTTTGTTTTGTTTTTATTTGATATGCGTAGGAAATCATGTAAATCTTCCCATGCATATTCTGCACAACTTAATGTAACAAACCAAGTGGGTGAGCCAAGGTTTCTGATCATACAACGTACATCTCCATGACGTCGAAACCAGTACTCTTTAGTACCATGCATATATGCTAATAGATTTGTAATATTTGATTGTAAAACCTCATCCTTTTGTTGCACTTTCTCTAAAAATTGTGTAGCTGTCATATTTTGAAAGTGTGATCCTGATTTTAATATGTGTGCAACTCCGTAACATAAAGTTGCTAGTTCACTTTCAAAGAGTAGGTGGAATATGTATTCCACATTTTGTCTAAATCTGGGATCTTCAGAATACATCCGTAATGAGCAGTATTCTGAAGCTGATATTTGAATAGGTCTATCATCATACCTTCCTCCTTTGCCAGTAGGAAAGAGTAGAGGAAAAGCACGTGCTTCTATACTTTTTTCCCATATACTGATTGGCGATCCTTTTGTTTGACGCATTTGGTAAGTTTCCAGTACATATTGTACGGTGTCATTACAGTGCAAAGGATGAATTGTATAATGGTCTAAAGTATTTGATATTGTAGCAGGATCTAGTAGCTCAAATTGACCAGCTTCTTGTGTTTCTTGAATTATTTCAGTTGTATCTTTCAAGTTTTCTTCAATATTAATTTCTTTGTAATATTCATTATTCTCTTTAAGATATTGGAAGGCTTGTCTAACTTTATATAAATCTACCAGCTGTTGCCATATTTTTTTGTCTTTTGTAGGTACTCCATTTACTAATATAATTAAAGATTGCTGCATTGGACGTTGCACTCCTAGAGTATGCACATTTTCTTTTAGATTTAATGGTAAATAAACTACTTATCCACGAATGCCTTTTACCAATTCAGAGGGATGTAATTTTGATGTTTTTGGATGAAGGCGAATTATTGCTTGAAATGGGTGTACTGTTTGAATTATGATGCGCTCATATAAATTAAGTTGTTGTAAAGGTGTTGGTACTGAGTATAATTCCAAATTATTTGTGCTAGAACGTGAAGGAGTTTGCTTGTTGTCAAGTTTTGTAGTGCAATAACTGCAAAGTATTAAGGGCTCAGTTATTTCATATTTGTTTTCTGCTACAAGGTAGAGAGCTAATTCAAACCATTTAGAATCTTCATTGTCTTCTATTTTGTATGATAGGTCCACAGTTTTTGTTTTACTTTTATAAAAAATTCTACCGAAACATACACATACATGGTTTGGTACTTCAGCTGATGTACTTTTAAATTTTAGTATTTCTTTTTTGTATGTGTTTAGCAAAAGGTTGCCATGTGTAGAATTGTTGCTTAATTGGTTTAAAGCTATTTCATTCTGTAAATGGCTTTCACTTCCAAAATATTTTTCTGGATATAGTGAATTTCTTCCAGTAGGTCTTTTGCTGTACCATGTAGAAGGATGTTATTTAACTTTGCTAGCACTAAAGCAGGACTTTTAGCATAGTACAGTTTATAGACTAGATTTCTTATAGTTGAATGATGAGTTGATATCCTCTTGATATCATGGAAAGTGGTTTTACAAGTAGGTCCTGTAATGCAGGCCAATGAATGTCCTTGTAATCCTGTGTACTTGCGCACTGGACAGGTATCTATATTTTGCAGTAATTTAATTTTGATTTTGTCTTTGCTTTTTACATATTTAATGAGGAATTGGCGTAAAGATTTGAAACATTTTTTGGGAATGTTACACATTGACGTGCATGGCCATTTGTACACTAGACGTTCTGATTCAGTTGAATGGAGGGGTAATTCTAAGCTTTCAGGGCATATTTTTGTACTTCTTGTTCCATTATGGTATTATTCACTTGTTCATAACCTCGACCACTGCTATTTATGGCAATTGTATTTGTTTGCTTTTGTTTGTACGCTTCTTCATTAAAATATGGTTCTGTGCTCGTAGTGTGATTCCATTCACCTCCGCAGATACTTAAGAAGTTCTTTCTGTTGACATTTCGCTTATTGAGAAGTCTTTTTTGTAATTTAGTTATTAGTTTTGTTAGTGGTTTCATTTTGTTTAACAGTAAAATAAATAAATTTCTTTTGAGAAGAATTGCACTGTCCATCAATGCTTCTAAGATTAATTTCCTACGATAGGTTTTAAGCTTTGAACCTGATTTCTCTCCTGTTTTTATAAGATTTTGAAGGACTTTGTGACGGTATATTTTGGCTAAAATACTTTTCTTGGTATGCTTACTTTGCACTATATTAAAATTTGAAGAAGTAGTTTTATCTGTACTGATAGCTGATTTTCTGTTAATTGTTTTTTGGTTTGTTTTACATTTTGATAGAGGAAGCGAAGTTGTTGTACTTGAAACTTCTTGTGTTTCACTAAATGATTGTATTAGCTGTTTTGTTTCAACTTTTTTTTTACAAATTCTGCTAGAGATGGATGCTTATGTTGGAGTCCTTTTTTTTCATTAGCTCTACTTTTGCGTTGCTTTCTACGGACTTGACTTTTGGTAGGCATTCTTTAGGGTCTGTTGAAAAAAATAAAGAAGATATGGGTTGGGGTGTTCTGGAATGTATGTGTCCTGTGTGCATGAGTGTTTGAGTAAGATGATAAAGATGTATGTAATGGTGTGTGATTGTGCATTGGGAACTAAAACTAGTAGGGATAGGTATT
This sequence comes from Ambystoma mexicanum, assembly GCF_040938575.1. Classification (NCBI taxonomy): domain Eukaryota; kingdom Metazoa; phylum Chordata; class Amphibia; order Caudata; family Ambystomatidae; genus Ambystoma; species Ambystoma mexicanum. Next base: position 1,345,139,673 of record NC_090932.1, read on the forward strand.
CTTGAATGTATGTGTTACTAAACTGGGGTTCAGATGACAAAAAAAAAAAAGCTAGTGGTGTGAAAAGTACAAATAGTAAATCTAATGTATACAATTAAAACAGTTGTTTGTTCTATAATATGAAAATTGTAGTGGTTCAGTTGGCTAATTTGTGTGTCCAAAAATGGAAATTTGTGGGCCATTCTGGCTGTAAATCGCTGTTTAAATCATGGAAATTTTTGGACAAAATGGTACAAAATCTCTATTTTAAGAAACCAAAATAGCTCGTATTAATTTTATAGTATATTTGATTAATAATACAAATATTATTTGTATTTGTATTTGTATTTTGTTTATTTGTATAGCGCGCTAGGCCCGAGGGCAACCAGGCGCATATCTTAGAGGCAGAGGGTACAATACTGGCATTGATACAGTTACAGATTAAATTCACAGGAGCATAACATAGGTCGCGAGGTACACATTAGGCATAAGAGCATAAAAGCAGGTGCAGGCAGAGTTATCTATTCATGCAAACAATACCAGTAGTTCAAGGGTAGTGAAACATGTGGCTAGGCTGGTAGTGGGTGAGAAGTAGAGGATAGCCAGAGCTTGGCTTTGTGTTTGAAGAGCGTGGCGGACGAGATAGTTCTGATGGACAGTGGCACCGAGTTCCAAAGTTTGGAAGCGAGGACTGGGAAGCTAACGCCTCCATCAGTCTGTAAGTTGTATTTAGGAATAGTGAGCGATTGTGCTTGGGCAGATCTTAGAGTCTGTGCAGGAATGTACTGAGAAAAGCGGGAAGTTAAGTAGATAGGGGCCTGATGGTTGACACATTTGTGGGTGAGAGTGAGTGATTTGAGCGATATTCTTTGGGCTACCGAGAGCCAATGTAAGCTCTTCCTAGTGTCGGATATGTGCGCTGACCTAGGAATATTGAGGGCTGCTCTGATAGCATTGTTTTGGGAGATCTGCAATTTGTTAAGGTTACGTTGGTTGGTGCCTTGATAAAGTGCGTTACAATAGTTGAGTTTTGACATCACCAGCGTTCTGGTAAGAGTGATGCAGTTCTGGGTAGAGAGGAATGGGCGACAGGCTGTAATCAACTTACAAGTGTAAGCCGAGGCTGCGGCGACTGCATTAGTTTGTCGATTTAGGGATAGGGTGGCATCAAGGAAGATACCTAAAGTTTTGGTCTCTTTAGCCACTTTGATTGAGTTACCATGAATGTTGAAGGTACTGAAGGATGGGTCCAGTTTGCTAAGTTTTTGTTGGGTGCCAAGGATGGGGAGCTCTGTCTTGCCGTCATTAAGACAGAGCTCGTGGTGAGCCATCCAAGCTTGTACAACTTGGTATACGTCGTTCAGAGCTTTGGCATCTGCAATGTAGTCACCAGTGATGGGGATGAGTATCTGGGTGTCGTCCGCATAGTTGGTATAGGTGACACCCAGATAGTCAAGCACATCAAACAATGGTTTGGTGAAAACATTTTAGAGCGCAGGAGATACGCACGACCCTTGAGGGACTCCTCATGGGACCGGCGATGGGGTCGCAGATGCAGTGGGTGAGAATACTCTCATTAGTCTATTGTCCAGGAAGGATCTGATCCAGTTAGTGGCGTTTTCTGAAAAATGGGCAGCCGATTTCAGGTGTTGGCATAGGATCTGGTGATTGACCAGATCGAAGGTTGCAGAGAGGTCCAAGAGTAGTAGTAGGGCTAGTTTGCCATTATCTTTTAAGTCCTCTATTTAAGTTTTCAGATATAATAGAGCTGTTTCTGTCCTGTGCCTGGGTCTGAAACCAGATTGTCTTATGCCAAGAAAGTTGTTAGTCTCCAGATACTTCTGTATCTGGAGGTAGGCCGCTCTATCTAAGATTTTTGGAGGAACGGGACCGTGGTGATCGGTCTGAAGTTGGTCGGTATAGATGGATCAAGTGTGGGTTTCTTCAGCAGTGGGATGACCCATGCGTCCTTCAGATTGTTGGGAACAGTTCCGGATTGAAATGTAGAGTTGATGAATGTGGTAATGAAGGGAGCAAGGTCGTGTGCAGATTCCTTGATGATAGGTGCCGGACAGGAGTCCCCTTGGCAGTTGGAAGGTTTGAGATTACTGATTATTTTTTCAACCTCCGGGATAGTAAGAGGATGAAAGCTGAATGGCGGCTGGGAGAAAGTGGTGGACGTTTGAGGTGCAAGTGGTTTGGAGAGGAGAGAGTTTTGTTTGGCATTGATTTTGACTTGTAGGGTGGTTATTTTAGAGAGGAGAGCATTTTGGATACTATTGCACCAGGTGCTATCTTTGTTGCAGGTATCTGGTATAGGTGAAGGGGATTCTAATTCTTTGAGAATTTTTAATAGCTCCTTCGTATTGGATTCAGCTTGCGGGATACGCAGGTTGTAAGTTTCTTTTTTTGCCTGTATAATCGCTCCCTTGTAATTAAGGGATGTGATGAAGAGGTTATCTTTGTTAGAGGCACAAGGTAGACTTTTCCAGAGTGATTCCGCCTTACGTTTTTCTTTGCGCAGGGCTCTGAAGTGTGGAGTTTAGCTTTCCTGAGTTTAAGTGGGGCTATGGTGTCAATAGCTTTAAGCAGAGTTTGGTTAAACAAGTCCACTAAAACCGTAGGGTCATTGTATGCTGTGGCGCAGTTGTTTAAAATAGGTAGGATGAGCGGGAGTAGCTTGTCCTTAGTGATGTCCTTTTTATTCCTAGTGGGAATAGAAGGGGCTATAGTAGGTTTAGAGCTGGGAGAGGTGGCTGATAGCTGGAAAGTAATGACATGGTGGTCGGACCAGGCACAGGCTGAGTTAGAGCTTATTGTAGTATTACAATTCAGGTCTACGATCCAGTGAAGCGTTCTACCTTTGTTGTGTGTGGGTTCAAGGTTGCGTTGTTGAAAGCCTAGATTAGACACAATGCTTGCAATTTCTGTGGCCATAAGATCCTTGGGGTCAGACAGTCCCAGATTCAGGTCCCCTAGCAGCAACACTTGTGAGTTTGGCTTAGTATTGTTGGATAGGATGGTCGTAATGTCTTCTGCAAAGCAGGAGAGGGGACCGGGTGGTCTGTAAATAAGGTGAAGTGATGCTGTATTGGTGGGTGAGAGTGAGAGTTTCACTGAGAGAGATTCAGCTGAACTACAGTGATTGTTGATCGGTCTCATGTTGATATTGTCCCTATGTATAAAGGCGACGCCACCACCTTTGGATAGGTTGGATAAGCGATCATTTCTGAGGATAGAATATCCGTCAGGAATAGAGAGGAATAGGAGCGGGCCAGAAGCGGCATGTAGCCATGTTTCTGTGATAGCAATGAAATTGAGGTTCTGGGTAGTGATGAGGTCAGAGATATCTAGGGCGTGAGCAGTAAGGGATCTGGCATTGATAAGAGCACCTTTGAGTTCTTTAGGTGTTAGTATGATGGCGTTGGGCACAGGGTATACGAGGCAGTCTGGATCTGAGTCTAGCATTCCTGAGTGGCAGTGTGCATGGTTGGTTAGGAGTGGGCTTGGTTGTGAAGTGTTTGAGCCACAGTGTGGGATCGTTAAGGTAAGGGTTAGGGGAGAGTTTGTCTGTGCAGGGGTTGGGTAGTGGTGATGTGCTGTGATACATTATGGTAGAGTATGCGCAAGAGATGTTGCAGGGGGTGCAAGTGGGTCGTATGGGCGTTATGCAATGGGCCTTAGCTAAAACTAGGATGGATAGGAGAATGCCTGCCGGGGGCAGGGGCAGCATGTCCACGGTGTTAAGATAACTCTGTGGCAGGGGCAATGCAATTATTTCGAGTAGTGAGGCCTAGTAAGGGTACAGGACAATAGTGCGCTAATGTGACTGGGCGATGAGCATAGGCTGGTTTACAGGAGAAGGTTTCAGTATTATAGAGGCTTAGATATGGGTGAGGCAGCTATAGCATGTGGCGCAGCGTGTCAGACACATTCAAACAGGCAATCATATTATGATAACAGGAGTCACAGTCATAGGCTGGAATACAATACAGAGGTATGTCATAGGAAGGATTATAGAAGCATGCCAGCAGGGAAATGTCACTAATCCCTTAGTAGGATCTAGTTAAGTGGCAGCGTGGGCAATAACAGCATAGAAGCACGTAGAGCATACCTAAGGCAAGTTAAAGTGCAAATTGGCGAAATACGGCTTTCAGAAGGCAATGAATTGTCAAGCGAGATACATAGCAGCAGGGTCCTTCTAGGTTTAAAAGACCCAGTGTGGGCTGAAGTGCACTGAACAGGAGGCAATAATGCTAGTGGCAGCAGCAGCAATGACCATCTAAATTCAGAATGACAATAAGGCATGCAATATACAAACAGACAGGAGCAGTTATAACAGCTAATTCTTCAAGATACAGAGTTCCCAATGAGGGCTAAAATGCACTATCCAAAAGGCATGAGCGCTGGTAACAAAACGGACGTGACCATCAAGAATTCAAATTACACTGTGGCCTAGAATGCAGAATACACGCAGACAGGAGCAATTATGCCAACAGGGACTGTCTAGGTACAGATATGTGCATTTTCAATAATGTTGAGTTCAGAATCGGGTATGAGCGCATGCGAGCAAGTCAGGAAGTATCAATGATGCGGATGTGCACAATGAACTCAATATGAGAGATGCACGTGAAGCGTATTACCTAACATTAACATAGATCATTCATGGTGGTCGAGAGGAGCATCAAAGTAGCGTGAAACAATGCAATTCCGGAGTCGCAGCTTTTTTGTTCGGGCGTGCACTACAAATCCCTTGGGAATGGGACACTCAGGCGCGCATGAAGCGGGCAGAATGGGATGATACGGTATGAGTCAGCAAGAGTGTATTAGCATGCTGAGTGAATCGTTAGTAGACAAAGGTTGTTGCAGGCAGTTTATGTTTTGCCAAGAAATTATGCGAGGGAGTACTTACAGGGAGTAGATGCTAGGCTCCTCTGCTGGCCAACGCTGACAGGCGCAGACAGGCCCTTTAGCATGCCCTTCAGCTACCGCCTATCGGTGAGCTTGTGGGCGGGTGAATGCGGGAATAGCCAATCCGAGGCTCCGAGCGCTGCTATGCTCCTTCACTGATGCTGTGTGTAGAGTGGAGCTGCGGCCATTGACCACGTTGTGATCAATGGCGGCCGTAGTGCAGCTGGTCAATTCCCAGTGTTCTGGGCTCCCGTTTCGGGAAGCAGCCAATTTAGCCGGATCGGGGGCAAAAGCTAATAATTGTAGTGCCAAGAGCAGCACATAGGTGAAAATAAACACACCCTTCTCCTTCAAAGCGTGGGGGCAGCTGGGGGCTCGACTTTCTCCACGGGTCTATGGATGGGGGGAGAAGGCTCCACCCCTCTCCTCCTTGCACGGCGGCGATTCTACACTGGATGCAGGCGCAGAAAGGCCCTTTAGCATTCCCTTCGGCTACTGCCTATCGGTGAGCTCGTGGGCAGGTGAATGCGGGAATAGCCAATCCAAGACTGCGAGCGCTGCTAGGCTCCTTCACTGATGCTGTGTGTAGAGTGGAGCTGCGGCCATTGACCACGTTGTGATCAATGGCGGCCGTAGTGCAGCTGGTCAATTCCCAGTGTTCTGGGCTCCCGTTTCGGGAAGCAGCCAATTTAGCCGGATCGGGGGCAAAAGCTAATAATTGTAGTGCCAAGAGCAGCACATAGGTGAAAATAAACACACCCTTCTCCTTCAAAGCGTGGGGGCAGCTGGGGGCTCGACTTTCTCCACGGGTCTATGGATGGGGGGAGAAGGCTCCACCCCTCTCCTCCTTGCACGGCGGCGATTCTACACTGGATGCAGGCGCAGAAAGGCCCTTTAGCATTCCCTTCGGCTACTGCCTATCGGTGAGCTCGTGGGCAGGTGAATGCGGGAATAGCCAATCCGAGACTGCGAGCGCTGCTAGGCTCCTTCACTGATGCTGTGTGTAGAGTGGAGCTGCGGCCATTCACCACGTTGTGATCAATGGCGGCCGTAGTGCAGCTGGTCAATTCCCAGTGTTCTGGGCTCCCGTTTCGGGAAGCAGCCAATTTAGCCGGATCGGGGGCAAAAGCTAATAATTGTAGTGCCAAGAGCAGCACATAGGTGAAAATAAACACACCCTTCTCCTTCAAAGCATGGGGGCAGCTGGGGGCTCGCCTTTCTCCACGGGGACTATGGATGGGGGGAGAAGGATCCATTATGGTGATATTTTACTTACTTTTTTTTTAAATTAACAGGTAACTTCTTAGTTTTTCTTTCTTCTTCAAATTCGGCTGCTTCTTTTCAGGAAACTGGTCTTCACTGCAATTGTAAAAGCTTCAAATTAGTAACTTTGTTTGTATATAGCACTGTTTTTAGTACATATGATATGTTCTTAATGAACAAATTATATTGAATGACTGAAAAAAAAATATATATCTTTACTATGTCTTGTGAAATTTATAATATATTAGTGAATACCATTATTTCTGTAACTAAACTGTTCTAGGTAATAGCGCCTCAATGTCATGTCTAATTTAAAGTAATTAAGTAAATAACTAAATAAAAACAAAACATATGAAATTGTATAAGTATTTTTATAAAGGTTTAAACATAGATTGTGTTTGCATGCAATTTTGTTTGAATATATGTAGTCTATATATTTCATTTAAAAAATGTTAGTTTAACATGATTTGAGTGTGTGTGTATAAAGAAAGTCAAAAGTATAAAGCTTTATAAGTGTTATGTTGATTTTAGGAAATTGAAAAAAGTACAGTAAATTCATTTTACAGATTTTACAAGGTAAAAGTCTGTTTGAAAATGTGTTCATCTACTATACAGAAAATATGCATACCTGAAGTTTGTGTTCATGCATATGGATATGCATGGAGCTGCAAGTAGAAATCTTGAAGACTTGTACAGTATTTCTGGTAGATGCTGCTTGCCAATGATATGACACTTGTACTCAGAGAGATTCAGAGTACATTTGCAGTGCTGATCTATGATGATGCAGTTAGATGTAGAGGTCTTGAATGTGATTGGTGCATGGTCATGTGATTTTTGAGGTACATCCAATGAGGGAATGGCAGAGAGAGTGTAGTGGAAATGGTAGAAGGGCTGTTCATGTTACGATATGTCCGCGGACATGGCGGTAGTTCGCGGACATCGGGAGTTACATCCAGGGATTTTTGGGTTCAGAAGTCATGCAAATGAGAATAAACACTGAAATGGATTGGTCAGGAAAGTTTGGTGGGTGTGTTGTGCCAGGAGAGATTTTCTCAGATACTCTTTTTGCTGAGAGAACAAAAGATAGCTATGGCTGTGTGTTTCAGAAAACAGATTGTTTGGATTTTAGGAGATTCGTGGATACATTGGTTGAAGGTGCATGCAGAAAGCTGTGGAATAGCTGTAGATCTTGGATTCCCACATGTGGACGTACACTGGCATGGAGTACGTGGAATGAAGTGGTTGGACTTGCTACCTCTCTGTGCTATTTTGGAGACAGAGCAACATCCAGACATAATTGTAATTCATTGTGGAGGGAACAGTTTAGGACATGTGACTGGAATTTTTTTGCAATTTGCTATCAAAGAAGGACTTAGGAAGGTTATGGACATGTTTCCTAATTCTCAAGTGATATTTCCACAGATTGCGCAGAGACAAATGTGGCTTCGTTCTTCTTCATTTGGTCCACAAATGGAAAAAGCAAGGCGCAATGTTAATAAGGCTGTTTGTGGCTTTCTAAGAGATTTTGGCATGCCTTCTTTTAACAATGAAAATATTATGTTTTGTAGTACATACATTTTTCGCAGAGATGGAGTCATTCTTACTTATGCTGGCAATCAGATTTTTCAGAGAAATGTACAAAATGCATTGCGACCTTTTTTTGGAATTACAACAACGATTTTGAAGTAGATGTTAAGCATTTACAATTTTTGACTTACAAACACCACCCAAAGGCTCTTTTCAGAGCCACCACTTCTTTCCAGAGAAAATTACAATGTTTGTGATGGAGTAGCAACCCAATCTCTTTAATGTTCGCGAACTGTCCGCAGACTTCTAAAAAATACAAAGAGCCCTGCTTCATTTATTTTCACTTCTATTTTTTAACTGGGAAAGGCGGCTCTGAAAAGAGCCTTATTTTTTTGATTTTTGTAATTTTGTATTTTTTCTTGGTTTTTCAGACACGACACACTAGGAGAGGAGGGTAAAAGAGGGTAAAGGGGGGGACCAACCACAGGGATAAGAAAAGGCGAGCTGAGAGAGGAAGATGTAGAGTGGGTTTTATTTGGGTAGTGAGCAGGTCTTCTCGTGCTCTGAGACGATAGTCTCAAAAGCACTCCGAAGTCGCTCCCCCCTGCAGAGTACTGTGTCACAGTACATACATACAACTGTGACCCTCGAAAGGTAAGGGTCATCAGCATTCTGTATGGCCTGTGAGGCAGCTTGAGAAAGACGCTGTCCCACAGAGGTGGTCCTTGTGGTGACAGGATCAGAAACAGAGGATGAAGTAGAGGAAATCAACCTGCTAAGTTCTTCGCAAGGTACAACCCTGCGAATAGCCCCAGAGTGAAATTACCTCAGGTGTCGCTTCATAGTAGTGGTCCCAAAGCTGTACTTACCGTGCTTCCCGCGACTGAGTCTCATTTTGCACTCATTGCAGGTAACATGGTTCGCACAAGCCTTAGGACCATTCCCATGAATGGTAAATAACCGCCACACCCAAGACTCACGCCTAGTGCGGGTAGTAGGGATTTCCTCTACCTCATTCTCATCATCCTCTTCTTCCTCCTCCGCATCCTCACTCCTGTTCCCCTCTTCAGGCCCTTGGGGAGGTGGTGGTGGTGGAGGGGGTGGGGGTGGTGCTGAAGCAGGTGCAGCACCAAGTGGCAGTTCAGCAGCCAAGGATGCCATCTCGATGATGGTGTAGTCTGCAGGTGGCAGCAAAAATCACTGTGTTCTGAAGAATAGCCAGAAACACAATGGGAATAAGCTCTTGTGCGTGGTCTTTTATAGGGGTGCTTGTGCGCGGTCCGCGGACATTCGCACTGTCCGCGGACAGATCGAACACAAAAAAAGGATCGGAAAGTTTCAAAAGCTATATAGAAACTCAAGATTGCTATGTGGGACTTGTGCCATGGTGAGATTTTATTGAAAAATATTATGGATTAACTGAAAATGTACTTTTAAATTGTTCGGGGACACGAACAGTGTCTGCATTTCAGGACACACAGTGAGCGTGGGCGCGGTCATATGATCTGTTTGCGAACTAGTCCGCGAAGGAAGCGCCTGTCCGCAGGACACCAAGTGCACGGAGATTGGTTAGCGCATGCGCATTGATGTCCTACGGACACTGTTCGGGCTCTGAAGTAATAAAAAGTGCGTCACACGTGAAACGAACATTTCAGGACACCGCGTGTGTTCTTAGAACAGTTTAAACTTGGTAGCGAACAGTAAGGACAGATATAGTGTTCTTCAGGACACGTGTAATTTAGTTTATGTACGAACATTTCAGGACACCAATTGTGTTCTTAGAACAGTTTCAATTGGGTAGCGAACACTACGCACAGGTATAGTGTTCTTCAGGACACCTCCATTTTCGTTTACGTACGAACATTTCAGGACACCAATAGCGTTCTTAGAACAGTTTGAACTTGCTAGCGTACAGTACCGGACAGGTAGAGTGTTCTTTAGGACACATTAATTTTTGTTTGTTTACGAACAATTCAGGACACCGCGTGTGTTCTTAGAACAGTTTAAACTTGGTAGCGAACAGTAAGGACAGATATAGTGTTCTTCAGGACACGTGTAATTTAGTTTATGTACGAACATTTCAGGACACCAATTGTGTTCTTAGAACAGTTTCAATTGGGTAGCGAACACTACGCACAGGTATAGTGTTCTTCAGGACACATCATTTTCGTTTATTTACGAACATTTCAGGACACCAATTGTGTTCTTAGGACAGTTTTAAGTTGATAGCGAACATTAGGGACAGATATAGTGTTCTTTAGAACACTTTAATTTTTGTTTCTTTACGAACATTTCAGGACACCACGTGTGTTCTTAGAACAGTTTCAACTTGCTAGCGAACAGTACAAACAGGTGTGGTGTTCTTCAGGACACCTCCATTTTCGTTTATGTAAGAACATTTCAGAACACTCGCACTGTCCGTGGACACTTTTATTGTTTTTTAAAAAAAAAAACGGAAACTATTCACAATACAATATAAAAATTAAACTTTATTTAACATATGTTAATAATTTATGACAGAGAAGGTGAGGCAGAAACAGAAACAAAAACAGGAGAATTTGGGGTTTCAACATGATTGGTATTAGGTGAAGAAGGGATGGAAATCTCATCAAAACGTTTTGGATTATGGAGAGGGTTTGGGGATAATTGACTGGGATATGGTGAGGAGGGACAAGTACATGTGGGGCAATAGTATGAGGTTTTTGGTTTGAAATGATTTTCTACAAAAGTTTTTAAATTATTAAAATTAGCCAACAATACATCCATTTTTTCTTCTATATTGTGAAGACTGTTATCCATAACAGGGTTTTCTGAAGTTTTTTCTATTCTGGTATGCTCTGTACAAAAAAATAATATATATGTTAAATGTATATAAAAAAATAATAAATAAATGGTTTATATTATAAAGTTTTTACCATTAGTTTCACTATCTTGTGACATTTCTTCACGTGGGAAATTGTCCTCTAGCTTCCAGAGTACTCGAAAAAAAGTACTCGAAAAAAAAGTACTGAGAAAAAAAAAAAGATAATATATTTTTTAATCTAATACAGAAAGTTTATAAACATATGAGTAAAATGAAGTACACTTACTATTTCTGGTAAGATAAGTCCTATGTATTCAGTGGGTCTGGTCTTGTTCTCAGTTCTGTTGTGTCGTTGAGGTGATTATGTTGGAAGCCAATTTATCTTCTTGTGGTATATTCCATTTCAGAAGAATGAATGGTTAGTGTGTTACATGTATGGGTTACATTTCTTATGTATTACTATATATAATGTGTTTGTGTGCTGCTTTTTGAATTTGTTAAATGTTCCTATATTATGATATAACAATCAAGCATACCCCCCCACCCCCCCCCACAGTTTTTAGGTAGTGGTACTGTTCTCCGAACATGTCCGCGAACATTAAATAAGTTCGCGGACATCACGTTCATAAGAAGAGATCTAGTCAGTTCCATATGACATGTATATAAAGTCAAAGTCATTATTGTTAAGTTGTGCTACTAAAAAAATATGAAATTCAGTGAAAAAACTTTGTTAAAGGGACGATATGGTTAAGTTGCGCTACTAAAAACCTATGAAATTCAGTGAAAAAAACTTTGTTAAAGGGACGTTATGGTTAAGTTGCGCTGCTAAAAACCTATGAAATTCAGTGAAAAAACTTTGTTAAAGGGACGTTATGTTCCAAGTAAAACCGAAAAACCCTTGAAATTCGCCAGTTATGGTAGGCTAAGCAACCATAACTCGCTCCACCACCGTGCACTGCTAAGACTAACACCCAGGACATCAAAGATGACATCAAAAATGTCATTGATGACATCACTGATGACATCACATGTGTATGTACTTCTCATGAAATATGTGTAGAAGGGATTCTTATTATGTTGCAAAAAAGTGTCAAGAATCATTGCAAGAAATATACCCTAATAAGTGCATTGAACGATGCATTGATATAAATAGCATCCTATTATGGGGTTCTATCTAGTATACTAAGCTACTCATACAGAAACATAACATTGTGTGCAGCGTACAAGATGAAGGTATGATATTCGTAATGTTAATATGTTGAATAATGAAATGATAATTGTTTTCTTAATAGATTTTTGTGTACTGTGAAATATGTAATAAGTAGCTAATAAAACCCATGCATTACATAATTGCATTACTATAGACAAAACACAAAGACACAAGAACACATACCAATATGGGTATATACAGGGAAAGTGAAGTTAGCAAAAAAACACAAGTAGTAGCAGAAACAATTCATAACTTAACTGATTAGTTTCATGCAAATAAATGATTGTTCTGTTTCAAAGCTGCTATTTATCCTATGTATATGTATCACTTGATGTGATTGGAGCCTAAGGAAAGTAGTGTGAGTACAATGTATACAAATATGACCATATACAGGGAAAGTACAGCCATAAAAAAAAAACAACAGAACTATCAGAAAGTGCTCATAAGTCTAGTGATTATCTTTATGCACAAAAAGGATTGCTGTCTTTCAAGCTTGTGTTTTCCCATATGTATATGTTTCATATGATGTGACTGTACTCTAAGGGAATTACTGTAAGAACCTACTAGAAGGATATGTCTACAAATAAAATAAAATTCTTAGTTTCTGACTCTTACTGAAGAAAACTATGTGGCCTAGATATGTCAGCAAAAGAAAAAATAGTGAGCCAGACATGTGATGTCATCAGTGATGTCATCAATGACATTTGTGATGTCATCTTTGATGTCCTGGGTGTTAGTCTTAGCAGTGCACGGTGGTGGCGCGAGTTATGGTTGCTTAGCTTACCATAACTGGCAAATTTCAAGGATTTTTCGGTTTTACTTGGAACCATAACGTCCCTTTAACAAAGTTTTTTCACTGAATTTCATAGGTTTTTAGTAGCGCAACTTAACCATAACGTCCCTTTAACAAAGTTTTTTTCACTGAATTTCATAGGTTTTTAGTAGCGCAACTTAACCATAACGTCCCTTTAACAACGTTTTTTCACTGAATCTGAATATAAGTAGTTATTCATTTGGATGTTATCTCTTTACCATGGCTCTTTCAGAAGATTCTTTTTAAGTAATGGAACAAAACTAGTTATTTCTGGAAAGCTTTATCACTGTTCCCAACTAAATATTAAATAAAACATACAAATTGACACAGGTCCAATAGAGAGGAAGATGCACCCAATTTGGGAATATTCTTGCTTTAATCCACATAATATAATTATTGAACATTCTTGAATTGATGTTGATTCTGAGTGTGTTTGCGTAAAACAGACTAAAAAGTGCAGAGTCCGTTCAAGAACTGTGGATGTTGCCTGCGAGAAATGTAGAACTTATTTCTCATTTAAGTGGTTTCCTTAGAGTTATTTATGTATTTATTTATATTTATATACAGGTAAGAGCAATGCTCTTTTTTGATCACAAAAGAACTTAAAATAGATCAGAAATCAGATTTCATGGGAAGCAGTGAGCTTCTTACAATGTCGCTGAGTTTGAGTGATATTCTGACCAGGTTGCGGAGGACAGTAAATGAAGTCACTGGGGGCAATACATGGGTGGACATACATAGATTAAGGACAATACAGATTCTAGATAGATGAATGTAGATTGTGGGATCCTGCTTCTACACCCAAGCCCCTTCAATTTGGAACTCAATTCCCCTTGGCATCCAATACATCAAGGACCATCTTGCCTTCCGGAGGTCCCTCAAGACCTGGCTTTTCCACCCTGTAGTCTGACGAGCCCTTACATCCTCTTCGGGTAAGCAATGAACCCACCATGAAATTTACAAATATGGAGAGAATAGCAGACCACAATACAGAATCCATGCCACACCTATGAAACCAGCTAGTCAGCAATCCAGAAGACACAGGTACGTATCACACTCCATGACTATAGAAGATAGCCAAAGACAGGTCCACTCACCCGCTTGCATCTGCTACCATACACCATTCTAAGACACATTGCACAATACCTCTGCCATTAGAATGCAGCTGTCACCCATACAGAAATTCGGACTAGCTGGACGCATAATGAGCTCTTCTGTACATGCATGCTCTCCAGATGACTCATGGCACTAATCAACATGCCCGTTCGATATGGGTAGCTAATAGAAACTTGACCACCCCTATCCTCCTTTGTATTGGCTAAAATGAACACACACATTCTAAACTCCTCTGATGAATGTGCTATGCCTTGGACTTTGGTACCCCAAGGGTGTCCAACTACAGCACTTTGAGAACCATACCAATGGGAAAAGGTTCTATACAAATAACAATTACATGACATTACATTACAACCAACATTAGACATTTTAAACTGCAGACAGTCTGTTGTGTTAGGGATGTGACCATGATAGATGAAGTGCTAGTGTGGAGGCACATAACATGATCGACCTGGGGAGGTTAGAGAACAATAGAAACAGTTAGCTAAAAGGCAGATAATAGGTAGGTTAAGAGGGCAACTCTGAGGCATGAAGGTAAGCTTTGAGGTTGGTTTTCAAAAAAACAGTGTAGACTGTTACTGGAATGTCTGGGGTAGATAATTCCATGCAAGTGGAGCAAGAAAATAGAAAGAACGGAAGTGAGAGGAAGCACATGGAGGGAGAGTTGCCACAAGGGAAGTTGAGGAGATATAGTGGACATTATGAGAATGCTTGTAGAGTTGGATAGAGGAGAATACATACAGTGGTGCCTTATCATGGACAGATTTGTGAAACAGGAGAAGAAATGTAAATCTGGTTCTGTTTTGCATTGTCTGCCTCCAGCAATGTAGGGGTAAAGTGAGAGTGTTGAAAGAGAGTCCTGGTAGCAAAGTTAATGAAGTTCATGATCTTGTCAAGAGGACTGTTAGGCAGAATTATATGCAGTACCCTTTGGGAACACCACACACACTTAAGACTACAAGTGACAGTACAAATTCACCTTTGGTACACGCCTGTACTACACAGTAACAGTGGTAGTGATGGCTGAGCAGCCAGACTTATCTCAAGAGTAAGTGAGCAGTATCAAATAGTTACACAAAGGACAGCAATTACTATGTTTCAAACACACACTGACGCAAGGTTTGTGAGTAAAAGAATATACATGTATTTACACATCAGTTGTATAACATTTCACTAAATTAAAGCATTTAAAAAATCTTGTTACCAATACACTTCAACACTCCCAGTAGATTCTGGACAAGTTTAAACTCAAAACGAAGTGTGAGCAAAATGGCACTCCAGCAATTTAAAAAGGGAGGGAAAAACAAAGTTAGGATAAAATTGAGCAGCACCAACAGGTAAGGAAGCAGGGCAATCTAGAAAGAGGAACTACAGTGATTGAATCAAATCAAATAGGCTTAGGGCCAAAGTCAATAGGACAAAAGTCTTTTGCTCAAGGTCACACAGTTCAGGGTAGTTTGCGGTTAAGTCTTTGCCAAGAGTTCCGGATGAAGTTGGTCAGCAGAAAAGTTAGTTTAAAGAGAAGAGCAGGACAAGCCCTCGAATTGGCGAAGGGTTTCACACACCTTCACTGTGGCTGAACGAAACGCATAACCGGATTTGCACAGTACCATTAAATGGAGAAGAAGCTGTAGCTGAGGCAGACGTTCCTGGTAGTTCCTGCAGGATCACGGCTCCTGAAGTGACTGTCGGACTGACATGAAGTAGGAAGACTGGAGGGTCCTGCACTACCCAGGGAAGAAACCAGCAGCAGAGCAAAGAAACAAATAAAAGTTGCGCTCCTTAAAACCCAAGCAGGGTCCGACCTTCCTGGCTATCCGGCTCACTGTAGCTCTGTACAGCGAATTCCAACAGAGGAGGGAGTTCTGTCTTGCAGTTTGGGTGAACTGGTTGGACCCACCAGCTCAGGGGAAGAAGATTCCTGGAGGATATTCTCTGTCATTGGAGTTCGAGGATTCTGACCTGCATCATGGCTTCACCAGGTGGTTCAGTCGTGGTAGGGGTCCTCTTCCGTCAGGTCCTCATCAGTTCTTTCATTCCAGTGGTGACTCTGCCTTTCCAGACCCAGAGACCTGCTTTTTATGCAGTTTTCCCCCATTCACACAGCCTGGCTGTCAATCACACAGCAGGGTGGCTATCCCGCCGGGACAGTAACCACAGCCAATCATTTCAGACTGTGACACCGGTCTCCAAGAAGACCCTGTGCAGGGAGTCCTAAACCCCTCCCTCACATCCTGTCCCCCCCAGAAATACAGGCGCCTAAGGAGGGCTTCTGCGTAGAAGCCTGCGAAAAGACGGTGAACAAATGAATGAAACCTAGTTTGGCGTGCAGAATAAAACACGAGAAAGACTTTTACAAAAAGAAATGGTGAATAAACCTACCTGGAACCATAATAAAACATATATGGTCTAGCGGGTTTAGGTCTGAGGCTACCAAGATAGCCTAAAACAATACCAAGGGTATTTAAGATAACCGCGGTAGGAAAAATAGGGTAGTTACCACTGCCACCAGCCAAGTCTTGATGAAAAGGGAGCAAAACAATGCTCCAAGAGAAAGAGACAAAAAGGGATAAGTATTAACCCTTTCCAGTACTCAATGTAAGATGGTTCGAACTGGGTCTGTGGTTTTACAGAGGCTAATAAAGTTAATGGCAACTTTATGTGTTTGGGAGACGGTAGTCAGTCCCAGAAAATGAGGTCTGAGTTGGGAAGTCTAAAAGACAACCCTGTGTCACTGCACTGAAGGTGCTGTGTAACACACAGTAAAACAATGATGCCTGTGGAGTAGGTGAGGCTCCACAGTCTAAGAACACAAACATGTTAAACACACACAGCAAAAAACTTGTAAGAGTGGGATAAAATGGCTCACACTCTTACCAGGTGAAATAAATAAATCCTAGAAATCCAGCAAAGCTGCAGAGGGACTCAGTAGGAAAGGGACATTAGCCATTCTTGAGAATTCTCCCTAACAAGGACAGAAAGCATAGTCGGGAAGACCAAAGAGGATGATAGCACAGTAGTCCAATTTAGAGAGGACAAGATCCTTGATCAGTGCTGAATGGAAGGAGGTGCCTGATTTACATTTGTGGACTGGGCTGAGGGTCAAGAGGGCATCTGCCCCCAGGCTGACAAGCAGGGCTGGTGTTTAAAAAATGTGAGGCACCTCAGCCTACCTGTAACTAGGCACCACCGAGGGATACAGTAAGAGGCCAGCTGAGCCTTTGCTATAAAGATGACTGTGTCGACAAACTGAATGTTATTGCAACTATGTCCACATTTACAGTGGCTATAGTGAGAGGAAGAATAGACCAGGCGCCAGGTACAAGTAACATGCAGAGCACAGGGTGCAGTTGTCCTCTCGTTGTCAAAAGCATCTTTGAAGAGCACACAGCTCTGTATGGATCAAATGAGACGAAGACTCCGTGTGCAAATGATTTTGAAGGGTGATCATTCAGCCCACTAAAACCAGTACTCTACCATTGTCTCTCTTTGCTAAAAATAAAGGTGAGGATCTCATAACATATGCAATGTTCCTTAGAGTTTATTTGGCTAGGCTGGTTGCATAAGGGAATTACCTTTAAACTGGGGCAAACGGGAACACGGTCAATTCAAGTGTTGTCACTGCATTTGATTAATATTGAAATCTACAGTGGGGAAAGTAGAGGATCTAGTGAAGATATGACTTTAGAGAGATGAAAATATCAATGTATTTTATAATAGCAATTAAAGCTGATGCCTCTTTACTTCTGTTATGGAGCAGGCTGCAGTACTGAATCCCAGCAAAATGAAAAGACACATCATGTTTCCTTGGGCACATCTCTGTTCTTTTCCCCATCTATCCTCGTAAGGCAAATGAATAAGCACACGGAGATCTTCACAACAGTTTCCAAGAAGATACATTTTCACGTGGGGCGGCTTGTTGCCTGTGTTCATTGTAGTATTTTAATGTTTGCTTTAGTGTAGGAAGGCTCGCGGCTCCCTCAGCTCGCGGTTTCCAGCTAGTATGTGTGTTATATAATGCGGAGAGTGGTGACGTGAGGAGGACGGTTGGAAGAGGGATGTCGAGTGAGGCTGGAGGTTGCTGTGCGGGGCGCCGGATATATAAACATAAAGATATTGTATGCGAATAAAAGAATTAACTCAACTTCCACTGTGCAGTCGCATACTTCATCCATCTGCAGGAAGAATAAGGAAAACCATAAATCTACGTTTTATGAAAGCAAACACCACTTTTATTCACAAGTAGCTCATCCAGCCTTTTCTGTCTTTGTTTTCTGGGTCATCAAATATTTGTAAATGGGAGAAAATACACCCACATGTAAGATAATGCAAAACAGGAGTGGATTAGCCAGCCTGGCATAGGACACATTGAGAACTCTGTAATACCTGTCCCGGAACTGGTTATGGCAGTAATGAATAGGGAACTGCCAACTAACCCTGCTTTATCATATGTGAGTGTATGTCTACAAACATGTCCCATATGTATAATGGGAATGGTGGCATAGTGGATGCAAGTTACGTATTAGTGAAATAGGCAATGTCAGCAGTTTGTTATGTCATGTTATGACTCATGATCAGTACTACACTGAGACTAATTAATGCTGTTAAAATTTAGCCGAACATTCCAGCATACAAAACATCCCAACATGCAAAACATTTTGCTGATTAAAAGAGGTCATAGTTGCAAAGTTATATTGTCTTCTGATAGGTTGCTTTGGTGATCACAATTCAAGTTTGGTTTCAACTTTGTGGGACAGAGCTGTATGAAGCAGCGTGACTGTATTTCTGTTGATATTTTAGCTTTCTAACAGACTGTCTTTATTTTGAGGGCTGGCTTCTTCTAGGCATATGTACTGTTTAAGAGGTGCTGTACAGGCAGTGAGATAGCAGGTGATTGTCTGTACTTGGTACTACTTTGATGGACCACCCCAGATAGAAGCTATGACATATGTCCAACACACCTACATTGTACTGTAGACTGTAGACTTTGGACAGAGCATGGGAATGTGCGCATGTGACTCGCTTTGTGTTTAAACAGGTGTAGCATGTCTTTGCATTTCACATAAAGAATAGTCTTGAACACTTACAGATTTTAATGTATTATAGCGTGATATGAAACTGAGGTGTCACATACATATTCAGTGACTCTTGTAACTATTACCAATTGAATTTGTTTGTGCTAATGGAAGTACAGGCAGTGACTGGTCATGGCGGTTTCTGTCAATGCATAGGATCAGTGAGAGGAACGTAATATTCAATGCATCAGTCAATTGTAGGAAATACCATAGGCGTTTGTTTTTATAGGTAGCCTTATATCAGATGTTCTATGACATAACAAGAGAGGGTGTATATAAACTCTATGTAAACTCTATGTAAACTCTATGTAAATACAACTCAAGCATTAATCATTAGGCTATATACAGCAATCTCTCTAAGAATGACTCAGTGGAAAATAAATCTTCAGATAACATTATTTTTATCAGAGTTATGTTCTAAGCTTCTCGCTGTTTTTGTGAAAAGTAGAAAACATGGGTGCATTTTAATACTTATCGTTTACTGTCTACTTTTAAATAGTATTGGAATGCAAGTGCAACGTTCCAACAGTGGAAAGAGGACTATGCAGCGTGAGTTGTATTAGCAAGGCGAGCAGGTCCTTTAGTGTCAGTGTTTTGCGGTTTTAACTTGCCAGTTCTGCACACATGTTATTTATAGTTGACACACGTTAGAGAACATCACAGAGCTTTACATGATGAAATAAGAGGCAAAAATGTAATAACGTTGTGTATTAGTTGTATGGGTTAGAGCCAGAGCGTGATTAATATGTTTCGTAGCTAATAGTATTGATTGATGTTGTGCTTTGGTTGCATTTTAGCATGAAAGCTGTTTTATTTTATATCGAGGGAAGCTTTTGGTAGCAGGTGAACAAGGTAGCTGAAGTGTTCCGCAGGAGATAAGGTAAGGGTTGTGTTGTAGTAACATGCGGCCTGTGTGCGGTGTTCTGGCATTTTTGGAGCAGGCCTTGTTAGAAGTTGCAGCTTTTGGTAGTTAGAGAAGTAGTCTGCCTTTTGCACTTTTGCACTGTCCATTTAATTTGAATTTAGGCACCCCCTGTACCCCCCAGCGAATGTGCAGACAGCCAAGTTTGTGAAGGAAAGGAGACAGGCAACACAGATAACAGTTCTTTGTGCCAGGCTGAGCAGTACACAGGAGCTGAGAATGAATGTTAGTTTTTGACAATTAGATTAGTGCTGCAGCCTGTGAAGGATGAAGCTTGTGATAACAGAGTCTGGTGGCTGGCATTGCCAAGGTGTTGAGCTAGGTTTGGAGTAATAGTGCCACCATTGAGTAGTGGCCTGTCAATTTCAACTAGAGGTGTCTGAGCAAATAGAGCAAATAAATATGAGAACTTCATCCCCAAGGGCGGTGCCTTGACTGTTCTTTATTAAGCACCTGGTTCCCAATGGAGATAACGGTAGGAAGTGTAATAGGGAAGTAACATGTTCTAAGATGGGAGTAGCAAGAGGTGATGCCTAGGAGTATAGCTGCAAAGTCGAAGAGGCTATATCAGAGTGCCAAACTCTCTGATCTAATGAGGAAGCCATTGTTTTACAGGTGGGGTTGATCTCATTGTTCACAATCATCCCCTGATTGTGTCATTTTCGGGGCATCTACATCAAGATTAGGCCAAAGTCACCACGACCAATAAGGACAGTCCATTGTTACAACAAAGTACCTGAATATAGTGGACCAATCACATAACAGTGTTTCTGCTGACTGAGCAATTATGTAATTTTGTAAGGGGTTGTATTTAGATGTGAATGTTCAATGGGGTCATGAACAATAGGGAATATTTAGATTTTTTACATAGGTGTTAGCCAATGGGGAGCATGTGAATATGTTGTGTTTGATATGCTTTACTGTTTTCCGCTATAAAAGGTTTAACTCGACATGGTCATGTTGAGCCTGGTTTTAGTTCACATGGTTACAGGACTGACTGACACTCCAGCCATATTTACATGCAATAAAACTTTGTTTTCTTGCAAATGGTCTGCTTCATTTTGATCCCCTTGGAGTTGTTTTCACTGATCGGGTTTTGGGCCTGCCTTACAATATCTATTTTCTGTTTTGGACCTTTCCACCTTTCATAGTACATTATACTTATTGTGTTGATTATCTTTCCAAGAACATTGCACTTGTAATAATGGAAATGCCACGCCCTCACTCGTTCCTGAGTATGCACAAAGGTACAAACTGAGAACTGGTCTATAATAAATAAGTTAGTAAAACAACAGTTATTAAAACAGAAAGGGCCTCATTATGACATCGGCAGTAGCCGATACAGGCACGGCTGCCAGCGGTGTCATTTTTTTTCCGGCACCCGCGAAAGGGCATTTACCAGGTAATTACGGCCCTGCCGGACCCGCTGGAAAAAAGATGCTCCCCATGCCCATTCAGCCCGATAGGGCTGAATGGGAATGGGGAGGTCGGATGCACCCGACATGCTGTGCTCTTGGGTGCCTTTCTGCCTGCCAGCTCCGACCCGGTGGGCAGAAAGGCACCCGCGAGCACAACTTGTAGTTGGCCGGTCCGGGAACTACGGTACTGGCATGCTTACCGGTACCGTAGCTCCCGGACTGGCAAACTTATAATGAGGCCCAAAGAGCAACGTAGCCGGGATTAGGAGTAGAAAAAGGTGTGTGACACAAGTAGGGCGACAGGTAATTGCATTCACAAAAGTAGGAGGCTGCTGCATACACACACAAGGAACAATTAAATGTCGACACGCCCAAACACAAAGAGCATGACAGACCCAAAGAACACTCTCACGCAGACATGAAGAACACATACATGTAGACACGAAGAACACTAACATGCAAGACGTGAAGAACGCAACATGGCGGAGAATGAACAGAAATACCACCATTAGTCAGACCAAACCCTGCTAGGCCCCAATTTTGAAATACTGCAACCTTCTTAAAACACGTTTCCATGCTTTACGATGTGCAGACGAGCCCCAAACACCAAGGTGAGTGCGCTGAAGGGAGTTCAGCTAAGCAAACTGAAACCACACCAGATAATATTTTCCAGGGCATACATCACACCATTTTAAAAGTTAATACATTTGAGATGGCAGCAGTGAGAAAAACACACATCCTTGAATTCTAGGTGCAAGTAGCTACCGTGCCGAGTGATCCCATAAGAAATGAATATACAGCGCCCCATGAAGACACCTCAAGAATGTACATGTTTCTTAAAACAGTAGGAAATCCAATAAATTTATGAAAATCGGGCTCCGAACCGTAGTCCTCAAACAATGGCAATTTATTCCAGGGCCGATTGGATAGTGCATCTGCCACTTTCCTAGCACATCCAGACACAGAGGCGGTATGCCAAGGCCACAAACAAGAATGGTAGTGAGAGCCTCGGGCCTGGGAACAAGTGGAGACAATCTTCTTTAAACTCTATCATATCGGTTTGCCCATCTCTCCTTCCTCACCACATATCTTGGCACCACATAAAATTGCAGAAGCCAGTGAGCTAACGACTGGCCAATCACATTATGTTCCCCTTATCATCTAGTTTAGTATAATGACAACCAATTGTATATTAGATTGAAATGTATTATTTGTGGTTCCATGTGTTGATATCACCAGAAACATATCACCATATAAGGATGGCACCGTTTTTTTTGCTGCGATATTAACCCATAGAACCTGCGGCGGACACCCCTGCAGCCCCTATATTTTTTTTAAAGGGAGCGGGGGACACCCCTGCAACCCCTGGTGCCATTTACCCCATAAATGATCCCCACCAATAATATTGCCTATTCCATTATGGTGGAGATAATATTACCTGATACCTTATTTGTAGAAGGTTGAACCGAGGAGCAGTTATTAGTTGCAGAAGACCCAATCATAACAGAGTTCACTTACAGATAATCGTACATTCTATACTCTAGCTGCTAATCAAGTATGAGAATAGAAAGTTGTTGTGATTGTATTAGCCATGACATAATTTATGACAATGTATTCCTTTAAAATGTTGTTGTTCCTAATGCCATTTTGAGATTGACCTTTGTACACTCTCCCAACGGCCGTCTGTTTTGGAATAAAGCTGGGTTTTCTCGTGCACCTAGAGTAACTCCATTTATTGAGGTTTCTCTCTTTATTGTTTTATTTGGGCCTATCTTAACATACTTATATTTTATTTGGCTGATTTATTATGTATTTTGCTGTTTTGTAAATCACTTTGATTGAACACTGACTACTAGATTAGCCCATGAAAGACAAATACGCCCAAAACATTGCACAATGTTTGCAAACTCAAGGTGAGATTTAATCTCCATCCAAATTGTGCAAACCAGCATAGCTGGG
Source organism: Ambystoma mexicanum (assembly GCF_040938575.1). Taxonomy (NCBI): domain Eukaryota; kingdom Metazoa; phylum Chordata; class Amphibia; order Caudata; family Ambystomatidae; genus Ambystoma; species Ambystoma mexicanum. The sequence continues at coordinate 1,345,162,670 of NC_090932.1, forward strand.
ATCCAATCCCACTTTCCCATCTACACACAGTGTATTCTTATAGTCTGATGGCTCTTCTAAAATTGAGAGCAGCTCGAGGTGATTTTTAGTGTGCCATAAATATTAGTAAGGTTTGCTGGCAGGAAATAATAAATGCTCAGTGAACAGCTATATCCTCAACTGAGAGCCAGCATACTGAAAGTCAGTCGAACCAGGACGTGTCTTCATAGTCACCCACAGATCACTACCATAGAATTGGCTGTTTGTGGACATTCAGGGCTGAGGGTTCACTCAGTGCCGATTTGTCAGTGCACAGGTGCTTAGCTCGTTGACTGAAAGAACCCCTTCCGTGCTCTGCAATGCTGAGAGGTGTCTTTAGTGTGGAATAAAGTGCTATACCAGGAACAAGCATGCACACCCTCAACAGTCAGGTATGTATGCACAGACCCATGAACAGGAACCCGGAGCAGTCAACATGCTCTGGCAATATTTTATAAGAATAGCACACCATCTGCCCCCTTCTTCCCCCAGTTTCTGAGAGCCAGGCATGCAATGTATTTTAGAGTGTGTCCACGGACCAATAGTAGCCAGTCCTACTCTTTGATTGTTCAGCTGCATTCTCCTTTCACACTGTCTATTCTAGACAGGGCCACATCTGGCCTCTTTACTAGGCAGTCTAGAATTACTGTTCTGTAGTTTGCTCCATGGAAAAATTGAAAAGTTAATTCTTGTTCCAAAATCCATCATCATTTAACTAAGCCCCTGGGATACATTTCTAGTCCATTAGATAGCCAAATACCACATGTTAACAACTACCTAGTGCTCCTCTAAACTGCTTTACATAGACAATAGCGCTTGCAGCCATACACGCTTAGCACATGCATTCCTTTACACAATCTCAATCTGTGGACCACCTTAATGGGTTTATACTCTCACAAGCTATCACAAATCATTGTTTTTCCCCTTCTACATCAGCTCATCTCTAAATATGTGGGACTCCACCTGCTTTTCCATTCTCCTACCTTCTCCCTACTACTTTACAGCCACAGACTAAGTTCTAGATTCTCCTGGGCTGGGCACATTACACCAAGCTCCAGACAAATCATGTGCTCTGTGAACACTGTATGGATGAATGTGTGCTTTGCTATATAATGTAAAATACAAACAGTCTAACACATGCATACTGTAAAAGACAATAGCAGTAGGTGAAAACATCAGCTGTCAAGATGTTTTGGACTGTACCTCCCATGATCTCTCACGCTTTACTTTGCTGGCTAGTATTGATGCAATATGTAGTCCAAAACATCTGGACAGCGAAAGGTTGCTGACCCGTTGACTATAATGTTGCTGCATATATTGCCATATGTAAAGTGCACAACACAGGCCGAAGTTTCTCTTAGCCAACTCATGGCAACGTCAGTTATGAGCAATAGTTCTCTCACTTAAAAGTGAACTTAGTGGATTGAGGACGTTGAAACTGAAGCTTTGCTGAATCCTGTCTTCAGATTGAACAAGGAACGTAATGCCAATATTTGAGATCAATGCACACATATATTTTCGATGATGTGGGGAAGTTGGTGTTAAGAGTACCTGCTCTGGACATTTGATTTTTGTGTCAAATTGTTGTCAAAGGAGATATCTAATTTGCTAACAGGGGACCTCATGTATAATACCAGCTTGCCCGCACAACAAATGTTGTTTGATCCTTGGCAAATAATCTTCTCTCAGTCTACTTTTCTGATAATATTGGCAGTGTATTAAACAGTAATCACTGTAAGAACTAAGTGTAATATTTAAGCAATAAACCCTGAGCCGCAGGGCGTTATCGAGTCAGGTAATGCCCTGGGGCCTGTAGGATTGTTTAGCATGTTTTGGGAGCACAGAGCGCAATACCACTGCACAGGATCAATGTATAGCATGTTTGTTTGAAGTGCAGCGCCACTGCATGGGTTTGGTGCATTGATATAATGTGGTACAGCAAGACATGTGTTATTGAGCATTTTTATGCAGCGCCACTGCATGGGTTTAATGCAATTGCTTCAAGCTATGTGTTGCCAGTGCAACCTATGGACATGTAGATGAAAACAGGCTATGCAGTAAAAAATGATTTCCACATATAAAATGCAAATCATTTTTTCACAGTTAAAAGCATATTTTTACCTGAAATTCCTCTGTTGCAGGAGATACAATTGAGGATTAATGAACTAACCTCATTAACAAAAAACGAACACGCTAACTCATTAATAACATAATGTGTTCTCCAGTGCAAAATGAATGGAAAATGACAGGCTCTGAAAGTCATTATTTAAACGCACATTCAGTTTTTTTTCTTTTTGCTCTGCTGCTCTGTCCACATTAACTGCAGGAAGCAAAGACCTCGAATAAGCAGGAAATCAGTTTGGTTACAGTTGCAACTGTATAAGCCAAGCCATTGTGTGCAGAGGGTGGTTAGGGCATGATAGAATTTTATTGGTTAGGATCCTTTGGTAGTAGGTAACCAGAGTTTTCTTGTATAATCTCGAGGAAGAAGCTGGGGAGAGGCATCTTGACACAGCTCGGAGGAGGACTGGGTTGATAGCTGGGGATGCCTGATTCCTAAAGCAGATTCAACTTGGTTGCAGAGACTGGGATTTCCAGTCAACAAGTCCCAGTTTGAGTGACAGCAAATGCTTGTCCTTGCTGGGTGAACCCCTCCAGAAGGCGACCAGCCAAAGAAGTTACATGCTGAACAAGCCTGGTAATTATCTCGCTGAAGTGTAGGGGCTGAGTGTGTGCGAAAATATTCAGTCAGTGTAGGAAAGGAGATTCCTGTGCTTTACCCACGTGTTTAATGTTGCAAATTGAATTATTGTTCCCCGCCACTCTCTTCTCAGTGTATCACAAATAATGCTGTTACTGTGCTATTTCATTTATTTCTGTAAAAAGAGTGAGATCGTGTTTAAATGCAACTTTTATAATACACAAAAATATCTGAAAGCAGACTGGTGGTGTGTTTTATTTTCTCTGTCCTTTGTGCATTTACTAATACAGTGCTGATGATGTGGGGAGATGTTTAGAGAGTGAAATTGTCATTTTTAAGCTAGCTAAAAATAAGATTTGGCTGCAGTTGTGTGCATGATTCCATTCAGTATATAAGTGTGTGTTTTCTGGACAGAACATAATAAGTAACTGGGTGTGAAATAGCCTTTTGCTAAAGGTACATGAGTCAGCAAAAATAGAGACCCGGGACATAGTTCACTACCGTATATAAGTTAGTGAAAAATACCACATGATAGCTCGCTGCCGTAGATAAGACAGCGAGAAATTGCCCATGGTGGCACACTAAAAATGAAAATGTGGTGTTCCTGAAATGCAAACCTGAGGTCTCTCCAGTGATTACATGAAAAATCTAAACAAAAATAAGGGATTCTGGATATTGGGGCCACAAATAAAACAAAGGAATTATGCTCACCAAAAATACCACCAACCACGCATACCAACCACGCATACCAACCACACATGTCTGTGTACTGAAATAATGCATATCCACTTTATTATTATTATTAAACATAACCCAATCTGAATACAAGGAGTGATTGTTGCTAAATTATTTTCGGCGGTAAGAAAATACCGCCAGGCCCCAAATCTACACAAAATACCCAACAGGCCCATAGTTATAGGCCTAAGAGAACCGAGGGCCTTAACGAAGGCCCCAGGGCAAGACCTGACTCAGTAATGCCCATGCGGTGAGGGGCTTTCACTATTAGTACCCCGGCCTGCAAGACCGTAGTACTAATGAGGGGTTTATTGATGGGCTTATTGCTATTACTACCCAGCCTGCAAGACCGGGGTACTAATAGCATTTTTTCTGTAAAAAAATAAAAGATAAATGTCAAAGAGAATTACTGCCGGTGAAGGGAAAACAGAGTCCATTTTCCCTTTCCATGGTGGTCATCGGGAGCAGACGCGCTGGGGACAGAAGTGTTCCCAGTGTAATCGCTCCTGAAAAAGGAGAAAAATAAAGGTAAGTGGCATTCGGAGGGTGGGGAGGGGATAGTTTGCAGGGTAGGGGGGTGGAGGAAAGAAAATACATACCTGAATCCCCGGCGGGGGCCGATGGCAGCCTCCAGCCGTGTGGCGGCTCGGAGCAGGGATGGTCCTGTTTCCAGCCTCCTGATTGACTGAGGGGCTGCCACGCCCCCCGCCAGGAAAAAAGGAATCAAATCCCGGCCGAGGGATTCCCAGCCAGATAAAGCCCCGGCTAGGGCCATATCAGAGTGTTTGTTTCATTCTGATTGACCCTCGCCGGGTACTAATAAACAATATATTTTTTAAAAACATGCCCTTACTTTTATGTCTTGCTATTTGCGATAGTTCAATTAACATTACTGCATAGCAGTTCCCCTAATGTTAGTTTTAGATAATTTTGGAGGCTAGCTAATTAAACCATGATTTGTGCTTTGGGTCTTTGTGGTGTATTATACAACAAGAAAAAGTAATAAAAGCAAACAGCAGCCAAGATGTGGAGCATGAGAGAAAGCCTCTCATTTGATCTAAGCAAAGCCTTGCCAGACAGTCTTCTTATGCACTTTGCGGGCTGCAGAGACTAAAGAACATGGCTGATGGCTGTGCTGCATTTCCATATACACACGTGTTACACAGTATGGGCTTTCATGAGGGGGATTGTGTGGTAACATATGTCTAACTAAACTTCAAGTGTGCCAATAGGAAATGTTGCATTAGCACAGTTGTGCATCTGTCACACAGCACTGGTCACTGGATCCACAAACATTTTGCCAATGTGCCTGCAGAAAGTGGTGAGTTGTCTCGTCCAAGTTTTCTGTTATTTTCCATAAATATGAATAGCTATATTAACCAGCATGGACTTGCTTCCTCTGTGTTCTCGTCTTTGAGTTTCTTAGATTTTTAAATGTATAATTTGTATGGTGATTCAGGGCCACAGCAGTGTGAGCTGAGGCCTTTGAGCGATGAGATACTATATTGTACTTGCCCCTCATGCCAAACCTTCCCGGTCCCCCCTGCTGCTGCTGTACAGTTTAAGCTCTGGAAATGCAGTCAGTGCAGGCTCACTCAATCATCCTTGAAATACTGTACCACATGGCTGAGCCAACTTAATATCTGGATTAAATATTAAGAGTCTTTTACAAAATCATCCATGCAATCCAAGATCCCCATTGGCTAACTTTGGGGGTAAAATAATGTTTAGGAAAGGCATACATGGCCTGATATGTTGTACGTTTGTGTCACAGTTTAATCTCTGGAAGTTGTAGATACTCAGGAATCCTGGCTACTGTATTGGCGTAAAGTATAACACTTTAAAGACTGAAAGAAATGGCATATTTTCTGGGGTCGAAGGTGACAGTGTGGCTTCAACTACCTGCACCATTGTTGCTTCCATTCTGAAAGTACCTGTTCAAGGTACAGCTTTAAAACTGCTATCACCTGCATCTGCCCTAGTCTGAGCACATTCAAATTTGTGATTACCCATTTTCCATATTCTATGTTCATCAAATGTTGACAGTCATTTGGGCCTTCCTGAACTAGTGATTTGTTTTCTCTTTTTTGGTTAGCCCTTAACACTATGATGATGTATATTTTTATAGGGTTTCCCTTTCTCTGCCTCAACCATCAATTGATATGTGTTTGGGCACTTGGAGAGTTGACTTGTTTACTAGAAAACCTTTAGTGGATATTTGCATTTCTTTACCATGAGAATTTTAAAGATACTAATTCTGTTGCACACGCGGTGGACATTGACCAGTAGATGAACTGCCTGAGTGTCTCTAGAGATGACTGGCTTAGGTTGTGTGGTATACAAATATCTGCACTCACAAACTCACTTATTTGCACATTCTCTCTGTGAGAGTTAATTCCAAAAGCTATTTACGTAATTACTTTGTGTGTATACCCTATGGAAGTCACTTGTGTATTCCACACTCGGCAGGACCCAGAGACAAACTTAACTAGTTGGGAAAGGTGAATGGAAATGGATGTGCATGTTGTTTGATAATGAAGCTCTAAAGATTCAAACCTTTGGAATTACTGCAATTTGTGGAGTTTCAATTTAGGTGAGTAACATACGCAACATAAGAAAGAATCCAAGTAATACATGTATGGCATAGGCAGGAAAAACAGGCTTAATGGATGGGTTTTGTCTTCCAACATCAAGGTTTGAATGTATGATTTGTGGGTTGCAAAGACTATGACAAGGTTTCAACCTGCGTGGCAGAGAAAATGTGTGAGGGCGGTGGTTGTGAAGGATTGACTTCTGGCCTGCAGGAGATCAAGGGTGATTAGAGGCTAAAGCACCAACTCAGCCATCGCACGTCTACAAACCAAGAGCCAACACAATCATAAAGGTAAAACAGGCACAATTAATAGTTGTACCTCCTTCGGCTTTTGTGGTAAAGTGGTTAGTGGAAAGGCTATACTCTCAAGAGTGGTGTGAATGTCAAGTAGTAGCAACCCAAACAGCAAAGTATAGCAGTTGTAAATAAAGAAATGTCCAATTAAATTTCTATAAAACACATATACATATGTGAAGTAAACACATCATGTGCAATACACCCCTGTAGAAAGAGTGCATCAAGATAGCGATATGTAGCACTCTGGGTAATGAGACAGGGGGCGAAAAGTCAATAAAAACAAGCCATGTTCAAAGGATATGGTGTTGAGTTGCAAAATGGGATTAATGTGACCTAGCCAGTCTCCAGGGCCCAAAATGGGCCAGGGGGACAGATATCAGTCAATATTAATGTTGTATTCTATGAAACATGCAGTGATGACTCGCAGACAGTAACTTCAGTGCACAGCTGTTTATTGGTTACAGCAAACAAAAATGTAGTCATCTTATCAAGTTTTTATCAATAGCTACCGTTCATCCATCCTTTCACTTGTCAGGCCTCTTAGCTGTTTCATGGAACACTCATCTGGGCAGCAGATGGAGGTTCCATGATATCATGAGCCTGCTTGCTCAAACAGGGAAGTGCAGAATACAACACATATCTTTGCAATGTCTTGGCAGTTGACAACAGTGAACCAGACTTTTCAGTCTTGTGCCGGGGTTAGATGCAGCTCGAAATGTTGCAGTCACAGAGGTCTAGCAGCAAAAAAGATATTGAAGTAGGTTGTACTGAAGACATCTGTGGTTTTAAAACACTTTGCAAGCAATGTGGATCATGAAGTTCAACAGATTTGGTTCGGCAGTCGAGGTGAGAAGACAGACAGGCTGATGACAGCATGTACAGGCAAGTTGGTTTAATGTGGGAGCGCAAAGGATGCATTTCGGGAAGTACACCAGGGTCGGTCCAATCAGCAACTTGTTTGGTGATGTAGAACCTGGAGGTTCGAACAGCGGTTCAGTCAGTTCAGGCACAGCAGGGCTTATTTGTTTGAGCCAAGGCAACAACATACTTTCAGATGGTGGTGGTCGACAAAAGGATTATAATGCATGAGACAGCAGTGCAAAGTTCAGCAAGAGCCAAATTCAGCTCTGGAGAGTCCCGCTGGTTCGGTCTGAGTCGAACAGTCTTAAATCACATCTCACAATAGTTTTGCGCTGAATCGGAACAACCCCTGCCTGACTTCACTCTCAGGAGAGGTCAGTACCTGTCCAGTGTCTCAGGGGAAGATGAGTCATTTTCCTGGGCCCCTACACATATGTGGGCTAGGGTGGAGGTGCCTGTGGACAAGAAAGATAGACAGCCACTAGACCCATTAAAATATGAATTAAAACTCTTGGACTGCCATTGCGATTTGGAGTTGTTTTGTGTCATCGGTTACACTACACATTTGAAAATTACAATTTTGTCGATTTTATAGTTAAGCATGAAATGCCAGTACAATTTCCTGGATGGTCTATCTCGGGAGCTCGTAAAGCTTATGGAACACATTCGTATTGTACGTGTTTTCAATTACATTTTTTACAGAACATTGGCTTACAATCTGCAATGATTCAACAAAGCTTAATTGACTGATGAAAGGTGTGCTACTGGACATATACTGCATTTTAAATGAATGAAAATGCATGCATCTATCAATCCCACAAATTCTTTTTTTTTTGTTTTCTTCAGACTTTAGCAATAGCTAGGTGTTTTCTTTTTGCCCTGTTCCTAGTGAAAAATATTGTTTTTACTTTTGAAACCATATTCAGCCAGGACCATTTCAGTTCTCGAAATTAAGGCCTTCAGTGTTGTGCCTAATGGGCATATTATTCTGTTCATCCATTGCCTGCTACAAGGAAAATCTATTTTAAATGACTCCACTGCTCCCTCTGAGTCATGCAGCACATGACTGTGAATGCACTAGCAGAGCAGAAATGTGAATATGATTGAGAAATGTTCAAAGTATTTTAAGAATATTGATTTGTTTAAAGAGTGTATGTGTGTTTGTGTGTGTGTCTGCTTTACTCTCAGTTCACCTGTGTGCATTGCTTTGAGTATGGTTGTGTATACATTTCTGTGTATAACTGTGCTATGATGGTATGTATGTACTCATGAGCAGAGAAGCAGGGGGGTACTTTGAGTTAAGATGGTTGTTACTTCCCACATCCACTGATTTTCATGGGTTTTGTTATGCTACATATTCTCCAGGGCCCACTGGCCTTGGCCTCCAGCCATTGCCACTGTCATTTTAGCACCACTTATCTTAAAAGATCAAGGCTCACATGGCTGGCTTTGGCCCACAACCCCTGCCTAGTAAGTAACCAGATCTTAGCCTTGGCCTTCAGCCAGCCTTGAGCTATGTCCACTGTTCACGTTGCAATAATATCAAAAGACCCATGTTCCCCTATCCAAAGCCACTGAGCCACTACTCACACTGAAGGCCATAACCCCTCACTCAGCTATGACCCATTTGTGATGTCATCAGTGTGCACAGAGGCTGAGAAATGGGGGCCTAATAGTTAAGTTGATGTAGTTTCCAACACCTGTCAAATTTCAGGGGTTTTGCTGCATTAAATCGGCATCTTAACATCACTTCAACTACAGTTTTTTTTCACAGAATGTCAAGGATTGTGTTGCACTGATTATTTCACCTTAATGGTGCATCAACTCAAGTGTTTTCAGTGCATATTATTAAAAGAGAGAAAGAAAGAGCACACACGCACCCATACATATATATGTCTGCGCGCGTGCCCGCGTGCGTGCGTGTGTGTGTACGTGTACGTGCTCACGGTAGCGTGTGGGAGCTTGTGCATGTGTGTGTAAGCACCAGAAGCGACGGGGAATGACGATACGTGCCTCCGCTCCTGTTCCTGAAAATGAACTGGAATATTTATAATCCGAACATGCATGGAATGAAAATGCCTTGGTCGTACTTTATTGCCGGGGCAAGACTCTGGCAGATCTCTTCTTTCTCGGGAGAAGGTTTCAAGGAAAATGGAGCGTCTCTCCCGAAGCTCATTGTGAATGCAGAGCACACCCCCGCTGCTGCTGCACAGCACTGCAAGAAACCCTGAAAAAACAAGAAAAATGAAGGCACACGCAATCTCATTTTCCGAGGGCTGCAAGTCAGCCTGGAAACGGCTATTATTCCATCGACACTGCCGGTATTAAGTTATTTCCTTCACTAAATACAAGGATGTCCATGAATATCTATTGAGTTGTAGGTACCTGCGTCTGCAGGCAGGATCGCTCACTGGCTGTTGCTAGATATTCCTTCAATTGCACACCTCCATCTCGCCGAGTAGAGAAAGACAATAGTACTTTAAATTGGTTAATACATCTCCAGATTGATGCTCTTGGAAGATGCATGGGCGTTTGCCTCTATTACACCGGTGCAAGTGTTAACACTGTAAATACTGAAATGTTTGCAGTACTGCAATCTGTCCACTTACCTTTCATTGTATGACGTCGTACCGTGCTCAGCCGCAGATTGGGATTATAATTTTTTTTTCCCTACCCTTTCTTAGAATGGTGACATGTGCAATAGTCTACAGTTAAATCCAGCAGCCTGTATATGCAGTCCATCCAGGGTCTGGACAAGGTTTCAAATCAAATGCAATCGGTCAATACGTCAATTTCACACAGAGAGTCGTTCTGTTGGTTAACACTGTCTTGGGAAGGTAGTCTCTGGCAGCAGCGTGTACTTGTTACTGGTTTGATGCATAACATCTGTACACTTTCCCTGAGTAGCAGATGACGTAAGTGAACTGTGTTGACTGTAGGGGCTTACATGAAAGTGTGAGAAAAGTGAGTGAATGACTGAGAACATCCTGTGATGAGCCAGCTAGGACGCTACATCACATGGAACCATGGCACATTCTAGTTTTAACTTTTGGTATGGCACGTCCTTGGAAAGGCTTGTCCGTATGCAATGTCCTTACATCCCTACTTACAGCTTCTGTTTTTAGTTCTTTTAGAAGGATATTTATTGATTCGGCCAAAGTAAACAGTTATTGCATTTCATAAATCATAATTATACTAGGACCTGGATTAGTACTGCCGGTGAGTCAGAAGGCTAGGACTGCAACACTGTATTGTAATGAGATGTTAAGTGCATTTACATTACACACCGGTGCCATTTGCATGGTCTCCAGTCACTCTAGTGGATCTGAAAGGGAAAGTGGGGGTGGGTTAGATGGTTGTCAAAGAGGGAACAGACAAAATTGTTGTGCTTAGTTTTTGGTGCGTGCAGTACCAGGAACAACTGGCGCTTGTCGGGTGTGCTTTATAGGCAGGTTTTGGAGCATACGCCAGCAGCGTATCGTTCCTAGATGAGATCACCCTAATGTGTGGCTTGTGCGGGTGTTTCAGTCAGTTCATGGGGTTTGCATGTTGATTCGAGAGATGCAGAGTATTGCAGTGTTTATGGAGCTTTTCTAGCCACCTGTATTGGCATGTTGTTTATTATACGGTGACAGTGGTTGAGTAGGAGATTTTTAGTGGGTTTCTTAAGAATACCTGAATGTGAAACACAACAGGGCACAATACCAGAGGCGTTGCTAGGGGGGGGGGCTAAAGGTGCTATAGCCCCTGGTCTTTTGGTTGTAGCCCCGTATATAACCAAGGGGCCACAAGCAAAACTATAGCTAGCCCCGAATCCCGCCAGTCCAGACATTAGCTTAGTCCCTGATCTTGTCCAGACCTAACAACACCCCTGCACAATACAAACATACAATGTGTTTTTCCAGGGACGCATACATGCGAACACAGCAAAACACAATCTACAGATGATGTAGAATCAGTAGGCCTATCTATAAGTGAAACAGTGTGTACAGCAATGAAAGGCCTTTTGTTAGGGATACTTAGATATGAACGTCATAAAGTAATGTATAGTTAAGCTGCAGAAATATAGGGATGTGGTAAGGTATTTTTAAAGCTAAAACCGGGTGGGACCTCACTTCGATGATTCCTGCACATTAAGAATGGTTTTGCTGACATTGGACTCTGCATATTTTGGGCTTACCCTGAGCTGCAATGCGGTGCATCTAAGTTTCGGATCAAAAGAGCACTACATGATAAGCCAGATCTAAAAATAGCAAGCCTGATCGACCAGAAACCCAGGCTAAAACCATATTTATTTATTTATGTATTCATATTTGTAGAGCGCACAACAGCCCGAAGGCATCGTGGCGCTTGTTACAGGGAGTGAACAGAGCTTAGTTACATGTAAGCAGACATACTGCTTGTACATTTTATATAAAACAGTTTACCTATGACATAGGGTGAGGTGGAGGTTAAAGAGGAGGGAGGGTAAGTTGTTAGTTTGAGGGGGAAGTTTTCAGGTTTTTACAAAAGGTAAGGAGAGAAGTTTCTGCTCTGAGGACAGTTGAGAGTGCATTCCAAAGTTGAGGGCTAAGTATGGGAAGCCTATCCCTCCTGCTTTAGCCCTGTTGATGTGCGGTACGGTGAGTTGATTGCTGTAGCATATTCTGGTGGGCCGGGCTGAGATTGTTCTGGATAGTGTTTCTGAAAAGTAGGAAGGTGCGGTAAGGTTAAGGCACTTGTATGTGGTCATGAGGATTTTAAAGGTGATGGGGTCTTTGACTGGGAGCCAGTGAACTGCCTGCCTTGCATGTGAGATGTGGTCTCTTCTTGGAATACTTAAAGCTGCTCCTAACGAGTTATTTTGGGTGATTTGGAGTCTGTTTTATGTTTTTATAGAGGTGCCTGCTAGGAGAGCGTTGCAATAGTCAAGCTTAGCACCTATGGTGGCTCTGGCTATTGAGAGACAGTTATCCTTGGTTAGAAAGGGTTTTATGGCGTTAATGGGTTTGGTACTTCAGGTGGAGGCAGAAACAATAGCGCTGACTTGCTTGTTCATGGATAATGTGGCATCAATGTGAACCCCTAGTATCTTTACGTAAGATAGGACTGGGATGATGCAGTTGTCAATGCTAAAGTTGGAATAGAGATGGTGTAGTTTAGCTAATGTGGTCTTTTGGCCAAGAATAAGAATCTCTGTCTTATCTCCATTAAGGCATAAGCCATTAGTGGCCATCCATGCTTGAACGGTGGAGTAGGATTGACAAAGCGCTGTGGCGTGTTGGTCATATGAGCCTGTTAGAGGAAAGAGCATCTTTGCATCATCAGCATAATTTGTGTATGTGATCCCCAGTGCATCGTGTTTATCAAAAAGGGGCTTAGTAAAGAGATTGAATAGAGTTGGGGTGGTACAAGAACCCTGTGAGACTCCGCAGTGAATGATAGTGGGTGCTGCATTTGCTATGTTTGAGAAGACTTTCATTGCTCTACCTTCTAGGAAGGAGGTGATCCAGGAGGCTGCTTGATCAGAAAAATGCGCTGCTTGCATAAGGTGTGCGCTAAGGGTTTTATGATCTACAAGGTCGAAAGCCGCTGAGAAGTCTAGGAGGAGGAGAAGGGTGGGATTGCCTGTATGCAAGATTTGAGTGATTTGATTTTTTAGATCTAGCAGGGCAGTTTTGGTGCCGTGCCCTTTGTGGAATACAGACTGTCTTTTTCCTAGGATGGAGTTTGTTTCCAGGTATAGTTGGATCTGGCTGTGAGCAGCCTTATCTAATTATTTGAGAAGGAACGGTGGTTATCGGCCGGTAGTTATTAGCCTGGGAGGGATCTAGTGTGGGCTTTTTCAAGAGCGGGCGCACCCAAGCCTCTTTGAGGCTGTTTGGGACAATGCCTGATTTAAATGAGGAGTTGATGAAGGCAGTCAGGAGTGGAGCAAGGGGCTCGGCACACTCCTTAATGATCTTGAGAGGGCATACATTGCCCTTGCATAGTGATGGTTTAAGGTGTGTGAGAATGTCTACAACTTCAGATTCAGAGATGTCTTTAAAGGAGAATTTCGGGAAGTTGAGTGTTTTACGGTTGGGCAGGGTCTGTGTAGGTTGGTTCTGTAAGGCTTTATAATGGCCTTGAATTTTGTTTTGTAAGAGGTCTATTTCTTTTAGAATAGCAGCTTGTATGCTTGTGCCCCATGCTTAAATCTTTAATGATCTTGTCAGTGCTGGTAGTAGGAGCTGTGAGTTCATTATAGTTGGTAAAAAGTTCTTTGGATTGGGAGTTGGCATTGGATATTCGGAGATTGAACGCTTTAGATTTGACAGTGAATATGGCATCTTTGTACTTTAGGGCAGCTGCTTTGAAGTTTACTCTAGAGGCATCACATGGGTTGACCTGCCAGATTTTGAGAGCCTGGCGTTTGTTAGCACGCAGGGATTGGAGCTCTTCTGTGAACCAGTAGTTTGCGTGAGGAGACTTTTTTTCTTTCTTGCCTTCTAATGGGGCTACAGAGTTTACTGTGTTATTTAGGGTGTCCTTAAATATACCAGCTAAGACGTTAGGGCCTTGTGAGAAAGGAAGTGCTAGGCATGGGAAGTCAAGACAGCGTCGGAGATTAACCGCAGTTAGCTTTTTTGCGCTTCTTGCTAGTGTGGCAGGGGCATGTGTGGTGGTTTTGGTGCCGGGGGCTGTGGGGATGGTGAATTGAATGCAATTATGGTCTGTCCATGGATAAGCAAGGTTAGAGGTGACGAAGGAGGCACAGTTGTGGTCAACCACACAATGAAGGGTGCAGCCTTTGGAGTGAGTAGGGCTCAGAATTTTTGGGGAAAATCCCAGATCTGTGAGGTCTTTGGTGAGTGAAGTGGCGGCTTTATCATTGGGGTCATTGAATCCTAGGTTGAGGTCACCTAGGAGTAGAGTTTTAGTGGAGTTTTAGTGGATTTGTTAATATTGGTAGGTGAATGAGGTGTCCTTGGAAATCTGCAGGGAGTCCTGGAGGCTGATTAATGATGTGAATATTGATGTTGTTTTTAGGTGTCAGTGACAGTTTGGCAGATAAAATATCTGCGTTACCCTTCCATGGGTGAGGGATGGGCCTGAAGGATAATGCGTCTTTGAAAATCAGTGCTACCCCCCCTCCTATTTTAGAATGTCTATCCTGTCTAAGGATAGAGTAACCTGCGGGTAGGGCTAGTGTGATGGCCGGGCCAGATGCTTCGTGTAGCCATGTTTTAGTGACGGCTAATATATCTAGGTCTTCACTTAGAATGAGGTCATTTATTTCGAGAACATGGGCGGTGAGAGAGCGAACGTTGAGCAGAGCGCATTTGTAATGCAGTGATTGAGTGTTACTGTCTAATCGTGCTTTAGCTGCTTTAGGTGGAGGGTTAGATGGCTTTTTTGGGGTTGAGAGAGGGCCTAGTATTAAGTGGCAATGTTGAACTGGAATTAGGGATATGCAGGCCAGAAGGGTGAGTGATGTGTCTCACAGAGGTGCAAGTTCCTAATCTTAGGTTTTTGAGCATTGCGGGTGTGAGAAGGGTGGTGTTATGCCTAGGTAGAGAGCGTGTTCTGAGTCTGGAGAGTCTGGTGTAGGAGTTGGGCGTGTGAGTAAGTGCAAATGTAGTGTCACATGTGGTGTGGGAGGACCTGAATATGTTAGTCATGGTCGGGTTAGTCAAGCTAATGGGATCTTGACAGTAGAGGGGAGAAAGCCTATCAGAATACAGTATGAAAATTGGAATTAATAGTGTGCGTAGAGCGCTAAAGTATGGAGCATTAACTGAAGTAATGGAGGCTGTAGCCTGTTCTGCGCCACCACACCAGAAAGTATAACTAATTTCATGCTGATATGTCCACCTAATTTGGACACCAGAAATACCTTCCTAATACTTTTGTTTTTAGCCAGGTTGATTCGCACAATGGATCAAGCAATGCTACTGTGCCTCAATACAAATGATTGCTTACTGGTGCACTCTGTGTGTAACTACCGGGTGAGAACTTGATGAAGGAGAACTGCCTTGAATAGAAACTGATGCTTAATGGCAACCAAGAAAAATGTTTCTTTGTGTCTATATGTCCCATTTTGAATTGACCGTACTATTTCGAATTGGGATCACTAGTGACCACAGTATTTTATGGTATTTAATTACGCATGTTGAGCTTTGCTGATAATATCCTGGGAACGCATATGTCTTGTTTGATACTGTTTACAATTCTATGCTTCTGTACTTATTTATATGGTTTTGGATTCTATAGATTTTTACTGTTCTTATAATGTTATGTTTGTGCTTTTATGGTCGGATGGCCGAAATGAAAGTGAAATTGAAAGTAAAAGTACAGTTTCAAAGAGACATTGAGGTATGAAAACCACAATAGAAAACAATATGGAAAATTGAAATAACTATCCTATGGATACATAGACTTGACATACATCAAAGACTCCATGGGGCACAATATAGAACAATGGAAAGTGCTCACTTTCAGGACTCCCTCTGATGCTAGTCTCCCGCCATACTTTGTGGCCAAGCCCAGAGGACCTGGCCACTCAATCCAAGGACCTGCATCCCCCCAACTCAAGCCCTGCACTCCTCCTCCTCCCCTGGCCATCCCGGTTTCACACTTACCGCCTATCACCTTCTCCCATTGTCCCCATTGGCTGGCGATCATCACTGGAAATAGATAAGGGACAACAGCCCATTCCTATTTCCCATATGGACATCTTGAATCCCTTCTTTTCAATAGAAAACCAGGCAGACGCGGTGCACGTGGTCCCAATTTTCTATTATAAAAACATTAGCAGACAAAGGGGCAGGGTGCTATTCGAGTTAAGCACCCAATATGGGGTATGCTTAGCCAATAACATCCCTATGCCCTTGTGGGGCCCTCACTTTGCTATGCACACACTGGATTGGGCTAGCAGGCCGTTGCCAGCCAACTCTAACACAACATTCCAAACATGAAGATTTCATTAAAAAACTGATGATGAAAATAAAGCACTATTTTAAATATAGGCCACACATTTCTCCTAATTTTCACAGCAAATCATTCCTATTTAAATCATCCAGGCCAGAAAAGAATAGATTCAGAAAAATGGACACCTGATTTATAACAGGATTTTGTGTATCCCAAGCCAATGCTACTGAAAGTGGGAGGCTTCATGAATGCAATGTATCAGTTTGCACTTAACTAAATCATTGAGGACAAGGCAAACAACTTATCCACCAGATACAAAAATGTGCCAGAAAATATGCCATGTTTTCTTTTGCCAGTATTATTTCGTTTTACAAGCTGTGCTTCTGCCCTGTGATACACTGTGGACATGATGCACTAGCAATGCAAGATTTAACCCGGCTAAAAAAGATTGAGGGCTTTTTCTGGCGTAATCTTTTTGGTACGAATCCTTCTTGTCCTGTCGAATTTATTCGACTGGAGCTAGATTTGACTTCCATAAGGGGAATGCCTTTTCGGGCAAGAGGTTTGCTCTACTTAAAATCTAGAATGAGCCCTGCATGTCGGCTATTGACAAGCCTCAGAGAGAATTGGGATCAGGAAGTTGTTCTAAAGGGCAGAAATCATGTTGCATTGAACAACAACATTTTTGCAACGATAGACTGGAACCCAAACTTTAACATCAAGAACCATATATTGTGTTGAAAATGGCATTTGAAAAAAGATTTAATAGGTGGGACTGGTATAGTAACTATGTCCACCTATCAAATCTAAAAAGCTACGAGGCGGTGGCCTCTGTGGTACATTTGAATAGGAAACCTCAGCCTTACTTACTTATTGCTGTGTCCCAAACTGGCAGTAAGATGTTTTATATTGATGCTTCATATTAACCAGCTGCCACTATTGGCAGTGCAAGGTCATCAATTACGTCTTGTTCCTGAGGTTCGCTATTGCTGCATCTGTAAACTCTTGCATAACATTGAATCTGCGAAATATGTTCTTATTGAATGTTAAGTTAAGCTCTATGTATGTGTGCAAACTGGGTGGCTTAGTCCACAGCTATGAGGCAATTAAAACAAATGCTTTCTGGGACTACTGTCTTCACACAGAGTCCACTTCTTGTCAGGTAGCCTTGTAGCAGGCATTGTCGCATGTTGAAAACCTTCTGAGTAACAATAGTGAACAATAGTGCTACTGAAGGGAAACAGATCCCTCCCTCTGACGGTAATCAATAACTGAACTTTTAGGTGATTTAGGGGCTCCTTAGTCGTATTGATGATTAGGTATACACTTGATTATGACTATGTCATAGTTTTATGGCTAATGTATGGCCAGGAATTGAATTCTTATTAAGAAATGTGTTCCTGATTTCTATTAGGAAATGTGGTTTTGACATGTCTAGTTTTGTATGTTTAGTTTATATAATATTTTTAGATGTTTCCTCTTTCCGTGTGTATATGATTTATTTGTGTTGAGTTCAATTTGAGCTAGAATAAAATAAACATATTAACAAAAGGAGCATTGCTATTTACAGTTGCCATTATGAATTGCACACATGGCAACCTCTTGCCAGCTTGAGTTTTCCTCCATCGTTGCAGCTCACCTGGAAAAGTATCAGTGGTTTGTGGTTACTCATTCAGTCTCAAAGCATTGAATGGATGCCATATGTCCAGGATTACTTTTAGTTTGCATAGATAATTATCCTGCATCATATGTGGAGCCACTGATCCCTTAACACTGCTTCCTGCACACCAAAAATATGTTCACAATGCAGCACTTTTTATGTGCTTTGAACAATGTCCTTCCAAGGTTCTGGGGTCTCCATGAAAATCACACTGTTGGTGCAAATGCACTGTTTGAGGACTGCTATCCCTGTCATCCCATGTACATATATACACTGATAATTTCAATGTAGCAGACTTGCAAAAGCTGCCTCATAATTTTTCCTCTAGAACTTGTACATTGCCCATTTCCCCAGCACAGGTGTAGGCATAGTGATAAGGGCAAACGATTAGGCTGATTGATGCCTTGGCATTAGGCTAGCCCAAATAGCTCACCTCAGTTGTTGTGCTATATGACAGCATTTAAAGAGCACTCTCATCGGTCATTCCTCTGCCCCTCAGGCACATAACACTGCAGATGAGGACATACTTCTGAACATGAACGTTCCTCAGAGAGATTGATAGGGTTATAGAAGGGTCAGTCCCATGTAACAAATCCTCACATTTGACTGAATCTGCCCAAATCCTACAAGCTCTAAAAAGGTGCTTGTGTTCGGTAATCTTTTAAGTACACCTCAGGTCAGTCCATATCCTGCCCCCTCCTCCTTCTCACAACACTTGAAGCATGGTCCTATAGTTTTTTCTATGCCTCTAACCTTTCAACCTTCCAGCAGATCACAACAGCAGATACACTCTCAAGCTAGACAGAGGACGTGTCATCTCTTTTACCTTTTCCATTGAGGGAAACTGGTCTATGCAGTATTGGAGAGATCTCTAAATTAGCAAGACTTCCCAAGAGATCGATAGAGAGGGGAAAAAGTCAGTCACATCTCACACCAACAACATACACCTGTTAGATATATTTTCTGGAGGAGTTGCACCTAATTCTATGGTAGCTTATTATGGTGATAAATAGTAGTATTTATTGTAGCATAGCACCTCTTGTGACAATCCCCTTTTCTAATGTTGGCACTCTCCTCAGAATATATTTTAACACATGTCCTCTTTACCCCCGGTCTTTTACAATACCAGATACTGGCCTTATTACACTTAGTTTAGGTGGTAAATTTACCCTTTAGCAACTTAACTACGATGCTGATATATGCCCTGATGGCTGATCTGAACAGCTGTAAACATGCAAAATGAAATACTGCACAAACACTCACTTTCTAACTATAGAGTTCACATCAGATTATCCAAATGGACGTATTTATTATTGCGCACTTGTCTTTGTGTGCAGATCAAATAGAATGGCCAAATACCACAAAATGCATCAGAACACAAAGTCATTTTTATGATGTGTCTTTATCGTGACAGATAAACATATAATTACACATGGCTATGCATGGAACAAATTTGCTTGTGCGAATGTGAAAAAATAAAACAATTGCAAAAGGCACATTTCACAACAAATAGAATGAACAGCCCTGGCAACCCAACCTTGAATGAAAGGACTTGGCAGGAGTTACGCTTTATGAACATCCAACTATAAAAAAAACAACCTTGTAAATTCAGAACCGCATGCACTTTTAACATTGAAATATTAAACATGAAATTACCCACTCCTGACTGACTATCGGACAGGCAAATCCAGAAAACCTCACTTCGAACAATAATGACCTAGAAATTGATGAGATTCCTTGCACTGCTGAATGAGGTAATCCCCTCTCTCTTGGCGTGCCCACCAATAAGGATTATGAGGACCCAAGCAACTGCCTGCACTGCCTCAGCCCAGCTCTCATGAAGCCTTCAAGAATGTCACGACCTGGATGCAACTGGATGACTGCCTCCCCAAGTGGCTCCTGCTTGTCTGACCTGCACACCCTCTCTCAGCTCCTTATAAAATCTCGCACTGTCAATCAAAATGAGTCCTTCCTCTTGCCCAGAACATGCTGTTTCAACCGTCCTGTCCAGTATTTTTCCTTTTGTGAAATGCAGTCTAGTTAAACTACAAATGTAACATTGCTTCTTGCACACACAATGGCCTTCTGTAACAATGCCCTTCTTCGCGTAGTTCAGCCTAGCAAACAAACCCATGCTGCATGTTTAAAATCCTCATTTAATGCAACCACACAGCTAAACCTCATTGCAGAAGAGCATTTCAAACTCGCTTTCAGGTTATTTCATCATGACCAATTTACACTAATTTATGTTAAGGATGTTAATGATTAGCCTGTTAGTTTATGTTAGTATTTATATACAGTGCAAGCCAGTCCAATGAAATGTTACCCTAAACTAGAATAGACAAATGCTCACTGCAAGAATGTGTGCAATAATGGCATAATGGCAATCCCTGTCATACCAGTCCGGTCTCGTTATAGCTAATCTTTTCACAGTCTTGGCGGGGACAGAGATAAAAGGTATAAGATTGGCAGTTAGTGACTCATGTTCACTAAGAATTGATTTTGCATCCATGGGTTCAAGGCAGATTGGAGGTTTCCAAAAGTCAATTTATATATACAAGGCTGTGGATTTTGATTCATTAATTTGGACCACTTCACTCTCCTTCTTGCATTGCCACTAATTTCCACAGGATGTGATTTAGCTAGGGGTACACATCAAAAGTAACCAATGGTATTCCCTAACATATTTATGGTAAGAGGAAACTGATCACTTTCAGTCATGTCGCCAACCTCAAAATCGGCCACTCTATCCCAGTCGGGCCAGAAACAAAGATGTAATCAATTAGGCAGCTCCTCTTGTGCCCCTCAAAGGTCATATTTGCTGGTTGACCCCTTACAAATCAACAGTTGCATGCTCTCAAATTTAAATTTAAGATTATGCATGCCGACTCCAGTGCCTGATGATGTTGTCTGCTAGGGTGACTTGCTATCAGGTCTGGGATGTCCCAGGCCTGATCCTGGTCAACCCATAGCTCTGATAGTTATTTAAGGGGCTCAATCTGTAGATTAAGGTCACCTGCTACAGCTGTGTAGTTAATGGAGGCTGCTAGGGGAGGGTGTGATGTCATGTGTTCCGCCAAAGCTTCCAATATAGTGCCCCGAGTATCAACAGGGCTATTATAGATATTATATAATTGCAGGTTTTCTTTGGCCCCAAACCTGATTAATAAAGCTTGGAGATCTGTGGCCCCCGAATAGAGCTGTTTAATCCTGCAATCGATCGATGTGTCAAACCAGACCGATAAGCCACCACTGGGGCATCCCTTGGCGCCCTTAACTGCAGGAATGGCAAAGGATTGATGTCCCAGGAAAATAGAGTGCCAACTGTGCCCAGGTCTCCTGCAGCGTACCAGTTTGAAATTTGCAGAGGTAATCACACCAGTTGGTGATGTCCAGTACCCTATTGACACATGAAATATTCCAGGACAGGAGTTTTATAGGGCCTTTTCACTCACATTTTGCCCCCCCCAGTCAATCGACTCCTTCTAGATCTTTTTGGTTTACCACATGTCTACTGCATGATGGTCTCTCTGCCCCTCTGTTCCCAATACTACGTATGGGAGAGGGGCCTGTTTCCCACTAGCATCAAAATCCCCAGTTTGGCCCTTATGCCCAAACAATGTTTCGGCCGATCTCAGTTGGATTCCCACTAAATTAGATTGAAGTGACCTGCGGTTGACACTAAACAAACCCTCCACCAACAACCATGAAGAAAGAAAGACCTGTACATAGTTAGTTTTAGCACCAGGCACTGAGCCCCTAGTACAATAGAAAATATCATGACTGATCACCGATAAGCATCCTTTTTATGATGGATTCAGTGAGTACATTTATTCTTCAAAGATTCCTGGTTCTCAAAAGCATACAAGGGTAGTTTAGGTATATTAATCATGACCACAAAGGGTCTGGGCTCTCCCACCATAATGTTCAAAGGGATCAGTTGTTACTAGGTTTGAAAATTGGAAAACTCCTCAGTGGCAAAGTGTTGGTGCCTGTTAGGGGAGGCCAGGCCCACCAGGGCGAAATTGCCCTCTTGCTTCAGGGATCTTCCCCTAGGCAAGGTACAGATGGCTGCAGATAAAGGTTTGGACTGAAATGGGATTTTCCAGTATCCCTTCTTCCCTGATTCACTGAATATTGGGTTGAGCAGAGGATTGACAGGTTCAAATCAGGTACGGCATTTCCCCTTAAATGTTTAATAGGCCTGCACTTCCACCAACTTGATCTACACAAAACTGATTTCCATCTTTCATTTGTTGGATTATAGTGTCCAACGTTTCTTTTATTTTCTTAAATTCTCCCAATAAATCTACCCTCCACAAGTTAATAAGGTGCATGATTGATTCTTTAAAAGCTGTGAGGGACTCTCCCAATGTCATATTGGTTCCTTTGTTTTCATGAGATCCCTGCCCAGAGGAACCGTTGTGCAGAGGACTCGTTTGAGTTCCAATTTCTTGGTAAGTTTTGATGGGTCCCGAATGAGTTAAACCCAATCTCTTAATAACCGTTGCAGAGCCCTACATCTATTATTTACTAGGCACTTTGAGATCCTAGTCAAATTGTCCCTTCTCTTGCGGCAACAGTTTTCTATTGACCCACAACTTTATATCAGACGGGGTCATAGATAAGTGGTCTGTGCCAACTATATCTTCAGAAATAGGTAAAATAAATGGTTGGTAAGAGGGAGTGTAGGCAGTGCAGGCAGTGCAGATGTTGTTTGTGAGGAGGGCACAGATAGACAACGCAAACCCCCAGGAGCGATATCATGCGTTAACATTGACTTGGATAGTGCAAGGGTACTGTTGTCACCACCCTTGCCCATTTCGCTCCCCAAGGAGAGAGGGTTTACACGCACAGAGGGTTAAAAAATAATAGGACCGGTAGGTCTTTTCTCCAAAATATCATTTGTAGTGCCAACGGTAAGGTTTCCTGCTCTGGTTTCACCTGGTTTCCGTGTGGCTTGAAAGTGGCTCAATGAATCTTCCTTTGCAGGATTCAGCCTGCCTGATGGTAGGCTAGTCAACATCACAGAAAGAAATTAGGTCGTCCTTACCCGCCATGGCCACATAACTTGATTTCATCGGGAGTGGGACTGTCGAGATGGCATTTGTTGCAGATGTAGGCCTGTTAGCTGGTATATAGTTATGCCCTATTTCCTGGGCTTCCATGGATCCCCCAAACTCAGTTCCATTGAGATTGAAAGGTAGGTCCTTCATCACGATTATCAGATTATTGACATCACTGATTGGTCTAAGTAATCATGTGATTTTCCATTTACTCCCCTCCATGGGTGCGGCTCCTTCTGCCTTGCTTTACACCATTATGAGTGCAGACTATGCAAATGTCTTAGGCAGAAAAAGGAGCAAAAAGTAGGAGGATGCAAATATCCACCAATTACAGTACTTTAGCTTTGCAGCTGATGATCAGGGTGATAAACAACTGCCAGCTCCATCACTGTTGCATCTGCCAAGATTCACCATCTAGTAGTATGCAGACTACAATTGCTGCTCCTACTCCAGGCTGGTCATGGGTCATAACAAAGATGTTGGACGGCGACCCTCCCCTCTGTCCCAGAACTCGCAGCAGGTGCACAATGCCCTTGGGATTCGGCCCTGTGGGTTTCCCACAGCGTTTTTGAAAAGCGGGGCTTAGCACGGTCCTCATAGATACGGTGGCCCTCCTGTGCTTCTCAGGCAGCAATGCTCTGCAACTCCCAAGCCCTTGATCACCCGGGCTTTGGCCCTGTGGGTTTCCCACAGCGTTTTTCAAAATCAGGCAGGGTGACTTAGCACAGTCAGTGCAGATAAGGTGGCCATCCTGTAGATAAAGAGATACATTTGTAGCCAGCAAAGCTTTCCCTTGGCGACAGCACAATTGTTTATTAAAGAAAACTTCTTTGGGTTATTTCTTTATAAAGGAGAATGGTTGGTTGTCAGCATGAGTGATTCCCATCAAATTCTGTGGCTACTACACAAACAAATTACTACTGTTTAGGAAAAATGAGAAATTGTCACTCAAATGCGCCAAATCAATAAAGTATTGGTGAGTCAAAAATAAATATCCATTTGCAACATAATGCAGTTCAAAAGAAAAGTTTGGGGTTATTACTTTTTCAATGAATGTTTGTGTTAATTTCACACAGATATAAATTCTGATCACAAAAATAATAATAATTCATTTCTCATCAAAAGGGTGCATGTTTTCTTTCTCAACATGTGTTCCCCCATTACCAGTTGCAATGGTTCATCAGGAGAAATAAAGTGGATTTCTGTCTGCAAAAGGTATATAGAACAAATAAATAAGAAAACAGATGTCTAGTTAAACCAATGATTTAAAAGTTAAAAGAAAAGAAAAGAAACATATCTCTTCTATTAGTTAGACTCACCCAAATAATTTGTGTGAGAAGAATTTGTATCTGTGTGAAATTAGCAGCAAAGCATGCCAACTCTATACATTTGAGATAGAGAAGGAATTAACATTTTATGGTTGTTTTTTTCAAAAATGCCAATTTCACCATTTTTAATGTAAAATGATGTTTATCTGTTTTCCTTGGATAATAACATTGTATGTGGTCTTCCCCTAGGCATTGGAATCAGTAGGTTTGGCAATAGACCTTACTTAGGGGACCCGTTGTTGGTCACCTTCATTGTATTGGTATTTAGAGAGGCTTTTAAGGGCCTTGAAGGTTCTAAAATCTCAAATGTGTTTGCACTGTTCTAGAGGTTTATAGTGTGCATGAGTAGGGATCTAAATAGTTTGTCTTTTGACCAAGACCGGGACCATGGCCTCACTATCAGACATGTGTCTTGCATACAGTGAAGACTCTGAGAAGAAAATGTTAGACTCAGTGACGTCTTTGGGTACATCAGTGGACAATGACAATTTAAGCATCAGTGACCAATGGAATGAGCTGTCACAATTAAGAAAAGAGCAATAAGAACTGAACTTCACAGGGCCATCATGATGGAGTATTTAAAATAAAACAGGTGCTACTACAAGGTCTTTTGATTAGAAACAAACCCTGTCTTTTTCTCGACAATAAAGATTTCATAATAAAATGAAGTTACGTTGCCAATAAGTGTGGATGTGACTGGTTGGTGTTGATCATCGACACTTCTCAGGAAGTTTCTAAACAGATCGAGATCGAGATTGATCTAAATAAAATGCAGGATGGTCTAAAAAAAAAATAGCCTTAGATATCTTTAATTACAAGTTAGATCAATTTATGAAAGAAATGGTTGAATTTAATAAGGACAACACTTTGGAGAGACTAAGAAGGATGAAGAAAGATCTTCAAAATTTCAGTCACGAAAAGGCTTTCCCGTATGTCACAGAAAATCATAAATTTGGTAACAACTATAGGGAGGCGAGTAACCAGAGACGAGTTTGTTTTCGCGACACATCTTATAGCTCCAGTGACAATGGAAACAAGAGCGGAGGAACTAGCACAAATGAGGGCAATGAAAAACAAATAGGTGGAGGAAGGGGAAGAGGGTACAGAGGGCAGATTCGCTCTAGATAGAATAGGCCTTTTTTGAGATTGGGGGTCAAGCAGAACAGATTGGAATTGGAATTACGATCCAATCAGAACATGAAGCAAAAGCAAAAATCAATGGTAGTCAATTTGTCTACCTATGTTTTAAGTCAAATTGAAGAATCCACTCTAAATAAAGGTCTAAAATATGTTATCACCAAACAACATGACCTGTTTGAGTTCAGGGTTGAATATCAGCAATTTATGCAGAAGGTTCACCTCAGAGAATATTTAATAATAAGGGCCAAGACACTGAAGGTACCATGAATTGTAGTGGTCTCTGAAATTATACCACTTTTACTGCCCCGGTGCATAGCTATTCCTGTGAATCTATGGTTTTTGAAAAGAGAATGTTGGAAGAGGTGTCTAAATTGGAGAGTGTAGAAACAGGTTTTCACTCTAATTTCAGCAGATAACAAAGGAGTCTAATACAAAAATTGCCAAAGAATAACCAGATTATTGTGTGACAGGCTGACAAGGGTGGGGCTATTGTTTTGTGACTATAATAAGAAGTGTAATAAACTGTTGGAAGATAGTAACAGTTACCAGATTATAGACCATGACCCCACAATGATGAAGGTGATTAATGAAAAAGTGAATTTGGCTTTTGAAAATAACATGATTGGCAGAGAAGAAGCAGTGTATTTGAAAAGAAAAAATGGCAGGGTTCCTGTATTATATATTCTGCCCAAACTGCATAAAAACGAGACAGAACCACTGGGTTGGCCAATAGTATCTGAGGTTAATTGCATTCTGTAACCATTGTCCAAATATGCTGACGTCTATTTACTTCCCTTTGTTATGCAGATGAAGAGCTATCTAAGAGACACCACCGATGCCGTAAACAAGATTGCAGGTGCTTTGTTTACCCCGGGTTTCCACCTGATGATATGTTTGGACATTCAGAGGGTAATTCATAGAATTCAGCGCACAAGTGGTGCACGCGGCTGGAGCACAGTGTGCGCGTGCGGCAGTCTGTGCCAGCCACGTGCGCCAAAACCCATTTCAGCGCACAGCGTATTCATGGGTTTCAACATCCATAAGCAGCCATGGCGCAGAGTGGCACAGCGACCCTGCAGCAGCGCCAGTTACACCCCCAACCCCGCCCTGTGCGCCATGACCAGCGCACAAATCCAGTACATGGCGCAAAGGCCAGTGGACCAGCATACAGCCCCCCGACCATGAAAACATGTGTAAAACTCCCAGCGCACCTCTCAGAATACACATACCCCTCCCGACTGTTGCAGGGATGTGATTACCACCAAGCTGGCTGTGTTGGTCGGGCCAGGTCCACAGGGGGCCCTTGTGGAATCTGGGCCAGAAGACAGCAGGGAGAATGACTGGCGCATAGTCTCCACAGAGGAGGAGAGGGCCGCCAGAGTGCCAGACACATGTAGGAACCCTCCGACCATGGCCCCTCCCAACTGTGCCACGTTGGCATGCAGCTCTTCGTGATGGCGTCATGGTCCCCCCAGGAAGCATGCATGTCATCATGAATGACACGCGTGCGCAACGCGACACCAATCAGGACGGACCCCATACAGCCATGGGTCTCCTCGTCCGCAGGTAGTGGAGTGCCAGATGACGTGGGCATCCCCCCTACCTGCGGATGGGCCTGGGACGGGGCATCCCTGCTGGTGCATGGTGGTGTAGTCACAGGGCCTGGGGCAGTGACATGCACAGGCCCCTCCATGGTGACCTGTGCTGACTCCTGCCCCTGGCCATGGACTGCACCACTTGCACCAGTGGTACCACCCCCACCAGGCCCCATGTGCGGCTCAGTAGCAGCCTCCTCCTCCTCTGTGTAGACCACCAACCTGGATGGCTCTGCACCATCTTCCTCCATCGTAAGCCCTTGTGGGGGCTCAACCGGTCCTTCCGCTGCAGCCTTAGTGGCAGACGCAGCACCAGTCCCCTCGCTCCCGGATGTTGGTAATTCCTGGGAGGGTGGCTGGGCCTTGCGTCGCCGGCTGGTGGAGGCATCCCCACTGCTTTGCTCCACAGCGCCGTCTCCGCCCTCTTCTTCACTCGTGCTGTGTAGAGGGAGACATAGAACACAAGCATCAGGGTACTGCACAATAGTCCCCTAGACAGCAAGCAATAGCACATGAGTGGCACTGTCAAACATCACTTCCGTTCTGTCCCTCCACAACACATGGGTCAATGCAGGCAACACACATGCAGAAACAGGCACAGCGCATGCAATCAACATTAGCATCCATGTACAAGGGCCTCTATTGACATAAATGTTGTCTTCAAATGCACATGCATCATGGGTAGTACTGATCCCATGCACACACATCACCGGAGGGGCATGCATCTGGCCGCGTACACCACAGACACAGTGGATACAAGGATGACTAGACTGCATCAGTGAATCAACACATGATCACGGACATGTGTCATGCATCCATGGCGTATAAAAGTCACACACATGCTACTCAGACACACAGACATGTACACCATACATGTCCATGACAGCAGCACCCATCTCTCACACCCCATCCATGTCCAAGAACAGAGACAGGCATGCATTCATGTGTGCATTCCACATGCTGCTCCCCATGTTGCATTGGAACACATGCACCATCCATGTGGTTCACGCATGACTGGTCTCACATGCAGCACCGTACCAGCACACTGCAACATGCCCTGTTTCACACAGCAATGCATGGCCACTTACCGCTCGACTCCAGATGGGTATGCCTCTGAAGGATCTGGACGTGGAGTGCTGGGCTCTCATCTGGATGTTGGTCAGGCTGACCCGGCACCCCTCTGCATCCTCTGCCTTCAAGAGGCGCCGGGCCTTGCTGAGGGTCCTGGACCTGAAGTCCTCCCAGCCCTTCCAGACGTGTTTGATGTTGCGGGTTGCCACCCCCTCCGCATTGATGGCAACCACTACGTCCTCCAAGATCCTCTCCCACCCTTCCTTTTCGGCGCGCGATGGTGTGAAGAGGGCATCATAATGCCCCAGAACTGGCTCCACCAGGATACCAACTTCCTTATCGCTGAAGCTGGGGGTCGCCAGTGGTCTCAGATGGTGTTTGCCCTGACATGGTGACCCCCGAGGCAGGTGTGGGTTGGCAACTGAGTCCTGGGGCTGGGCTGTGGAGCGATGATATACCAGTCAGGAGTCTTCTGTTCCAACAGGGGTGGACACAGCAACTGGACCCCGGCAGATGGCTGACGTGCAGGCACCAAATAGCAGGGCACGTGGGCAGCAGGCAGGCAGGCAGCAGCAGATGGCAGGTGGGAGCATGCTCGGGGCTCTGGGGGGCAGGAAAATGGCCTTCTGGGCAGGAGCGTGGTCTTCTGTGTGTTGTCGCATGGCCAGCTTGATAAAGAGTGATTTGGCACGTAAAAAAACTGCACATCAGCGTGTAATTTGAGGACGTTACATGCACGGGCGTTTCCCTCATGACGGGGGTATAGCGATTCAGCACATGAAAAAACAGCACGTCTGCATGTTAATGCGTGCAATCCGAGCAAAGGGCCAAAGCACGTAAATGACGTGACGCGCGCAGGCGTTTCCCTCAGCACGGATTAAAGGTTAGCGGGGCCAGCAGTTCACTGTACGTGCCTTTCGTGGAGACCGAAGTGTGTGTTGCTACTTCGTGTTGTTTCGCGCACCATCACAACTTCACAGCAGATCAAGGACGTATCTCTTCTTTTGGCGGGGGTTTTGGCTACGCATGTTTTTCATTATCATGTTAGTCTGGCGGTGAGTTGCGCACGCTATTTTTCCCACTGTGGGTTCCCCTGTGTATCGCGTACCCGTTTTCGAGGTCATAGTAGCCTGCGTGTCCCACGCGTATGTGTTTTTTGTGTCCCTGGGTGCCACCTCGTACTGCGGGAGGTTAATTCCACACACGTGGGCTACCGGGGGTTGCGTTCACGCTTTTACTGCAGTTTTGGGGTTCCTGACAGTTGCATGACCAGTCACTTCATCACCGGGGTCACATACAGCCTGCAGGTGCAGGGGTGCTTTTAACATCTTGTATCCCACCACCCTCACCCCAATTGCCCAGTACACCTCCCATTGGCACTACTCCATCGGTGCCATGGTTGGGAGGCCATCAAAGGTGAGGGCTGCCTCAGCTGGGCATACTCCTCGTGGCGGGCGTGGTCAGGGACGTGGCTGGGGTGACCAGGGAGTAGGGGGACTCCAGGGTGTCCAGGGTGGCTGAAGAGGGGGAAGAGGCAGGGGTGCAGCAGCTCGGGATGATGTTGTGCCACGTGTTGGTGCAGTCATGCCACCATCCCCTGCGGCTCCGGGAGATGCAATTCATTCATCTGGCACTGGCGCCCATATGACCCGGCAGTCCGTTTCATCGACTGCCATGGGCCCAAGGGTATGGTAGCTGCAGGTGCAGCTGTGGACACCTCCACCCAGGCTGAGGGGGTGCCAGCACAGGCTGCATTGGCACTAGAAGAGTCCATGGAAATTTCTAGCAGGACTGAGGCAGGTGTCCCTGGGGCAGTAATGTCATCTGCTGCCCTGACCAGCCAGGTGTTGGCAAGTGCAGGGGCAGATGCAACCAACAACACCCGGTTGTGAGTCTACCAACCAGGACAGTAGTGGTCAATGACCCTGGCACAACGGATGTTGCTGCGCAGGGTCCATTCCAGGGCACCCAGCAGCCACTGATGCATGTCAGGCCTTTGGTCATCCTTCCACCTGCCACTGCCTTGGTTCAATCCACCGGTGCCACTGGCCATACTGATCAGGGTGGCATTCGCCAGCCAGGGTCCGCACCACCACCCAAGAGGAGGAAGGTTGCACCTGCAACACAGGCTGGGACCCGAGACACAGCCACGGCATCCTGCACATCAAGGAAGAAGCCTTTCTGTGTGCAGGAACTGGACTCCCTTGTGGACTACATGCGGGAACACAGCTGTGACATGCTAGTGGGGCCGAATTGTCAAACTACGGCTGCCCATCGGAATACCCACTGGAAGCATGTTGCAGATAATGTGAGTGCATTCGGCCATGAGGTGCACACAGCTGCCGAGTGCAAAAATCGTTGGGATGACCTCAAACACAGCGTTAAGGCCAAGCGTGCCTCTAATTACAGCATGACTGTGGTGACTGGCAGTGGGCCACCACCTGAGGAGGATGACCTCACTCTGCACGAGTCACTTGTTGCGGAGTTCATACCGGCAGAATCGGTCGAAGGAGGGGAAGAAATGCAGGACTTTGATGCCCTGTCCAGTGAGTGTATGTCCAGCCCATGTGTGGTTTGCCTGTGTGATGTGTTGTGCTTGACTTCCACTACATGCTATGTTTACATGGTTCTCATGTGCTGGTCATGCAATGCTTCACTGATGCGTGCATGCTGTGCAGGATGGTGGACATGTAGAGCAGACAGTGGAATGCATGACTGACGTGCATGTGTCCTCTGACTGCATGTTGGTACTCCACGTAGGCATGCCCCCTTGCCCCTCCAACCCCCTGCAGCCGAATGTCAACATTGCACTGGTGTGCATCATTTTGGCATACTGCAATGGCCTGTTCAAGCCTCCTGTGTACATGCTAACTTCCACCAGGCAACCTGCCAGACACATGCAGTGGGGTACATCCTCTGCCCTTCATGCAGGGTGTCTCACTTGGACTGTGCTGATGGCAGATGCTCCGCAGGGACATGAGTGCCCATTCATGCTCCATGTGCATTCCATGCATGCCCCTATGTGTCCTTGACTGGATAATCATTGTAGTACCTGTCCAGGATGAGCTACATTTCATGGCATTTCTTCAGCCCACTGACTCTGTTCAACTGGTGTAGTGGCTTCTGCACACATGGGTGTACTACTGAGGGTTCATCATGTGTCCTGCTTACTGTACCATCATCATCTGCTGTGTTGTCACTTGACTCAGATGATGCAATTGATGCTAGTCAACACTGTCTGCCAATACACAGGTCTCTGGTTCACCCTTTTGCTACCATGCAAGGCATCCCTGCATTTTCACTAAGGAGAGTGGGGGGGTTTGCTTGTAGCCATGCAACCCATTGCATGCACTTTGCATGTGATGCCTGAACTTGCCCTTGCACTGCCTTCACGTTTTCGGATACACATCATGAAGTACTTGTACATGTAGATAGTGAGTAATGTACACATGTTCTGCACTGCATCGACCTACTTCTGGGCCGTATAACACCCTTCTACATGCCTACTCACTGATGCAATGCCAAATTGACCTGGCATTCATGGCAGGTTCTCTTTTGTGTGTGACATGTCTGCTTCATGTGTTGGCTGTCTGTGTGATGTGTATGTGTGTGTGTGTTATGTGCTTCTAACATGTGTACTAATGTTTTTTTTTTTCTCTCCACTTTTCAGATGATGACGCAATGGAGCCAGCGGAAGGTGTTGTCATGCCAGGCACATGGTTGTTACCACAACAGCAACCAGTCACAAGTGGGGGTCGTGGGGTGGTAGACCACGAGAACCCACATGTGCTACATACCATCTTGTCTTTGGCTGGCAATGAGTCCAGCCCAGATGACCAATCTGACGTCCATGTTGAGTTGGATGTGCATCAGGTCCATACGTCATGGGTGAGTGATTCTGATGTGGACACTCCTCTGTCCGCGACACCTGCACTGAGGGGCCAGACAGTGGTGGGACCTCCGTCTGTGGTGGATTGGGACGCAGGGTACCCTCCACACCAGTCACTGATGTGCCTGGGCCATCACGTCGACGGGGGCATGTAGTCGTGCAGCCATGGGCAATGCCAGCCCAATGAGGGTCCCGCAGGTGTCAAGTCCAGCAACGCAGTGGCCGCGCGCCACCAATGTATACTGAGTGGGAGCAAGACATGACTGCCAGTTCAGAACGGCAGGGGGCAGCACTTGATAACATCTCTGTGAGCATGGTACTTGTGGACCAATCCGTGCTCCCCCTGCTAGGCAGGTGCTTCTCCAGCAGCAGGCGGCACGGTCCACGGCCCTCTCGCTCAGGCTGGACATGGCGACCTCAGACAGTGCACGCCAGGCTGAAATGGTGTCTTTGCATCAAGCAATTGCTGCTCACACAGATTCACACATGGAGGCCATGGAGGTTGAGTATGCTTCTGTCAGATCCACTCTGGGTGTGCACATGGTGACCCAGAGGGAGCGGGCAGAGGAGAGGTTTGCGCAGCTTGAGCGTACCATCTCGGCTGAGCTACATGCTTGCCGGGAGTTGCATCAGTTGTCCAGCCAGGCCTTGAAGGAAGAACTCTGTGTTACACGTGTTACCTTGCAAGAGGAAGCATGCGTAACATGGGAGGTTATGCATGCAGACCTACTTGTCATCGCCGGAACAGAACCAGGCTCACCCATCCGGCAGACTTGCTGCCAACGAGGGGCAAGCTGTGGCTAGGTGTGGTCAGGCTCCTATGCCATGTCCTCCTTTTCAGGATGAGCCAGACTTGGACGATGAGATATCTCCCACATAGGTTGGGCTGTGCAGGCGTTGAGCCCATGGAGGTCTTTTTTTTTGTCTCAACATCATCACATGTAGGTGTTGAGGTGCACCCTGGAGGCCCCTCCCCCTGGGTCATATGTGGCCATTTTGGATTTTTGATTTTAGTTTAGTTAGTTAATATTGACTATTTGATAGTTATTTTAATTAGGTTATGTAGGTTGTTCATTGTTAGTTTAATTAGTTAATATAGTTTAATATTGTTTTTCTATTGTGCATTCATATGACGGTGTGGTGCTTTGTGGCTTTTAAAAGCATCCACTGTCTGTTCCAGCTGGGCCCTTCAAGCTTGTCTTGTGTATGTGTTTGCAGCTTGAGATCCTGACTCACATAGGCTCCTCCTGATTCCCTTATCCATGGGCTTGCTAGGATGGTTCGGTGTAACAAACATTTACACAAGGGCTTTGGACTTTCGTCATAACTGTGGCCTATCTGCTGCTGTACTACTTGTGTTAACACCCCAAGTGGGGATTTGTAGCGTTTTATCCACCCCATGTCTGTAATCAATTTGGGTGAGTACGTGATTGATGTCTCCATTAATTGATGTGGATTGTGATGTATGTTATTTTCTTGCCTGTATATGTGCTTGATGCCCTTCATGCTGTAGACAGTAGCCTGCACCCTTGGCCTGTCAAAGTCACACTGGTGGTGGGAGGAGTGTGGATGTAGGTTTGTAACCGGGGCCAATGACAACCAGCATGAAGGCATACACACATGGAACTTTCAAGCCTTATTAATATCTGTTATGCCCTTTCTGCAGGGAAATGAGCCTCCACACTACCTTTGCCAGCAGACACAGGGATGAGTTATCCTGATGACTGGCCACGTTTGGTGGTACAGAGGTGTGCATGTGTGCGCAAGCAGAAGCACAGGGCTTGTGCTCAGACGTCTGACAGAAACAGACGTGTTTCCAGGAGCTCCAGGCAAGGTGCGCAGCACAAGGGCCCACACCCCAGCCAACCTTCCACCAGGCCACTTGCACATGCATTCTAAGTAGCACCAGTGCTGGGGAGCTTTGCCAGGCATTGTTGGAGAAGCACACAGTACAGCTGACATGCGTTGAGGGCCAAATACAAAGTGGCTTTACAAGTTGTCAGGGGCACACACAGGGGCCATCGGACATATCCTCGAGTACCCCTTGCTCCATTGAAGCAGAGTTTTTAGGGCAGTAGTGTTCCTAGCCAGAAACTGATGAAGCACACAGGGACACCCTGCGAGGCACAGACTTGTGTGCAGTGCATATCATTTGCATGTGCAAATTGCCACCTGCACTACCTATTGAAATCTGTAGCTGCCAGAACACAACTTGTACTGAAGTTGCACCTCACTATATGCGTGTAGCAGATCACCCAGGGACCAATGCATCATGTGTGATTCTTGACGCATTGGTCTTCCAATTCCCGCGCGACCACATGCGCCTGCCTTACTGCATTGACAGTGTATGAACCATGAGGGGGCCAAGCTAACGTATGGGTACAAAGCAGCAGACAGGAGTGTTTGTTTGTGGAGGAGTCACTTACTTTGGGGCATGGATGGTGTTGTGTGTGTGTGTTGTTAACACACATTCAGATTAGTAACTCACACTCTCTTTGCAGCATTGAACTGCTCCTGTTACCAGACCTGAGAGTGCGCAGGCAGGAGGCCAGCACTCACCCCAGAGATAAGTACTGGTCTCCTTTCATCCGCCAAAGGCACCCATAAATCTACAGATAGGACACTGTTGGTTTATTTTTTTTAAGTTTTAAGTTTTTTTTAAGCTTTGGCTTGCATTTGACTCATTTGGTACAATGTGCATGATGAACATGTTTTCTCAGATTGAGTATGTGGTATTGTGATTAGTAGTTTGTACTACTTTGACTACTTTCCCTTGCCAATCCGACTCCCCTCTCCTGCCCCTCTTATCAGTTATCCTGCATACCAATGCCTGTCCAAACAACATATCCCTGACCCTCCTTCCCCGCCGGGGTCTCAGAGGCCTGTGTAAGTTTGACCTTGCGGGCGCCCAGACCACGGAGGGGGTGGTTGGTTCGTGCCACTCCTGCGCCTGGACACCGGAGCTGTGACACTACCCATCAGTTGTTGCATCCTCATTGTATGTTATGTACCGTAAATGGTACCCATCCTGCAGGACCATTGTTCAACTGTGCTACCTTGGTTGTTCTATCATTGTGCTTGTACATGTGCTTTGACATTTCCTGCTACTTCAAGTCATCTACTGGAGACTCTTCCTGGGTTTTTTAGTGCCTACAGGCTTTTTCCCTGATTTGTGGGTTTGGCTCCTTGGAGTTCTCTGCGATTTGGTATTTTTACCAGTCAAGGTGGCCTCTGAGGGGGCTGGACCCTATTTACACACAAGCTGGAACATGGACACCAAGGGGTAGGGTGATCCTGTAGCCAGGTCCACTTGAAGGAAGAAGGATACATACCCCAGACACAGTTGTTCAGAAAGTCACAGTGATGTGTAAATGAGGGAGGGCCTTTTGTTGTTGGACAGTGGCTTGAGCTAGAGTGTTTGGGCACTCTGACATTGTAATTGTGGGGTACTATGTACATGATGTGTTGTGCTGGTCAATGCCTGTTCTTGTGTTGTCTTTACTTTTCAGGTGTCAGGGAATTGGTGTGGTTTGACATGCTGAGGTGTTCACATGGGCAATGTTCACATGTGATGTGTACAGGACACTGAGGGTCACTTTATTTCACATGCATATATTGAGTGCATGTCCCTAATGACACACACATATGAAACTCTCATGGGTAGAGCCAGGGTAGTTTGCATAGACATAGGTTATGATTCCCTTTGCATCGCATACGACCTGCATGTTGATGGAATGCCAGTGCTTGCTGTTTCGATAGATGTGCTCAGTGGCCCTAGGTGGACATAGGGCCACATGGGTGCAATCTATGGCACCAAGCACTTTGGGAAAGTGTGCCACCCTGTAAAAGTCCTGGACCATGGCCTGCATGTCTGCTGGTGTTCTGGGCATGTATATATGACTGCGGACTGAGGGTTGCGCATTGATAATTGCCAACACCTGGGGTAGGCAGCATGACTGCGTGGCCTGTGAGACCCCTCCACTATGGCAGCTGTCCGCTGAAATGACCCAGTTGCCAAAAAATGCAGGACATTGAGCACCTTCTCCAAGAGGCTCAATGCTTGGGAGCACAGGGTGGGTGATGTAAGGTCATCTTCCCACTCCCTGACCAGGTCTAGGATGATACGGGGTGGAAACCTATACCTGCCATACACCTGGTCGTCAGGCATCTCAAAAAAGCTAGTCCTGGGAAAAAAATGCGGGCAATGGCTATTCTCCACCTCCTGCGGTGTCCCACGATCAGTGC